>NW_028301558.1:13882500-14225000 GCF_042242905.1 Orbicella faveolata | reverse complement strand
CTCTAGCTTCTTGAGTTCCCAGGTGGATCCATAAGTACAGCTTAAAGCATGAATCAATTGTTTTGTAACATGGTCAATGAAAATGGATTTCTTGTGGGAAGCGATGTTTACTTTACTCAAGTTATGCGATTATGATGCACGCTTTGCTAGCTACATATATGTTCCACTGAGAGTGACTTTATAGCATGCCATTGATTGGTATTATTTGCCCCTTGTTTGAAATAAACTGGACATTTGAAATGACCTAGATTTGTATCCCAACATTGAGTAAAGTTGTGTTTCAGTTGGCTTGTTAACTTAAGGGCTAGAGCAAGCTATCCTCGGCTGTTGGAGTTTAATTTCTAAGTCTGTGATAAACCACGTAGTAGGAGATAGAATCGTTATTTAATGTGCTCGCTTCTCTGCATACCTTCTACGCAAGCGATATAGAGGCCTTCGGGACGGAAGGTTGACACCGTCGAACATATAGAACGACAAAAGTTTTCTGAAACGTGCTTAAGCGTGCTGTATCTAATCCCTGTTTGCTTTAATTAGTGCAACGTAAATATGTTAATTAGGTCTTGACTTGGCACCATTTCAGCGCACCATGAATAAGCACCCGATTATTGAAAGGTAGACTGATTTGAGATTCCCGCCTGCCATCATTCATTGTACCGATGCGATTCATTTCGAAAGTACTAGGAAAGCATTTTGGGTGTAATTTTCAACTGCAAGGTGAGTCCTTTATCCATTCCGTGATAAGATTTGTTGTTGGAATTATTCCCACAGGTAACTATAACCTGACCTGTAAATCTGCTTTGAAAAAAGCCTTTCAGCTCTACCAAAAGCACATGCTAGAAATATATTTTGTTCAAGTCTTATCTGTAAAATGTCCAGAAACTCATAAAGTTTACTTTCTTTAAATGTAGTACCGGGTAGGTGCTTGTACTTTTCACTGCGTACTTGCATTTACAGGCCGCAAGTTCCCTGATGTACCATTGTCTGTGATGATGATTTCCCATTTCGTGATAATGTGATATTTATTTAGCGTCAATCCCTTAAGCTTTTAACTGCTCCAGTCATTAAGATGTTTTGTGCCAGTTATTTGTTTCAAAACAATCTCATCCCACCCTATTATCTGTTGCTTATCTCTTTTGTGACTACCTGTCGCGCCACCCTACCCTTTACATTATTGCACAGAACAGAATATTTTTGTAATCTTTTGAGGAAATGTATCGAAGTTAGTCACAAAGCCAGCCACGAATAAACTTTTAACCATCGCCAATCGCATCACATTGATAGTTAACTGAAGCACCGTCAACCTGTGCTTATAAAGCTTCCGCGTTGTTTTAATATGTACCACAGCTACCCACTTGGGTGTTCGGTCTGTACCTGCTAATGTTCGCACGATACGTGCGTTTCTAACTCAAGTCGTGTCAAAATTTCAGGAATGTTTTAATACCTGGCACCTTCAGTGTGATTTTAACCTGACCTGCACAAATCCAGTTGCAAACAATATAATCAAGATGCACATTCCTTCTGCTTACGTATGATGCCAGTTTGAGTCGTGATAAAATAACACTCTGACAAACCCAAAGAACAGTTCCCCTCCAGACTCGAAGAGATGCGCTCGGCAATGTGTCTTCCATCTTCGCCTTCGGTTTTGCTGGTTTTGGTATTCCTGGTGATGAATGTTACTTTTACAGTTCAAGGCAAGATTACGATTCTCACATAACTTATAGGATAGCAGTTTACACGCAGTGCAAAACAGCTCAAAACCGCATTGTTTTAGGTTACAGTTTGTATGTCATTGTTCTTTTTAAATCTTGAGGAAGTTTAGAGACTTTCTTGAAAGTTTCTTATTGGTCATATATATTCCTAGAATCAAGCATTTCCATAAAAAGCCAAGAAACCTGTTTTCGTTATTCAAGAATTAATCTCATAGTTCGGTTATAATTGCTATTGTTATTCGAATAAAAATAGACTCGATAAAGATGTTCCTTGATCCGGATCGATTAGCTATTCTTGTGTAAAATGCCACCCATAATTTTATTCAATGTTAATTCGTAGTACTGTATATTCGTGCAGTTTAGGGAAAAAACATTTTCTTTGTCGAAAACAGCGGCAGTGTTATAATAGTAAAATGTATCATCGACATTATCATTTTAGCAGCAGACTCAAGTCGACTCGCCCCCGAAATAATCTTTTCTTTTCTGGTGGCTGTGAATATATCTAGAGCAGTTTCCAAAACAAACTTATTTGCGGTGTTTTCTGTTAGAGATGTAACCAGCTTTGGCATTGTTTCTTCACGGACAAATTGCACTAGTCTCGAGTAAAAGGAGATATTTACTATAGAAAGACATCGTTTAAAGGTGACACTGGCTGTTAACCTACTTTCTAGCGATAAAACTTTTGATCAAATACAAGTGTCTCTAGCTAGATACAACTTGATACGTTTGACTCATTACGTTATCGCACCAGAGAGACTGGGTGGAGGGGCGAGAGTTAATTGCGCAAAACCGTACGTATTATCCGTTCTTGAAGTGTTTTGGAGGTTAAAAAGTATCACTTTTGAGCATTTTAACTCGAGCTTCGCAGTCAGGAAAAGGTGTCGAAGTGCCACTTGGCAGGTCTTCCTGAAAACTGTTCGAATGTGCAGGAACTCATCTTGTAAATAGAAAAAAAAAAAAAAAAAACCCAACATGCCTAAGCTTACCGTAAATCTTTGACGCATTTGTTTGTCATCGAGAAGTGGATACTGTTCAATGTTTATTGCATTTGGCAGGTTCCGATGAATGCCAGCTTTTATAAAAAGCCTATCACGTTAATTCTGCGGTGCACTAAATCCTGTTTAACAGTCAAAAAGAAGGTTTAAATTGATTTGTTTTTCTTTGGTTTCATTGCAATGTGAATACCATTTTTTTCTAATTAAAAAAATTGAAGTCAGATTGAGTTAGACTTTCGGACTTTATTTTCTCATCGGTGGGTCGCTTAACCCGATCTGATGTTACTGTCGAGTTAATACGTATTCAGTGAAGCTACGCATATCCCTCCAACTTAACATCTTAGTTCGTTCTACAAGTTTTAAACTTATTCGTATCACTGAGAATAACACTTATTTGTATCACTGGAAACGGTCGGCACACAATGTGTTACTGACGTTTTAGGCGCCACTGAGGAAGCTGTAGCTAGCTGATGACCTTTTAAGTCCTGGCTGTATCTTGTGAATCTACCTGGGACCTAAACTGATTTTTGAAATTAATTTTAATCTCAGCCTGTCGTAACTCTGCATTTTTTCATGGCAGTTTGTTTTCGTTTGTTTCTGTTGTTGTTCTCTTTGTTGTTTATAGGAGCCGTTTATTTATATGCTTGATATATAGTTTTCCTGCAAACAAGAGATCGCACGCTGCCGATTTTCTTCACAATATCAGGGCGGATTCAGAAAATTCAGATGGAGGGGGCTAAAGGATCTGCGGCAGAGCGTAAGCTACCCCCTTCACTAACCGAATGAAAAAATCTGCTCTAAAGACGGATTGCCCATTTTTTGTCAAAAACACAAGAAAAAAATGGGGACCGTGGCCGCCTCGGCCCCCCCCCCCCCTTCCTCCTATATCCACTCCTAAATAAAACGGGATTTGGCTTTCAAACTGACCTAGCATTTGCTTTATATTTATAGCATCTCATTTGCATTTATCCATTTATGTCCTGCCCTTATGTTTTTAACACTTAATACACGTGTTTGTCAGCTAACACGAGTTTACCGTTTTGTCTGGTCAGGGATTTCTCTGCTGCAAACTGGCAAACTCAACATGTCGCAAACTTTTCAAGATTGGAGCTGCAGCAGTGGATGTTCACCTCCTCTAAATTGTCGACTGGCTATTTGTACCAACGTTGCATTTCCTCAAGCGTTCAGTGGATCGGCAAAGGCAAGTATGCCTTTCAGAATGGCTGAAAATCATTCAATGTTTAAACGCTGTTTTATTAGAAACTTTAAAGTATTAAAGTTGTTTCCATGTGCAGGTTTAGTTTTACTGAAAAAGTTGAAGCATATTGAAACTTCAACCAGAAGGCTTGTAGTTGCCAGACAAGCAATTTCAGGTCTAAAGTTTAGTATAGATTATTTAACTAATAAATAAAATTTCTGTTACTAATATATTAAAATTCCAAATCCCTTTAGGTTCAAGTGCATGTGTCAATGAGCCACAGTGAAGAGTTTTCACGTGTTCACTCGCCTTCTGCTGTGTGGGTTCAGTCCATTAGTACGCGTGGATTTGAGGTCTGTTCACGTGAAACAGGGACTGGATCAAATAAAACTGGAATTATCAACTGGCTTGCCCATCAAAATCATCCAAAAATGTTGCATGGCAGTGTGACTTCTCAAGGAATGTGGACAACAGAAAGCAAATGTGACAAAGTTACATTCTCACAGGTTAGACACTGAAACAAATTTACTGAATCCAAAACAGTATTTTGCAAAAACCTAACCTGACGTCATGGTTTACAACACAAGTGGAGCTGAAATTCTCATTTTAGCGAACTGTTAAAACGCATTATCATAACACACTTTTGAGCATGCTATTTCCTTCTTCTCAAGGTAGCTGAAGCACTAATTCAGTAATTGGAAAGGGATCGTTATATGCTTCAGTAATGAGCCGGATTACCGTTAATTTTTCTATTCCTCAATATGTGCTAAAAATAATTCTCGAGCAATATTAATCTCGCCGTTAACTTTCTCCTTTGCTTACAGTTCATTAGCAACTCCGAAATTTTGTGCTTAATTTCATGTACTTAAGCTGGTCGTAGAACGCAATGACTAGCTCCTTCAATGCATCAATTGTAAAATAAGTTTGCGTAATTTACAGAGCTTTGGTGGAAGACCTTCTGTATTTGTCTCAGCTAAGTATGCTCGTAGTACAAAGCCTTATGACGCAATGTATGTTTGGTTGGAGAACGTGAATTTTGCAAGTTTCGAAGTTTGCATCCGGGAATTCTTGCCTTTTGACGGAAAACATCAAGACACAATTGTGGTAAGTGAAATACTTTTAATATATTTTTGAGACTTAAATATTCCATTAGTGTAAAGATTTGATTACTGCTTTGATTTGATTTCTTTGATTGCTGCTTTTTTTAGAATTTATGATGTCTTTGGTGAAGACATCTTAAAATACTTATCTTTTTTCTTCACAGGATTGGTTTGCTTTCCCTGGCAATGGTTCTGAATTTAATTTTACGTTGGTAGGGGAAGCGTTTTTCCCCAACACAGGAAACCCATCAAGTGACGATAACTATGGCTTCTGTCAAGTAAGTGCATTTGATTAGCGGGTGTCGGTCATCGCACACACGTTTTTCATCTCAGCTGATAAGTCTAGCATTATCAGCTATTGCAAATTTAAAGGGTGATCTAACAAACACATTATCGCTTTCAACAAAATTTCAATTACGAGAGTGGTTGTCTCAAGACTATCTTCTGACTGTTTTAAACGCATTTTTTGTTTCTCTTCACAGCAAATGCAGTTCAACACCACCTTTTATGCGTCACCAGTTGTACTTGTGTCTGTTCATCATGATTACGATCGTAAAGTGAAAAACCACATTCCACCAGAATACAACATAATAACGGCCTGGGTCGAGGTATGACATAACTCTGTATTGGATGTTTATCGATGGCAGTTTGTTCTTGTTATTTTCTCGGAAACTAACGGGTAAAAACAGTAAACGCAGTGGTCTAAAAAGTCTCTATCCTATTAACAATGTGTGAAAATCGTTTATTTTACAAGTTTACATGACGTGTAATGGCTATCATGATGAATCATGATGAATGGGAATGTGAATGGGAATGGGGAACGGGGAACGGGGAATCTTTAAAATGAGGAATCTTTAAAAGCGGGAATCTTTAAAATGGGGAATCTTTAAAAGCGGGAATCTTTAAAACGGGGAATCTTTAAAAGCGGGAATCTACACGCTATTAAAGCACATCGGTTTAGCGGGATAGTGGAGCGGTTCAAATCTCGATTCTCACTCTGAGATCCGCTAGACCGACCAAAGAATCTAACCGCCTGGATTTATCTTAACTCCGGACTGTGACGTTTAGTTTCGCAGCGATGGATATTTGTCGTAGCCTTATCATGTGCTAATGGAAGGACTTACGACTTAACGACAAATATATGCCAGGGAAAACACGTTTTTGATTGTTTAATCGATAAATCAACAGTCCCCTCACATGACGTCGCTAAAATTCAAACTACAAAACTATCAATCATCCTGAGATTTTACTTTCATGATGTGTAAGAGCAGCTGAAAACTAATAGTCATACAAATTTTTGCTCCAAGTGGGTTCTTGGTTTTGTAATAGACTGCGCTTGAATTTCTAATCTTTTGCGTGACGCGGCATTTACATGACGGGCAAGAAAGCTGTCATGTTGGTTAAAAGAGTGACTTATTTCGGGGAATTTGGCTATCTGAACAGTTCATGTATTAAAAAAAGTATTATTTTTAAAATGTTTTTGAGTTCCTGAAGAGATAAATTCACGCTTTTGTAGCAAAACTCAGTGACAGATGTTTCTGTTGGTTTTCGGCCGCCATCCGGATGGGCGCCAGCATGGCGTCTCCATCAAAACCTCTATAAATTTGGGTAAAAAAATTCTCCACATGTCTTGCGTAAGAAACATTGCTGTGACCTGAATCTTAGCGAAAGTCATTGCATATTTACCTTCTTTCTCTTCAAGATTCTGGACTTTATCATTTAAACTGTTTTGATTCTTATTTTGTTTATTTTGAATGGCATGACGCTGAAAACCGGCAATAAAGCAATTCGATGCTCGATGCCCGAACGATGTGACGGCGAATTTCGCGTATAATCCGTCATTGCGTGCTTAATGATACCTCTTTCAACGCCATGCAGTCATGCGAAGACAATTTCAAAGTGCCCATTGCATTCACTTTAAAGAGGAAAGAATCGGTCGCTTTGAAGGTCTTCCACAGTTTAAGTGGAATGATCTCAGCGAACAAGATGTGATAGGGGAAGGGTCGTTTGAAGCCGTTTTTATCACAAAAACCAGGAACAAGGACGGAAAGTCAAAACAGTGGTTGACAAGAAATCACCCGCTTTCAATAAAGATTCCCCATTTTAAAGATTCCCGTTTTTAAAGATTCCCCATTTTAAAGATTCCCGCTTTTAAAGATTCCCCACTAAAGATTCCCGCTTTTAAAGATTCCTCGTTTTAAAGATTCCCGCTTTTAAAGATTCCCCATTTTAAAGATTCCCGATTTTAAAGATTCCCCGTTCCCCGTTCCCCGTTCCCCGTTCCCCATTCCCGTTCCCCATTCCCGTTCCCCATTCCCATTCCCCGATTCCCCGATTCCCCGATTCCCCGATTCCCCGATTCCCCGATTCCCCGATTCCCCGATTCCCCGATTCCCCGATTCCCCGATTCCCCGTTCCTCGTTTTAAAGATAGCCACGTGTAATATATCTCATTTTTCCTTCAGGAAGTTGGTTTGACAGCCATGAGGATTTGCGTCAAAGACTTGAGTGGATCAGGAAGTAAACACGACCCTCTGTCTGTCAGCTATGTCATCATTGGAGGTTTGTATAATGTATTGTTTATACACCTGTAATCTTACCCTGGATAAAACTAAATCGCATCATTACACGCTCTGTCACCCTTAAGGAGAAAGGTTCAATAATTTACAAATTCACCATTAATTCTTTAAGTTTATATTTGGTGAACTTGCAATTACTGGTGTATTATTAAAGGCTGTTAAAACAAGCTAGGTTAATTCGTACTACGCAAGGTCGCACTTATCTCACAAAGCGTAGGCTTTTCTCGTTGGCTTTTGTTGCACACATATTACAAAGACATACGTCCAGAATAGCTAAGGTGGCAAAATTGAAGCTGAACATGGAGTGGTAAAGGCTAAGGGTTCTTGGGTCAAAGAGGACACTCCTGTCCAAACAATCATGAGTACTTCCGCCCCCCCCCCCCCCCCTTCCCGCTTTCCCCCACACCCAGACCTTGATGTTGATGTTTGTCTGGCTGCTGGGAAAATTTGCATGTATTCAATTCGTACGAGCTTGCAAACGTTTTTCATTGCATTTCATTCAAGGCTATAGGTAAGGTTTCTTATGAGACAGCACTTCTTTTCCAATGTGGAACCGCTCGTCTCTAGGTATATTGCACGCAAAATACATCAAAATAAGTCGCCTCTTTTACAAGCATTTTCATTGTTGATCCGAAAAATCTTTTCAATCAGGAAGCAAAAGTGTAAACAAAAGACAGGGTAAAAATCATTTAAGCTTATCAAAATCAAGTATTTGGCAATTTCTTTCCAAGTTTATGTGCATTTCATATCCCACTTAGATTTCAGATCAATGTACTAAAATAAACAAGACAAGTATAGAGAACACAACTTTAATCTAAACTTAAGTCGATGCTGGTTCAACGTGGACAACTCAACATGAAAAACTTAAGGACGGTGCCTACTTTTGTTAGTGCTAGGTTCACATTAACGCAATCATCTACGCTACCAAGTACACGATTAAAATTAAAGCAAAATTTTCCTGCTGTGACCAAATCAAGTGAAATAAACCTGTACTTAAACCGGAACGCCAGAATAGCAGCATATCGCTAACCACTAACTTTTAACATCTTCCAGGTGAAAAAAAAGCTGTTATCTGTCGAGAATTATACTGAAATCCAGCTGTAAACATGTACCTGCAGATGGCGTAGTGCGCCCGCAAAACAAGTGTGAGAGATGCAAATGTTTTACTTACTGGGGAGGTGACAGGAGAAAATGTAACGGGCACCGTAAAAGTTTTCAAAAAAGATCAATAACTAAAAAAAACGCGTGGCTACCCCTACATTTTATGTTATGAAATAGAAGTGGCAAGCCTATTCAACACGTGATTAGTTTCTGGTTGCGAGCAAAAGGTATTTAGACTGTATTTTAGCTGAAACACAGGAAGGCTGTCAGAAACGCTAAAAGCGCTGTTGCAACGATTTTGGTAATAAAAACATACCAAAAATGTTTTTTTTTGTTTTCATTTACAATGTAGTTTTAAGATCTTTATAAATGTGTTTGCTTTTCTGTATGTAAAGGCGAATTGTAAGGAAATCTGTGAAGAAATATCCTATGCTTCTTTTTTCAGAAAAATGCTGATATCAGCATTTTTGTAGAGATTAAAGGTTAATTATCTCGAAAAAATGCGTGGCTACCCCAAGTTTTCTTTGTGGATTCCAATAGCCCTTGCAAAGATCCACTTTTTCCGCGTGGTCCTAACCTGGCGAAAAAACCTTTGTATTTAATAGGCACCGTCCTTAAGTGTTATAAACTGCAAAGCTGCTGCTTGATTGAACATTGGATCTCACAGGAGATCTAATCAGCCAAACTTCAAAAGTAAAACGATAATAATTAAGTCAAAGACTACTGCGAGGCTGACACAATGTCGTATATTTAAAACAATATTTCGGCTGATCTCAGGTTTAGATGTTACTAAGTTATAAAAATTATAAATTATAAAATAAATTATAAAAATAAAATTACAATATTATATAATGGTGCCGATGTTTTCAATAGTTGTTTCGTTCATTAAAAGTTGCTCGTTTCTCTCATACATTCTCATCAAAGCTTACCACGTTCACTTTCCAACAAACAAATGCTCATCCCCTGGTCATGTTTAACGCCTGGACGAGTCAAATGCTCATGAAATTCTGCCTTCAAGTTGACCATAGTACTAATTCGAACATTCGAAATCAACTTCACTTCAATTTAGGAGCGGGGTAAATAGGGGCATGCAAATCAGCCGATCCAACAAAATTTTTGTACAAATCCGAAACCACAACCACATCCGGAAACAGAATTGTAGAAGTTCAAAGGCAAACTGGTAAATGTGAATGCCATTGTTAATTTCGCACAAAAAGTAAAGAAGGCAACATGCTTGATGACTATACCACAGTGCAATTCTAATAACAGTCTCACACTTGAATTTAAATGCGCTTCGTTTGAAAAAAGAAAAAATTTGGATGAACTCATTAATATAGTGACCAAGGCTTAAGAAAGATCTGTGATCCAAATTTGGATTAGGAACATCAAGACAGGCGCAATCCGGAATCCGCGCTAAAATTCACAGCTGATCCACGATCCACTACGTTTTCAAAATCCGCGAATAAGCTCGATTTACCGCAAAAATCCACAATCCGTGCGCTTTTTAAGGCCAAATCCGTCGATCCGAAAACCTATTCACCCCCCTCATTTAGCAAAACACCTAATGGTCGTGTAAAAGCTACGATCATCAATTCGGGATGGCAAGATGCAGGCTTTGAGTAGTAGTAACCGCGCAAACACGATACTGACTGCACGGTTACTATTCCAATATGGCGTCGGGCTCGGTTACTATTCCAACATGGCGTCGAACTCGGGCGCTCTCGTTCGGGCGACTAATTACGAACAGTGTCTACACCTGAGTGAGTGACATATTTGTATATCAGAGTCCCCGCAACAAACACGTTTCTACGTTTCGTGTATCCATGAGTTTAAAAATGACCTTCAGAAGGGTTGACAGCTTTTTGAGCGACTGTACCTTCAGTACTAGGAATTGTTAACGACTGTTAAAATAATAAACTGGGCTATTTAGGAACAAATCTTTCAAACTTGATCACTTGTTGATATCATTAGTTGTTACGGTGTACTCCCTGGTTATGAAATCGAATTGTAATACAGTAGTAAAGGCAAAACGGCTTGTGTTTGACAAATCAGAAAAAAGCGGTTAATGTTCCACGTGATATCCTCTATTTCACACAAACCAACTCCAAAATATTATTTTGTTTTGCAGACCTGAACCCATGCCTTGACGTGCATTGTCCATCATTTGGAGTGTGTAAGACTTTCAGCGCTCATGAAGCTCGCTGTGTGTGTTACGAAGACTGCCCTTCCTATCATGACCCAGTGTGCACAGCGAATGGAACAACATACGACAACAAATGCTGGCATGAGCTGTACTACTGTAGAGGACTGGAGAATAATCTTGTGTATCATCCAGGAAGCTGTGAGGGTAAGGAAGGGTTTCTTTGAACATTGTACGTGTCTGTTCTAATTAATCTGGTTTCGCAAGAGGCGGATGGCTTATCGGTGCTAGCGCACGTGGTTCCAGTTTCAGTAGTTTGAAACTAATAGTCTGATAGGGAAACTCAAACTGATCGGGATTCCTGACACTTATATTCCAAACCAGAGAGATAAATTTTACAAGTAATATGTAAAACCCAAGAAGACACAATGAAGCATTTATTCACAGACATATTCTTTGCGTTTTCGCTGAGTTACATAAAAGGCAGTCTTTCCAAATTTAAATCTAAAGATATCAAGTGGAAGATTCAAGTTGTCTTTGAGCTTGCTTGCATTATTTCTATGGGTTAGTTACTTAAAATAAGATCTGACAGTTAAGACAAATGATCAGAGAAACTAATTTTTCGATTCATTGACAGGTTTCCCAATTGTGCATGGTCGAGTAGAACTTCTTCGTGTTCCAAAGTGGTCCGATTCAAGCTGTCAGACGGTTGCTTTTCCGCCATACCGCTTTTATCCAGATAAACCGGTACATGTGCAGATAACCGTCAATCACATGAACCTAAACGATTCTGAAACCGTGCACGACGCCATTACTTCCTGGACTGAAAACATCAATACAAAGAATTTTACAGTTTGTGCAATGCAATCTGGGAGAAAGAGTAAGAACTTTAATCCATTCGCGACTGTTGATTGGATGGCGTATCAGGGAGCACCGCCCGAAGGAATGACGGGAGAAATCAAGATGCAGAAATGGTGGTCTGGAACAAATTGTGCTAATGTAACTTTTCCCAAGGTAGAATTAGCTGCCTTTTCCTCTTTTCCTGAAAGGATTGATGAAAAATTTCAAACCTGAAGACTTAAATTTGATTTTTCATGTCTGGTGGAATTCTTGTGCAATTACAGCGCAGGAACGAGTTAACAACTGTATAAAAATGAAATTGCCGTAACCTGTATAACAGTGCTTGGTAATTTTTCGACAAAAGTTTCATCTTTTAGTGAAGTTATTGTATTTTCAGAAAAATGTGCACCGTGCTATACTGGAAACTTTCCAGACTATGTGACATTCCAGCGAGAAATATAATTTCACTTAAAGTAAAAATCAGTCATTATTCGCTCTTTCGCGCGGCTTATCCAGATTTTCCTGGTAAATCATGTTTTTGTTGATGTGCAAAAAAGTTGATAATAGCATTTTCCCTTGGTCCACACTCAAGCTATAACAATCACGCCTTAAAATGTGAAAAGCTTTTCGGTGAAAGCCCTTGCCATGGTCTTGGTTCATCTTGACATGTATATCTCATGGTGATTGGGTCGATTGTTTGAAGCGTATTTTCTGTTAGGAACACTGTTAAAAAGTGATGTTACTTTCTTTAACTTGATTTCACATTTCCTCCTCGTACGTTTTCAGAACAAGTTTAAGGACGAACCTGTAGTACTCATAACAGCAGAACATCTAAGGACTGGTAAGGAGTATGATGCCGCGCTGATCTGGACAGAGGATATAACCAAGGACTCATTTAAAGTCTGCCTCCGAGAATTGCAAAACTTTGATGGAAAACATGAAGACATTAGTGTGGTATGTAGTTCATAACAAAATAACACGACAAATGATTCAGTCCGTTAAGGCTGTGCAGAGAAAGACTATCTATTTATCCACCTTTAACCACTTGGAAAATGCTGGGATACTATCCTTAAAAGAAAAGAGACCAAGAAAACTCTCCCCTTCCAAAGTTTGCTTCGGAACGGTTTCAATGTAGTGCCGTTATTGAGAAAACATTTATAGGTGGAGCAGGACCATAAGCTTAAGTTTTGAATCTGTAGAATGAATCTCTTTGACGCAAAGTTTCTCAATTCTTTTGTAATTAGTTATGCAATCCAGGTGATAAGATCTGATAGGGGACCGGTTTTGAGAAATAGTCTATTTCTTTTTTTTTTTCAGCGTTGGACTCAGCTTTTCTTAAGGCTTTCAAAGCTACGTTTTGCCCGGGGAAGTCTAGAAGAATTTGTTTTAATTCCTATACTAAATCCCTGTCATTTTACTACAGAACTGGTTGGCATTTTCTAAACTTCACAAACCGCTCTTCACTGAACATGGCTCTGTCAAGTTTCCAAACACAAACCCACCAACAGATGAAAACAACAACGCTTATTGCGAGGTAAGTTTGCAACCGCATGGAAAATCAAGAACCGACAGGAAAAATTGAGAAAGCTGAATTTTGTCTCTAGATGTAATTCTAGATGAAAATAATTTAAGTATTTAAGTAGTTCTCTACGTTTCCCTCTATGTACTAACAATATATATGACTTGCCGCTAATATGGCGCGCATTTGCGGTGTAAAATGCACATACAGATAAGAATAATTAGATTTTTTTTTTCACGTTATAGTTTGTGCAGTTTGTACGAAGTTATAACAATACACCATCAGTCCTGGTATCAGCCAATCACAGCACAACAGCAAGTGGAAACTTGGCACCAGTTCATAACGGTATCACAACATGGATTGAGGTAAAACATAATGCATTGCTATTTACAACCACTTATGAAATATACGCTTTTGTAAAATTCTTCCCCTCGTGTAGAAATTCATTGTTAGATATGTGTTGTTTGGTGTTTCAATCGGTGTCTACCACATATTAGTAGAATTCTACTTGAATACTAATGCAAACGGCTGCAATCTGATTGGCTGCGCTACTGCACACTATCAGCTATCCGTGTGCAGTGGCTGGAGGTCGTCTGTGTCATGACGACGTTTTTTAGTTTTTCCAAAGTTTTGGAGGAACATTTTAATGCAGATGGATAGTTAAATTCCTGAGAACATTACAAGAAGGTCATTTACGGTCTCTTGACTTAAAAAAACTATCGAGAATGGCTGGCCAGGTTAGAAAAATCGAAAATCCTGAAACCTTGCCTAAAGAACGCTTTTAGGGAGTTACTTTCGAAAATATTATTCCGATTTTCTTAGAATGTACAGTCTTCGAGAAATTCGCAAAAAACGAAAAAATAGCTTTTTGCCTTATTAAATATGCAAAAAATATCTGGAAAATTGACAAAGTTCTCGGTATTCGCATTGAAACAATTTACAAAACTAGAACACTGGGTAAACTTAGCATAAGAGCTTTACTTTTCGTCTATCTAACAATAGGAAGTTTTAAATTTTTCAAGCATTTTGAAGGATTCCGTTGACCGTCGAAGAATTGTCTTTTCACGCCCCTGTGAAAACGGCAAAAATTGCGTAGTTTTACGGGCTTAAAACGCATCTTGGTATGTCCGATATGGAACTAAAACAAATACTGTGCAAAAGAGTGTCGTTTCTACTATAATAATATGGAAAAACATTTCTGGGCAATCGAGGTTCACACAGGTGAAATGCAAAAGTTCGTGACAGTCTCTTCTCAAATTTGCATAACGCGGTATGTTCAAAGAACTCTATTGTTGAGCACTCTAGTCTGTTTTTGTTCCATCTGTGGGCCATGCTTTGGGGGGAATATACAAAAAGAGAGTTGATCCATGTCGTTGTTTCAAAATTGTTTCATTATTTCACGCAAGGTACATAAAACTACAGAAAAAGCCCAAAATATAAGTTCAAAGTCACCCAGACTAAACACGCTACATGTATTACGTGACTGGCGTCACCTAATATATATTTTCAGTTTATAGCTCCAATTGAAATTTCTAGATTATTGAGGTTTAGACACTTGCTTATAATAGAGACATATCAGGGTTTGTCTTCCCCGTTTATATACACTCGATTAGTCTGCAAATATTCGAAAGGAGACTGGTCTTTTAAAGTAAATTTTAGCATGTGTCTCGATTTTGATCTTGATGGAAAACGAATTAATTAGATGCAATTAATGAAACGAAGAGGTTTTATTAACGTGATCCAGCCAGACGAAGGAAGCAAGTTTTCTTGAACAATAGAGTAAGACTGTTCGAAATCTATCCCGCGATCTGACCTCGGTTGGAATTCGGCCTAGTCCAAACGTCGCGTTTCTGCCGTTCCGACCTCAAATAAATTTGTCCCGGCAGTGGCAATGACAAGAGAACAGCGGTGATTCCAAACGTCGAGTTCAATCAGTCGCGCAGAAGATCGGAAGACGCTTGCTTTGATGAAGGCCATTTTAAATGCTACAAACATTAGCAACGGCAGCTGATGCAGCAGGCTATGAATTCAGTTGGGCACGGTATAAGAGCACGCCGAAGCCAAGTCGCGCTACACGGCATGCAAACTTTATTCATTCGCTTGAGGGGGGGGGGGGACTCATATAAAAATAACGGGGGTGCTCGTCGTACATCTTAGGGGTTAATCTTCAAAAGGCTAAGTAATTGAAGACACTAACAACGACAAAAACATTGTTAGAAATATATCGAGTAGTCCGTTCTGTAAAGAGACTTTTCAATTTTCGTCAATTATGCATTATCAGTTCACCGAGCCTTAAAAACGTTTGTGTTTGGTGGCGCGCGTTCTTACTGCCCAGATTTTTTGTTCCAAATACCGATTGAAGAAGACCAAAAGTTAATCAAAGTCTTTATTTCGACCCGATATTGGGCAAACTAAAACTCCTTTTAAGCCCGTAAAATGACGCAATTTTTGCCGTTTCCATAGGGGCTTGAATTCTTCGACAGTCGACGGTACCCCTCAAAATTTAATTTAATATAAAGGTTTCAATATGCTTAGGTTAACCGGTGTTCTAGTCTTGTAAATTGTTTCAATGCGAATACCGAGAACTTCGACTCAAGCGCGGCAGTAGCATGACGTTTGAAACCATGCATGCACTCAGTTCGGCAGGCTGAAGTCAAGTCGGCGCGACTACTTATAGCACGGCAGGCCTAATGCCGTTCCGCACGGCAGTAGCGCGACTTGGCTTCGAGCGGCGTGCTCTTGTCATGCACGTGCCGAACTGAACCAGGGACGGCGGAACCGGGGTGGGGGCTTAAGTCCCCCCCCCCCCCTTTCAACTTTTACCACGATGACATTTTATTTTGTTTTAGTATGAGGTACAAATGAAGAAATAAAGAAGAAGAAGAGAAAACGAAAAAGTCTGGTTGGCTACAGATTTACCAAGAATTTACAAAGCTACAACCTCGTACCAAATCTGTAGGAAGCTTTTCATGTTTACATAATTTTAACCTTTCCGCAGCGTGCGCTTCCTTCCCACACACGGGGGGCTTGTGTAAAAGCGCAGGTCAGTCAGTACTAAGGCCGTGATATATCATGGAGGGCTGAGAAAGATGTATCAAGCTCACAATACCTTCAAAATATATTGCTGTAAATGCACTAAAAGTACCTGTCATTTTATAGTTCATCCACTAGGTTGATTTTGTTAAGAACTACACCATGGAGAATGTCAAAAATACCATTTCCGAGCTCCTAGGTTTAAAATGTTTTTGAGGGGAGGATGCCGTTAGATCCCTCTACAAACTTGCGCCGGCATTACTTTTTTTCAAGCTACCCACCTCCACCGCTTCCCCCTCCTTCACTTGAAAAAAGACTCCGCCGTCCCTGTGAATTCATATCCTGCTGCATCAGCTGCAGTTGCTTTCTAGCATTTAAAAAGGTCTTCAGCAAAGCAAACTTCTTCCGATCTTCTGCGTGACTGAATTAAATTCGACGTTTGAATCTTTCATAGCTTTTTGTCATGCACTGCCGGGCCAAATTTATTTGAGGTCGGCACGGCAGAAGCACGACGTTTGGACTAGGCCGAATTCCAACCGAGGTCAGATCGCGGGATAGACATCAGACAGTCTTACTCTATTGTTCAAGAAAACCTGCTTCCTTGGTCTTAGTGCATCTAATTAATCCGTTTTCCATCAAAATCAAAATCGAGACACAATGGTTAAAAAATACTTTAAAAGACCAGTCTCCTTTCGAATATTTGTAGACTAATCGAGTGTGTATAGACGGGAAAGACAAACCCCTATATGCTTCTATTATAAACAAGTGTCTAAGCCTCAATAATCGGGGAATTCCAATCGGAGCTAACTGAAAATATATCTTACGTGACGCCAGTCACGTAATACATGTAGCGTGTTTAATCTATGTAACTTTGAACTTATATTTTGGGCTTTCTCTATAGTTTTTTTGTATCTTGCGTGAAATACTGAAACAATGTTGTAATAACGACATGGATCAACTCTCTTTTTGTATATTTCCCCCAAAGCATGGCCCACAGATGGAACAAAAACAGACTAGAGTGCTCAACAATAGAGTTCTTATAACATACCGCGTTATGCAAATTTGAGAAGAGACTGTCACGAACTTTTGTATTTTACCTGTGTGAACCTCGATTGCCCAGAAATGTTTTTCCATGTTGTCATAGTAGAAACGACACTCTTTTGCACAGTATTTGTTTTAGTTCCATATCGGACATACCAAGATGCGTTTTAAACCCGTAAAACTACGCAATTTTTGCCGTTTTCATAAGGGCGTGAAAAGGCAATTTTTCAACGGTCGACGGAATCCTTCAAAATGTTTGAAAAATTTAAAACTTCCTATTGTTAGATAGACGAAAAGTAAAGCTCTTATGCTAAGTTTACACCGTGTTCTAGTTTTGTAAATTGTGTCGACGCAGATACTGAGAACTTTGTCAATTTTCCAAATATTTTTAGTATATTTACTGAGGCAAAAAGCTATATTTTCGTTTTTTGCGAATTTCTCGAAGACTGTAAATTCTAAGAAAATCGGAATAATATTTTCAAAAGTAGCTCCCTAAAAGCGTTCTTTAGGCAAAGTTTCAGGATTTTCGATTTTTCTAACGTGGCCAGCCATTCTCGACATTTCTAGTCAGTGACTCTTAAATAATACGTCGAGAAATAATTGTAAACCGTTATTTGAAACAAATTTCAGTTAGAATTCTACTAAAACAGATTATTGTTAATTAAAGTTACCGAGTCAAATAACTTTTTCTGTTTATTTCCCATTTCCAGGTTATAAAATGTTGTAGTACAAACAAGAGATCATTACTTAGAAAAATTCACTTCCGTTAAAATTACCACAAGTACTGCTCTTGCAGTCGAATTTTGTCAGTAACGTCATCATCATCGTCATCGTCATCGTCATCATTATTAGCAGTATTAATGACTATAGCATTATGTTTGTTTCATATTTGTAGAACATGAATACGTCTGGATTCAGAACTTGTGTCAAGGAGCTGTTTGCGACAAGATATGATCCAGTTTCAGTTAGTTATGCCGTCGTAACAGGTAAGAACGTTTTTTTTTGTCATGCCCAGATGAAAAAGAGCTAAGAAATAATCCCTCCCCATTTACTGAACATAAAGCGCTGACAAATGTTTTTTCTTTTCTCAGACATCTGTGATCCTGGTTGGAGCTACTTTAATGGCTACTGCTACTTCACAAGTGTCAGTTGTACAAACTGGACCACAGCGGTACAAAAATGTCGACAAGAAGACTCGGTCCTTGTTGATGTCAGTAGCGATGAAGAAAATGTCTATTTACAGCATCGACATATTGGCGCGAAATCTTGGCTGGGCTTGAATGATAGAACCATAGAAGGCAACTTTACTTGGGTGGATCGAGGAGAAGGAAACTTTACAGCTTGGGCCAAAAATCAGCCAAATAATTTCAGAGGAGAAGATTGTGTGCACGCACTTGGTGTGGAATACAGCTATGAATGGAATGACGTGCAGTGTAGTGATTGTCATCCATACACATGTAAGAAAGGTAAAATATGAATCATTGCGTATTAAAGCAAATTAGAAGTCGTAAACAATAGCAGATTTTGAAATAACACGAATCCTGCGGATGTTTCTTCACGCTGTTATCTTTTGTGCTTTGGTGGAAGAAGGGTCAAAAATATCAGCAAACCTTAGAACGGGACATAAATTGATCATGACTTTACGGAGATTTATCAAAATTGCACATGTATTTAACAACAACAACAACAGCAGCAGCAACAACAGAGTTTGAACATCACATTTAAAATTTACACATAGAAAAAAATAAAGGAAAATAGGTAAAACAAACAGTGAATACGCAGAAAGAATTCTAAATTACATTTTTAGTGACTTAATGTGTTCAAATCCTTGGCCTGATTGGTTCTCGTATTACTGTCCATTTGCGGATAGTTTTTAGAGAAAAAAAATAGTGTGCATCTGTGCTTAACATACATCAAAGTTTTTAGACTGTATGTAATATTTTAGTGCGTCTACTAAAACATATAAACCACTTACTCACCTTGTTTTCCATGAGCGAGAGCTTCTGCGCCTTGTTCTCGTAGAATACAAGACACGAGCCACTGCATCTTAATACATCCTAAAGCTTCGACAAGGAGACATTGTCTTGATGTAAAACCAAATTTTAAGAAATGTTAACAAAAGAAAAGTGTGGTGATCAGCACACAAAGTTACTATGGTTATGTGGTCTGTTCAACAGATCTAAATGAATGTGATAGAAATACAAATGACTGTCATCAGCATGCCAGTTGTACAAATGAACGTGGATCATATTCGTGCAAGTGTGACCGTGGCTTTATTGGGGATGGCTTTAAGTGCGGTCCCATCATAACGGATTCCTGTTCTGCAAGGAGGAAATACGTTAGTGTAAGCGGAAATTGCAAAATTGATCCAGATGGCGCGGGAGGCCTTACACCATTCACCGTTTACTGCGACATGAGTGACAAGAATGGAGTTGGCGTGACAGTCATCAGTCACGACAGTGAAAGCAGAACGCACGTGCATGGGTATGGTGGTGCTGGTAGTTACTCACGTGACATTCATTACACAGGAGCGAGTCTCTCTCAGCTGGCGAGTCTCACCAGAGTGTCATCACACTGTGAGCAGTTTATCAAGTACGAGTGTTATGATTCAGTGATGTTTACTAGGTACGGAGCATATGCCTGGTGGGTGTCACGTGATTCTAGTAAGATGACGTATTGGGGCGGAGCATCACCTGGCAGTGGTAAGTGCGCATGCGGGATTACCAACTCATGTGCGGGTGGATATGGTTGTAACTGTGATAAGAATGACAATGTATGGCGTGAAGACAGCGGTCTCCTCACCGACAAGACACATCTGCCAGTTAAACAGCTCAGGTTTGGGGATACAGGCGGTAGCGGTGAGCATGGTTATCACACACTGGGAAAACTGAAATGCTATGGTATAGCATGAACACTATCATCTCTATGTTGCTTTTCAGTTTCAAAAATGTTTGGCCAAGCGGAGTTTTTTTTTTCTAATAATCGTAAGGCTAAGTGTTTTTGTGAGAATGTACGGAACAAATCAATTCGTAGCAACAAAGCTAGTGAGGTTAAGATTTTTTTAAGATTTGTCATTCCGTCGCCATGGTTTAAAACAACTGAGCTTTGTAAGTAGCACTTATTGACAGATGTTAAACGTGACAGCTTAATGAACAACTGTAAAGTAACTAGACTCAAATGAAGGAATAAAACGATGGACTAATTGTTCAAGCTGTTTTGCTTTCAGTTAAATTGAATTAATTGTACATACAGTGGAACCTCGCCTTACGACCACCCCGTTAATACGACCACCTCGCTATTACAGCCACTTTATTCTGGCCCAAAAAGAAGCTCAGTCAGTCATTTTCTTATTTAAAGAGCCCCTTTAATACGACCACCCCGTTAATGCGACCAGTTTTCCATGGCCCGAAGGTGGCCGTATTAACGGGGTTCCACTGTACATTAAATTTCTTTATTTCTTAATTTCTTCTAAGGTGTAACGGTTTCGGTGATCACGTGTCCACCCTTTTTGACTAGAAGAACGTTGGCTTGCACTCTAGTGGTTCGAGAGACATGTCTTAGCTCTTGCTGTCAAGCAATTCGTCATGTAATCGGACCGGATGTTCGTTGCAAAAGTAGCCTCTTCTAGGCGTTCAGTTATAGTTGGGGCGCAGCGCAGCGAGCAAAAAAAAAAAAAAAATGGGGGAGAAGCGCGGGGAGAAAAAGCGAAAGAACGCAAAGTTTTTAATTAATGTAAATATGGTAAAGGACCGCAAACGTAAATGCTGCTGTTATACGTAGGATCTATGAAAGATCGGCTGTTCAGCAATTCATGAGAAAGCAATGCTACAACATTTTGGAAGACGGAGGACTATCACATTCTGTTTTCCAAGATGAAGCTCAAATTTCAGGCCTCGCTCCCTCGTGCTTAACTGGACGGTCCCTTACTATCGTGGTGAAGTCTTTTGTACCCTCTGTAAGGGACCCTGCTGGAAAACTCGACCCGGTATTTTTTTTTTTTTTTTTGCCCTCCTTAGTGGAATGTAGACCTTAGAAAGTGATGAACTTGGAAACTGTGGCTTCACACCCAAACTCCACTGTGATGAATTTATGGGAAAACGACTACCTCGTCCCTGGTGCCGTTGCGTTTCGTTAGCGAATAGCGCCGGGAAACAAGGAGGACGGTGCTTGACGGTTAGATTGCGTTCCGTGGAACGGCGTCCGATTTTTCGAGTACACCGGGCCCACAACAACACGGACCGCGCTTAAACTAAAGAAAAACGCCTGGGGAAAACAACAAGAAAACTTCCTCATATCGAGATGGAAATTTGGCTGAGTATATACAGCGTTATAATCCGTCATATATTTTCGCTCACGCGCAAATGGTCTAAACGTGCCACGTGACTGAATATTCCCCAGCTAAAACCCAATTTTCAAAGCCCCGTGTGGCGAAAAATATTTGGAGGATAATAAACACAATAGCCTCCATTTGGCCCGAAAATATGCTCGGATATTTGTCCTTGGACATTATCTGTTCCTCAAAGCTGTTCTGTTCTGTTCTCCTCGCGCTACGCTCTCGGAAAACTGTTCGTTTCCGTCGGAAGAGAGAATGTCCGCGGACAAAGATCCTAGCATATTTCCGCGCCAAATGGAGGCTATTGTTTATGTATATTACAATGTGTACGGCACTATAGTGCCCTCTGGCAGCATACATGAGCTTTTAACAGTAAATTTATAGTGTTAAATTAGATTTCCACATCATTGATCTGTTTCGCATTTAACATCATGCATCAGTCGCCTGAAGGCAACCTGATTGGTTATGTCGAGATAGATTTTTTGGGCTCCCAGGTCAGTGGTTGTCATAACTATGTAACCTCTTGCCACGAAAGTAGTCTCTTTGTAGCATTAATGGCACAAATGCTGTTAAGTAGGATTAAAATAACTTTCTTAATTTTTATAATTCTTATTACAACACTGTTCTAGATCGATGTTTTACATAAAAACAAAACAAAACAAGCAGAGCGATGGAAATAATTTGTAATTTTCTTAAACCTTATTAAATTCCACACATGGAAGGTTATTTTCATATAGATCACGCGAGGAAGACTTGCGTTACAGCGCATCTAAATTTGTGGACTGACTCACAGAAGTACAGAAAATTACGCGATTTCTGAGGAAAAATAGTTGTAGTATACCTCGAAATTTAGTGTTAGACCAGTGATGTTGTGCGAAGGACATCGTTATCATTACATGTTTATGGATTTTCATCATGAATTCGACGAGATGGCATGAGGAAGGAGCGATAATCCATCTAAACAGTACTATAATCCTGTCATACATCAGGAGTTTAGAGAATCAAGATTCAAGTTGTACTACTAACACCGAAGGGCCACAAGGCAAACCAAACAAAGTTCTTTCAAACTGTCATGCAAAACAATTCGCGAGAAAATGGCAAGCTCCTCACGGTAGATGAGTCCAGAAACAGGTCCAGACACTTTCCTACAAGGACAAATAGCAGTGTCGACAACGCTTTAAGACGGCCGTCGATAAAACCAGGAACATGGAACATTCCGGAACATCCCGGAACATCGAATAATTATCATAATTACGCGAAAAATATGTAAAATTAAATTTTAAAAAATCAAATCAAACAAAAATGAACTGGTATCAGCTCGGAAAATAGAAACAAAACAAAAACATAAAAAACGAAAAAGGAAAGAAAAATGAAAGTGACTGCAATGAGTGAAGGCTAGCAACTAAGAAGAGTAATCAATTCCTTCCAGTCGTTCACCGTCAGTTTAATTACGTGACTGTCCTTTATTCCCAGATTTCGTTCTTCACAGAAAGGTGGTGGCGTTCGAACTCCTTAATCAGACCTAAAAGTATGGGTACACGAGTGTGATTTCTTTATTCAATTCATTACGTCAATACAAAGGTATGACTATACACGATTTCTCATGAAAAAATAGTTTCTCCATGAGATAGAAATAGAAACTCTTCGGCATCGAGTTTCTTGTCTAAACTAGTTCGGACTGTTCGACCTCTGATGACAGTGTAAACAAATAATATATAGATTTAGGCCAGCCTAAAAGCGTAGCTCCTGGGCCGCGTTGTTCAGAGCCAAATAACCCAGGAGAAGGTAGAATCTTGATTTCAGTTTTGTACCTTTGCGGCGCGGTTTTCTGTATATTGTTTGGCCTTCTGTTTTGAGTTTTATTGATCACTGTATACACAAAACAAAGCAGCCAAAAAACATTTGTATAGAAAAAAAAGTTATAATTCGGTTAACTTTTAATCCTTGGTTAGCGTCAACCGGCTTCCGAACAATCCTGCCCTATTTTCAACAAGTTAACCTGAGACGAGCCCGCGATCCAATCGAAAACCAGCACTTGGTCAGCGGTCAACTTAGAAAAACACGCGACCTCGATAAGCTGTAAACTTGAGCCCGCGATATGGTCACGTGATACTGGTCAGCGGATACCTTGTTTTGACAGGTGTCAATTGATCATAACATGGATGTCCAATATCAAAGAAGTACACGGTAAACCAAGACTGCATGTCTCTGTCAACCTATTATTTGGAGTATGGCGGCCATGTTGCGCGACTCCGTCGTCGTCGCCGTCGTGCGTGCGCGCCCACGAGCAATACCGCTAGCTATGATGACCATGAGAAAATCAACTCATGGGTTTCCTTTTCTCTCCTTTATGAGTATGGGGCTCCGCTTGGCAGCCCTTCGGGCCGCCGGAGCTCCGCTACAAACACAAAATTTAAAAACATTTGGCGACGCGCGCGCTGTCTTGCGGGGTCGCTGGTCAAAACCTTGTTGTCTCTAGAAATATTTGTTACAAGTGTTGGCGATCTGAAATTGAATTCTAAGTGTCGCCAACAGTTCAAATGCATCTCCTGGAAAATGTTTGTGTAGTACAAGTTAATACTTAATTAGTTAAAAATACTTTTACCGCAGGCTATAATCTATTCATCGCTAGCTCCACTTCATGTGCAGATCGTTATCTGACATTCGGTCAAACTTAGTTTTCTATCGAGCCATTCGAACACCACCAAAGTAAACCAGACATGCGAAAACCGCGCGTGAACGCGCTGCTCTATAAATCTTTGATTACCACTAGTTTATTAACGATAACTTGCTTGTTACTCGGGCTTCCGGAAAGGCCGAGTCTGCACTTAGTGGGTCATAGTGCCAGGTGTTCCTAGCGGAGCGGCGCGAAAACTGGGGATGATAAATAGCAACATGAAGATGGAATAGGGACAAAACTATGAATACTGACTTAACAAGCAACTGTATGATGCACAGGCAAACAGCTCAGATGTTGAAGAAATCAGGGATCAAAAAAGGAGAAGCAAGATTTACCTGGCATTCATCGTCTGGATCGTCCATGTTTGTGTTGAAAAACAGAGTGCTGAAAAGCGACGTGACGTAATTGGCGGGAAAGAAGAGGAGCCTGCACTCATTGTGATCAGTTGAATGAATACCCAACGCTCCCTACCCCTTTGCTACCGACTCCCCTATCCCCAATAATATCTTCTCATATTTCAAGCTGATACCAGTTTATTTTTGTTTATTTTAGTTTTAAAAATGTAATTTTACATATTTTTCGCATAATTATGATAATTATTCGATGTTCCGGGAAGTTCCGGAATGTTCCGGAATGTTCCGGAATGTTCCATGTTCCTGGTTTTATCGACGCCCCTTTAAGACGGCATCATATAGGGCCGTCTGTAAAACCTGGAACATGGAACTTCCCGGAACATTCCGGAACATTCCGGAACATCCCGGAACAGCGAATAATTATGACAATTATGAGAAAAATATGTAAAATTAAATTTTCAAATATAAAATAGACAAAAATAAACTGGTATCAGCTCGAAAAATGAAAAGATATTTTAGGGGTAGGGAGTCGGTAGGGGAGGGGTAGGGAGCGTTGGGTATTCCTTCAACTGACCACAATGAGTGCAGGCTCCTTCTTTCATTGCGTCACATGGCTTTACAGCACTCTGATTGTCAACACAAACACGGACGATTCTGAGGATGAATGCCAGGTAATTCATTGCGTTTCCTTTGTTGATCTCTGATTTCTTCAACATCTGAGGGCCATACTTTTGTCACTACTGTTCCGTCTTCAGGTTGCATTTATCATCCCCAGTTTTCGCGCTCTCCGCTAGGAACACCTGGCACTATGACCCACCAAGTGCAGACTCGGCCTTTCCGGAAGCCCGAGCAACAAGCAAGTTATCATTAATAAACTAGTAGTAATCAAAGATTAGAGCAGTGCATTCACGCGCGTACTTCAAATGTTTGGTCTACTTTGGTGGCGTTTGAATGGCTCGATAGAAAACTAAGAATGTCAGATGACGATCTGCGTGTGAAGTTGAACTAGGGATGAATAGATTATAGCCTGCGGTAAAATTAATTATTAATAAGTATTAACTTGTACTGGACAAAACATTTTCCAGGAATGGCATTTCAACCGTCACCCTGCAAGCAGAGCCTCTTCTTACGGTACATGTGCTTTGGCGACACTTAGAATTCAATTTCAGATCGCCAGCACTTGTAACAAATATTTCTTGAGACAATAAAGTTTTGAGCAGCGACCCTGCAAGACAGCGCGTCACCAAATGTTTTTAAATTTTGTGTTTGTATTTGTTTACACTGTCATCAGTGGTTGAGCAGTCCGAACAAGACAAGAAACTCAATGCCGAAGAGTTTCTATTTCTATCTCATGGAGAAACTATTTCCTTATGAGGAGTCGGCATGTATATGCATATCTTCGAATTGACGTTATGATTTGAATAAAAAAGTCACACTCGTGTACCCCGTATTTTTCGGTCTGATTAAAGAGTTCGAACGCCACCACCTTGGTTTTCTATGAACAAAGAAATCTGGGAATAAGAGACAGTCACGTGATTAACCTGATTGCCAACGACTGGAAGGAATGGATTAGTCTTCTAAGTTGCGAGCCTTCTACCCTGCGAGCCGTTGGTTTCTCCTACGCCTGCTCGCAGGGTACGAGCGTTCTTCACTCATTGCAGTTTTTGTTTTGTCTTTGTTTTCTTTTTTATTTTCCGAGCTGATACCAATTTGTTTTTGCTTAATTTAATTTTTGAAAATTTAAATTTACACATTTTTCGCATAATTATTATAATTATTCGATGTTCCGGGATGTTCCGGAATGTTTCATGTTCCTGGTTTTATCGACGGCCATCATATTGTGCAATTGTGGCTTGTACGAAGCGCGAGCTACAAGCCATCTTCAGGGACCGATCGTTTCTTACGAACCAGGGGAGGGCGGTGGTTTTCAAAAAAGTGTAGTGTTTCAAAACTGATCCCCCCCCCCCGCAAAAAAAATATTTTCAGATAAAAATTATACCCCCCTTCCCAATTCTTAGTTATAAAAATGTACTCCCCCCCCCCCTCCCCGGCCCCTCTTCCGTAACATTTTTCCCGGTTTTGGAAGCAGAATTCCTATCCCCACTTATCCCTATCCGAGTAAACTTCTCAGCCGCTTGTTCAACTCTTGATAGCAATGAGGACATTTCGTTACTCGTATCTCAGTCTGATAGTGATTCAGTTTAACATTGCCGATGTGATGAAACATTTGCCACTCATGCTTACGGGTTCTCCCATTTGTATTAAACAATGATTGATCATGTGCCTTTATTTCATTAATTAGGCTTTCTACTCAGTGGTCTAACGAGTGAAGTATTTTTTCAACCACACCAGCTGAAACATTGCCACCATAAGTGCGAGGGATTTAGCCTTCTTCCAGCCAATTACCAACGCCTGCCATATTTTCCGATTCTAGAAAAAGATAACTTTTTTCAATTTTTTCCTTTCTTTTAAACAAATCCCACTGCCTTAAGTTTTCCTGTGTAAAGTACCTGGTAAAAAGTGTTTTGCTGGAAACAAGCAAACCAGCATGTATGAATAAAATTCTTTCAAAAGATTGTTGGAAAACTATGTGTCACGATGGCCTCCGAGTTTGTTTGGGAGCCACCAGTGTCATTCCATCCTTTAGAACTACTTGTGACAGTTGCTCTCTCTACGACTTAAAATGAAACATCAGAACCTTTTAAGAAAGTTATCTTTTCATGTATAAATAACTTAACAATAATCGTTGGATGTCGTCCTTCAGTAGCATTTTAAATGAAAGTGGTAAAAGTTCAATTGAGGCCTTACACTACTGTAAAATGATATTCAAATCGTTTAAAAAAATCCAAGCTTTCGCCGATCTACGGCATCATCAGGGATAAGAAAAAATATTCCGCGTAAGGCTTATATACAGATGTAAAGTAAAAGCGTGTGAAAAGCGAAAGAATGTGGGGGGTAAAATGCATGAGATAAATAAGATACAAATATGAATATAAACGAATGATATGATCTAATGAGCGAGTGTCAAAGTACAAAGAGTCTCTAGATATGTGAAAATAATTATTAGAACAAAAGGTCCGCGAATTCGCTGCATTCCTCTCGGGAGTTGAGGGCAGGTTTGTAGTTTCGTATGTAAAACGCTTCGAACAGTTGTAGATCTGCGGGGTCGTTTTCTAGTACGATGATCTTGATTTCGATGCCTTTGCGGACTTTGTTTTGGCTCTTTGAAATGTGTTTCTTCACGGAGGAGTTGTCATTGTTCAGGTGTTTTCTTACACGATCGTGGATAAAGCGTGTAGTGCTCCCGATGTAGTACTGGTTGCAGTTGTTACACATGATTTGGTAAGTAGCGTTGCGCAATAAGCACAATTTGGTGCTGGAGATAGGGCAGTTGGCCCTCGTGCATGTCCGTTCCGTGTTGTTCTGAGAGAGAGCTCGTCTGAGGGTGTATGACTTGTGCGCGACCCGTACTGGTATATCCTCTTTTCGGAAAATGTTAGTGATCCTGTAGTTGAGACGTTCGGATATATATGGGATCGTCAGGTACGACCATTCTGTGTTGAGAGGTCAAGGGTCTTTCTGATGGTTCTAGGAGTGCTTAGTTTTGTCTATAGTGTCTTCAGGATACCCGTTAAGACGGAGGACATCATCAGACATGCTTTGATGCTTTGTGGCTGTCGTTTTTGTACAGCATTTATCGTCGATACGTTTCCGCTCATTACGAATGAAGTTGATCTTTGACTTTTCCGGTATTGCTGATTGGTGGTGAACGGATAGTGGTTTCTTTGCTATTTTTTTGTAATATTCAAAAGAGCTTTTGCCGTCTTTGGAGATGGTGACATTGAAATCAAGTAGTGATAGTGAGAGGCCATTGGGTGTTATTTCTGGTTTCTCAATTTCAAACTTTAATTTAGGGTGCTGAGATTGTTCATTGTATAGTGGAATTGGTCTGCCATTTCCTCACCAGTTGTCTGGAGTTAAATGTCGTCAACATATCTCCTGTAGGGGTTTATAGATAAGTGTGAAGAGAGGGCGATGATTTCTAGTCTGTCCATGAATAGGATAGCCAGAATGCCTGAGATGTTAGAACCCATTGAAGGAGAAATACATGTTGTTTAGCGTAACTGTGAGAAGGTCTATTATGTCTTGTTTGGCGAGGTAGAGTATTGGGGTGTGAATTCTGTCAGTGGCGTTGGTAATGGCTTCTTGTATGGGTATTGAAGTGTACAAGGATACCACATCGAGGCTGCATGGATATGGTGACGTTTTGATGGTGGTGAAATCGCCGACTTGGATGCACTTGATGAGCTCGAGGCTGTTTTCTGGATGCGCTGGAACGTCCTTCAGCATTGGTTTAAGGGCGTTGGCGAGCAGCCATGAGAGGCGCTGGGTTGGTCCATTGGTGTTAGATACAGTGATTCGTATTTTAATAACTGGACCAGTCTTGTGGGTTTTGATAAGGTGGTAGAACCTGGAGAGATCGGTGTTTGCGGCGATGAAGCTCTTCTGGACAAAAGGGGAGAACTCGTTCTGTACGCGGACGTTTTTCCAAGTTGAGCTTTCTTTGTTCTCGACTGTTTTGGCCGACATTCGGGGTACCTTTTGATAGGTGTTGGAGTCGCCGAGGTGAGCTAGGGCTACTTGTGTGTACGTGTCTTGCTGTATTACGCAGAATTCTGTGCCTTTATCGCTGGGGAGGCAGATGTAGTTCTTCTCTTTGAGTTCCTTGATTACTTTCTTGTTCTCCAAAACGACCCCGCTACGACTGTTCGAAGCGTTTTACATACGAAACTACAAACCTGCCCTCAACTCCCGAGAGGAATGCGGCGAATTCGCGGACCTTTTGTTCTAATAATTATTTTAACATATCTAGAGACTCCTTGTACTTTGACACTTGCTCATTAGATCATATCATTCGTTTTTATTCATATTTGTATCTTATCTATCTCATGCATTTTACCCCCCCACATTCTGTCGCTTTTCACACGTTTTTACTTTACAACTGTATATAAGCCTTACGCGGAATATTTTTCTTATCCCTGATCATGCCGTAAATCGGCGAAAGCTTCGATTTTTTAAACGATTTGAATATCATTTTACAGTAGTGTAAGGCCTCAATTGAACTTTTACCACTTTCAAATAACTTAACGAAAACAATTCGTTACTCGATACGTCTACTGATCATCTGATACAGTGAGTTCATCACGATCCGGGCAATATTTGTTCCTGCTCGAGGAAATGTTTCTGCCTCTATCCCTAATCTCGCTTCAAGAACCACTAGCGAGAAAGTTTCCTTTATTTACTGGACTATCTACTGACCCCCTTCACGTTTCTTACTAGCTAATAAAAAATTTACCCCCCCCCCCCCAAATAGGGGCTTGTTTTAAAATTGTAAGTTCTTTTTAATCGGCTCACGTTATTTTGTTTAGGACAGCTGTTGTTAGGATAGCAGCACGATTTGTGTAGTACTGTTCTAGGAAAGCTCTTAATTGAAAGCCTTTTCCCTTAAAAGTACGTTTTGTCTCTACCTTGACATTTATCTTGTTAGTCTTACGAAATAGTTTCTGGTAATTTTAAAACTTCTTTAATCATGCAATTAGTTGCTTTCCCTAAAATTTGTATTGAAGTATTTATGTTGTTAATCCTCTCTAGAATTTATATATGTCAAACAAGGCGTTGTCTTTTGTTCACAGTTTGTTCATGGCAGTCGAAAGTTTGTAAGATCGGCATGTCGTTGTACGTTCATTTAGATTTCTCTCTGGTACAAGATAATCAACAATTGCTATGTTTAATAGTATCGATTAATGTTTTGCAAAAACAAGTAAGACTCGTAAGTAAAAACTGCTCCTGTGGACTTGAAATTGGTTGGTAATCGGAACAATGTGAACGCCAGATGTGAAATTCCATTAGCTGGATTAGAAATTAAAGAGTAAAGTGCACTTAAGATCTTAAATTTAATCATGTAGCAGTGATTGTACAACTAAAGAACTTAGAAGAAAGATGTAGCATATAAAAACAATTTGATGAAAGGAGAAGTGGGAAGATCACGAGAAAAGAAGAAATCATTGAAGAGAAATTAAAAGAAGAAAACTTTGGGCTTGTTAATTAGAATGTTCAGCCTCGATAATTTAGCGTTGCGCTGTTATTTCCGCTCCCGATCATGCATTACCTGACTTTTTCGAAGTTATTTTAACCTGACCTGTTAAAATCCAGCTGAAAACAATGCATTCTTCAAGAAACATAGTAGTCTGATAATGGACGTATGATACCATTTAAAAGGGTTGTAATAAAATAAGCTCCTGATAGACTCGAAGAACAGTTCACCTGCAGACTCGCAAAGATGCGCTTGGGAATGTGTCTTCCACGTTCACCTTCACCTTCAGTTTTGCTGCTTTTGGCAATTCTCCGAAATATCACTTTAGCAGTGAGAGGTAAGTATTAAAAAATTATCCTTTTTTCTTAGAAAGAAAAATCATTTGAAATGAATAATCTTTGAATATTGTCCCTCAGTAGGACTATTTTAGTAGGATTTTTCTATCGGAAGAAGGACTTTTTTTTGTTTCTTCAAAATTATTTAATTGTTCTTTGGCAACCTTGAAGAAGCCTCGAAATCTTTCATGAAAGAAACGGCAGGTTTTATTTCCGCATGTACTTCGTTAACACTCTGCCGCTATACACTGCTTCATTTTGCACAATCTTCAACCAAAATCGGGGTTCTTCGATTCGATCACAGACGGAGCGTTGCACATCTGTTCAAACCCAACATAAAATGTCATTTTGCCGCGCAGATTTTATTATTGCCGTTCCAGACACTCAAAGACGTAAGCTTATTTTATTTGTTAACACTACGGTAGAAATGTACGACTTTTTATCCAACAGTCCTTTTACGAGAAAATTTTCTTTTCTACCAGTTGTAAATTGGACTAAAAGAAAGGGAACGTTTGTTTATTTTACGGTTTATTTTTTGAATGACTGTTTGGACATCAAAGTTGTCTGGTTCTTTTTCTGTCAAAGAATACTGACAAACTGAACGAGCGCTAGTCTCGAGTGAAATGACAAATAAATCTGTAAAGATAACGTTACGAGTCGATCTAATCTATTTAAAAAATAGTTGCCTCTATAACCTCAAAATTACTATAGTCTGCACCACCCATGAAGGTGTTTTGAATAACGCATTTTGCTATTTTACAAACAGTTACAAACAATATTTTGGGTGCAGGATATATCAACATTCACCGATCATCCCTTGTCTTGGTAAAGAAGTAAAGTTATTGTCTTACGAGCTGAGCTGGTGTACAAGCTATCAATTGTCTCTGAACAAATTTTGAATGCAACATTTAGTTTTGGTCGTGAGCCATAACTGAATCAAATAACCCTTGTCATCCACATCAGTGTTGATATGACGAAACATTAGCGCAGGTGCTTTTAATTAATTGTCATTATCATAGTCTCGTCCATGGTCAGATGTCCCCTTCTGCCTTAGTAAACAAACCTTTGTCAAACGCATCGCACAAAATTGCACACTTTATTCAAACACGCCCGTTATTTGCACTCAGTGTTGATCATGGGATCAAGCAGCATTTACTGAAAAAAAAACACAATTATACTTGGGTGTATGACGAAGCACCATAACGGCATACAAATCCAAACAAAAAATCGGTTGAGCCAGAATAGCGAATGAAATGTCAACATTTTCCACCCTGATTTCCTAATTTTGCTGATTGTGACTTAACTGCGAGCAGTCCCTTGCTTTCTTGGAGAGAGTAAAGCGAGCAAAATTAAACACTAACAAAAATAAAAAAAGGGACAACTCGGGCGTAATCTGAATGTGACAGCTGGTGTCTTAAGTTTGCAGTACTAGTATTTTATGTTTGCCGAGCAAAATTGAATTTTCTATAGTAAATGAAACACAGAGAAAAAGCTACCTGCTTAGCTAACAAAGATCTGGAGAGGAATCGTAAGCTTAGTTGCCAATCACGCCATACTTGTAAATGGGACAACATGCGCCACGGTTCGCTACCCTGAGAGGATGCCAAGGTGGAAATGTTAAACATACTAACTTGTTACAAAATCAAACCAACTTTCGTAATTAAACTCTCAACCGTTTTAAGTCTCAATGAATTCCTCTCTATGCTAACACTTACCAGTACTCCTTACAAGAATTAGTTTAAAACTGAAGTGATTACATCTAGTTACCTATTCCTACGCTCTGTAGTGCAGTGGCAAAAGGGTATCGAAGTTAAGAAAGCTAAAACTGCCAGGCCTAAGCACAAGAGATCTTGCGGTAAAACTTTATAATTCCAAGTTACGACTAATTTCAATCCTGCTTTCGATTAATCGGAGAACGAGTGTTAACACTGTTTTTCTCCTTGGAACACACACTGATCTGAATATATATACTGGTAATATTTGATAAGTGATATCATAAAATTCTGCAATGTTTAAACTTGGTGAGGGTTAGGCATGAACACTCGTCGATGAGGTCTCCAGAAATGATCAGAGAATAAGTGCCATAAAGAGAAAAATAAAAATACACACAAAAAAAAACACCGATATTCAGAATTCCCCCAAGCCCTTATTGCGGTTTCTGGTTCTAAATACAACGGTCTTTGGACACTATTGAAACTGGTCGTGTCTAAGATAGGTTCTCCCTGCATTCATGACGAAAGCGGAAGTAGGCTAGACCCATTTATATTGCTCTACTGTGCCCAAAGACAGACTTAATCTGATCCTCCTCTTTCTTTGCCTTCTCGGCAATATTCTTAGAAACATCTGGGAAGAGCTTCTCGACGAAGTCTGTGATTAAGAAGACTGTAAACTGGAAAACGAACACAAAAGCAAGCCGAGCAGTAGTCACCTCCCAGTGTTGCTTTGAGTAGTTGTATGGCCAAACGTTTTCATGGTAGCCAGGATACCTGAAATATGTAGGAGATCATAACTATTCGATCACGATACGGCGAAATGACTTCGGGTATGTTTTACTACGATATCGCTGGCACCTGTCCCTCCATCTCGGGATTACTCCTTCTCGCCCTTCAAGACCCGATTAGCCTCCACACTGCCACACTGCCACACTTCCACACTTCCACACTTCCACACTTCCACACTGCCACACTGCCACACTGCCACACTGCCGCACTGCCACACTGCCGCACTGCCACACTGCCACACTGCCACACTGCCACACTGCCACACTGCCACACTGCCACACTGCCACACTGCCACACTGCCACACTGCCGCACTGCCGCACTGCCGCACTGCCGCACTGCCGCACTGCCGCACTGCCGCACTGCCGCACTGCCGCACTGCCGCACTGCCGCACTGCCGCACTGCCGCACTGCCGCACTGCCGCACTGCCGCACTGCCGCACTGCCGCACTGCCGCACTGCCGCACTGCCGCACTGCCGCACTGCCGCACTGCCGCACTGCCGCACTGCCGCACTGCCGCACTGCCGCACTGCCGCACTGCCGCACTGCCGCACTGCCGCACTGCCGCACTGCCGCACTGCCGCACTGCCGCACTGCCGCACTGCCGCACTGCCGCACTGCCGCACTTCCACACTTCCACGCTTCCACACTTCCACACTTCCACACTTCCATACTTCCACGCTGCCACACTGCCACAATTCCACCATTCCAGTCTTCTACAATTACAGACCTCCACACTTCCAACCTGCCACCCTTCCACAATTACAGTCTTTCACACTTCCACCCTTCCACACCCCTACACTTTCAAACTTGCACACTTGCACACTTGCACACTTGCACACTTGCACACTTGCACACTTCCACGCTTCCACGCTTCCACACTTCCACACTTCCATACTTTCACACTTCCACACTTCCACACTTCCACACTTCCACACTTCCACACTTCCACACTTCCACACTTCCACACTTCCACACTTCCACACTTCCACACTTCCACACTTCCACACTTCCACACTTCCACACTTCCACGCTTCCACACTTCCACACTTCCACGCTTCCACGCTTCCACACTTCCTCCCTTTCACACTTCCATACTTCCACACTTCCACACTTCCACACTTCCATACTTTCACACTTCCACACTTCCACACTTCCACACTTCCACACTTCCACACTTCCATACTTCCACACTTCCACACTTCCACACTTCCACACTTTCACACTTTCACACTTCCACACTTCCACACTTTCACACTTCCACACTTCCACACTTCCACACTTCCACACTTCCACACTTCCACACTTCCACCCTTCCACACTTCCACACTTCCACACTTCCACGCTTCCACGCTTCCACACTTCCTCCCTTTCACACTTCCATACTTCCACCCTTCCACACTTCCACTTTTCCATACTTCCTAACCTCCAGTCTTCCACACTTCCGTGATTTCAGTCTTCCACACTTCCACAGTTTCAAACTTCCAGACTTCCTAACTTCCAGACTTGCAGACTTGCAGACTTGCAGACTTCCAAACTTCCACAATTCCAAACTTCCGTACTTCTTCCACACCGTCTCACTTCCACACATAAGAAGAAATTTACGTGAGTCGTGGAGGTATATTTAATTGTGCATGCAATATGACTAAACTGGCTGTTTTTGTCATTCCACTCTGATGACACGTTCTGTGCACTTCTACCCGAAGTAAAAGCCAAGAACGGCTTTTAGTAGAGTACAAATTGACGCCCGAGGCATTTTTCTGAAATCGGACTTTAACTGTTTTAATTTCCCTGCAGAACTGTAACATTCTATTCAATCAGTAAAATTCTGGTCAATTCTAGTCTCCTTTTGAAACTTCTGGGAAATGTTAAAATCCAAGATGGTGAATCCGAGTGGCATGCATTTCCACAGCCATGGATACTCTCGAAGTTAAGATCAAGCTGAAAAATAACTGACCTTTTAAAGTGCACCTAACCCCAAAATTTTTTTTCGTTAAAACGAATCTAGCCTTTATTTGAAGCATTTGGGCGAAGAAAATTTTGAATTTGGTTGAATCCTCGATTTTCTATGCCCTTTCAAAGTCGCGCTTGAAGTGTTTCACGACCGCGTTTTAGGGAGTCTGGGGCGGCGGTACCTGATGACGTCTACCCAGGAACCAAACACAATGGCGCCTCCGTCAACTCTCTGTATTTGCTCGAGAAAATGGAACACAAAACTAATCGTTCCGATGTATTTTGGGACTAAAACGTCCAAGTTTTGTCTCAGAATCATTTCTTTTTCGTCACTGGAGTCAGAGTTAAGTTTCGATTCGGAAGACTCCGAAATAAACTTCGATCGAGCACGTTCGACAACTGTGAGAGAGCAATTTACAATATTTCAAGCGACGAAGGGGAAGACGTCTTTGCGGACGGGCTGCTTGTATATTAGGAATGGAAAGCTAGATACGAAGTGGAGGAGCAGGCAAAACGAAAAGCAGGAAAGAAAACTCAAGGACTGCTTTGGATGGTAATTTCGTCAACTAAACATAAGATTCCCACTCGTGTTTATAGCCCGTTTACATTTGTCCTTAGCGAGAATGTATTTTCTCAAGGTGTGATTGTTCTGTTAAATCCAGCTTGTGTTTTTCTTTCAGTTGAATGCTTCATGTTTATAAGAGCGACGTACGTGTCGCAGTTTTAGAGACTTGATGACCTCCAAAACATTAGCTTCGATCGATTGAAAATCGTATTGTTTGGACCTGTAGTTTTGAAGCTGCGGGAAGCAAGGCGGAAGGAAACATATCATACAATTACCGATTTCACATTGTCACACGTTTTAAGTCGTAACTCCAAATAACCAATGTAAATTGTTCTCAAAGTTTGCAGCGAAATTCGTCGGATAAGCGAAAAGGATGTGTTTCCTAAGCGGTCCGCAGATAATGTTACGCGGTCATATTTTCGACGCTATTGCACGAGTCTTTGTCGCACTGCTGATTTCCAAACCTTCGAAAAACTCTGTGAGTCTAACAATTTTGTTATCATGTAATTCTAAAGGATTAATCTTCGACTTTCATCTAAATCGAAAGAGAAAAAAGTGTTGGTTAGCGGCGTACAGTTGCGATCTATTTACATATCAGTATAACGCTTCTTGATCATGATCGGATCACACAACTTTGCCGTTTATGTTATAAATACTGCGGGATTGGAAGATATAGGCTGTCGGTAGTATTTCTACAAATTGCTGGTTAGCTTTAAGCAGAAAATTTATGAAAATAGCGTTCGAAAGTCTGCGGAACAAATTCCAGTGAGAGTTCTTCAATGGTTCTCACAGATTCAGCAGTTCACTTGTTTCGGTTCGACAAAATCAACCATCGTTTACGTCTTTATTGCACCATTAGCCGATCATCGTCAGTAAATTGTACAGTATATCTTTCTTTAAATCTGGACTACTGGTGCAACAGCCGATAGCACCTCTGGAAGGCGTTTCTGCGCACTTTTCGAATGTGTATTGCACCATCCTGAAGGAAATGAGAGGACGTGAGATATCCAACCTTCCTGGGTAGACGTCACAAGAGCCGCTGGACCCATTCTCCTCAAACTCGGTCGTGAAACAAAATGGCGGTGTTTTGGAGCTATTTTCGAGATTTCGTCGTGGCACAGAAAATCGAGGATTTAACGGAATCCAAAAATTTTTCCCAGAACTATTTCAAATAACAAGTAGATTCGTTTTAGCGAAAAAAATTTTTGGCGTTAGGGAATTAAGCTTAGTTTAAGTCCCAGAATAAAGCGTACGGAGAACCCGAAAACTGCCTTAAAAAGATATGAAATTCATACCTGCAAAAAGAATGGTTGTATGGTAAATTGGCATGAGGATCTACTGGTTCTGATCCTGCTTCAAAGCGGGAAATATCCGCAGTATGAATGGTGGATAAGCTGTTGTTTATGTATCCAGTAAGAGTTCCTACACCAAGCGAATCTCGGTCTGGCGCGTACCTCAATCTGTACAAAAGCTTGGGGATGAACTCAGAGGTGAACGCCAACACAAAGGCGTTGACCAGTACTGAAATTTTAGTGACCCATTTTAGGATACGATACCAGACTCCAATGGTCTTGGAGTGAGCAACGTCGGGTCTCCTGAAATGGGACACAAAGTTGATGGCATCCACGCGAATTCGGATGACAGAGGTGAAAAGGGCGAACAGAGGACCCAGTGGAAAGGCAGCCACGAACATTGTTGCAAATCCGTATTGCAGAACTGTTGAACGAAAAGTGAATGAAGGCGAGGAACAATGTTAGAAAAGGAACAATGTAGGTAAAGAGCCCAAGCAGGTGTTTGTACTCAGAACAAGTCCTCTGTGGCTATTTACCATGCTCTGAGTTTATAGTGCCTATGTATGTATAATGACGTGTAATGCTTTTGAGAGAGTTATAATGACTTCACTTGCAGAAAAAACTAGGCAAACGAGGAAACGTCTGGGTTAGGCGCAAGTGTTTACTGATATTGGACTAAAGTTTGTTTTATAGCTTAACGGTAGAGGTTTAGTAGGAGCTGCTACAGGTGTGGGTGTTCACCCTGTGTGGCAGGCATAGAAAGGCGAAGGGGAGGGAGAGCAAAAGGGAGAAGGAATGGGGGAGAGGAGAGAGGGGACGCCTGCCATAAGAACCCAGGTTTTTGCATTATGCTCACTGATTTACTCGTAATCCGATCATGTCTACCGTCAATTAACTGTCACGCGTTCACCAATCAGAACGTGGAGCTCGCGCCTTGCGGACTTTAAGAACGGAAGAACGGCAACAAGCCCAATTCAACTTTTACTGGACATATGAAAACAATTTCACGCTTCCTTAAAACCTCGAAATTCGTAGATCAAAGAAAAAATACTTTTGCCGAAAATAAGCAGCGTTTCAGAGGTAAAAATGAGGAACGTGATTTAAGTGCATATTTAGCGTCTTAGAAGAAGTGTCAACCGTCTCGTACGTAAACAAAACTAGTTTTTTTTTTTCACTTTCATAGGGACTACGAAAATAATTGGAACTTCTACAAGCAGATTGAACGGCCTAGTTTGTAATACGATTTGGAACGCTAAACACAAATCCGAGCCGGCAAAGCAAGCGACGATTGTTTTGCTACAAGCACGGAGTTCAAAATTAATTACTTGAGGTTGCATACATGATTCTGTATTCGCATCTGCGAATTTCATTGTTAGATAAATCTAACAAGTCAGTAGCAGGGTAAAACATTGATTCCATCTCCTGCAGCCGGTCTTTCATTATACTTTTCAATGGCAATTATGACGAGAATCGCTGCATTATGTTCTTTTATAATTAGCTTCGCAAGTACAAACATTTGATAAATTTAATTCTTGGAACTCTTCCCATATTTAATGGGCAAAACCGCGAAGACATCGCCATCGGTTCAGAAAGCTCTTACGGCTGATTCTTGTTCTTGTTTCAGACAATGTTTCTCATCCCGAGGAGATTTAAATCTCTCAAAGCACGTGCTAACACGTTTGCGTCCACTGCCATCTTGGCTATTTTTGTTGAAATCGTGAAACTTACATATATAAGTTACTCATTTTCTCTCAGGCAATCGGAAATTTGCTTCCGTCAGGGAACGCAGAAATGAAGTAAAGGGTCTTCTTACAGCAGGCATTCCTCTCTGATCTCCCCAATCCCTCTCCCTTTTTTCCTTCCTCCCCTTCCCCTTTCTACGCCTGCCACGTAGGCTATGGGTGTTGAGAGTCTTCATCCAATTCAATTTATCCGAAGCGTAGGCGGGAAAATTCTTCCAGCTTAGATATAAGTGAAATTGAAATTAATGTTTTTGTTTTATCGTACCAGCCTGCAAATATTCCCAAAACATGAAATGGTCGTCAGCTGGACTTAGATTAAAATCACAGACTTCACGTTTCTTGTTGCGAGTCTTCATCCAGTACCTAAGGTAGAAGAAATAGCATTAAGGATTACTTCCAAGTCAAGAAAAACTGAATAGTTCTTCATCTAGCTATCTTGGCTTGTTTAGGGTCATGACAAGGAACTGCTTTTAAAGTCGATGGTGATGTGAATTATATATGAAATAATTCATATTTGACTTGCGGTTGTAGATGAAAGTGAAGAATGATCATCGCAGTAAATTTTCCAATTTAAGCAACTGGAAAGAGGAAGCCTGAAAAAATCAGGGCTTCAACGGGATTCGAACCCGTGACCTCCGCGATACCGGTGCGATGCTCTACCAACTGAGCTATGAAGCCACACATTGGGAGCGAGGTCAATTAATTGAGTTCATATCTTCCCGTGAGGAGCGAAATGATGTGAAGTATATATGAAATAATTTGTATTTGAACTGCGGTTGTAGATGAAAGTGAAGAATGATCATCGCAGTGAATTTTCCAATTTAAGCAACTGGAAAGAGGAAGCCTGAAAAACTTTTCAGGCTTCCTCTTTCCAGTTGCTTAAATTGGAAAATTTACTGCGATGATCATTCTTCACTTTCAAAGTCGATGGTATTAAGTCACTTATTTATAATTGAATTTTATTGCTAAGAACCGAAAGAGATTAAATGCACTAGCGATGCGGCTCTTGCAAAGAGGAAACGTACGCAAAAGGTAACAGACTATGATGTCTGGTATTTTCAAAGAGACCTTAGCAACCTCCTCTTCTAGTTCGCTTTCGGCTCGCCCGTCGTTGCAGCAATTATTATATTTTGGCGAACTTATTATAGCAGCCCATTATATTCACTTTTGCCATTGCGTCTAATTTTATAAAGTGCAATAACTGTGATACAATCACTTACGGGATGGCCACTTCCATGATGATCCCGATGGCCTGCTGCCCAACCATAAGAATAAACAGCTGAATGCAAAGCTCCAGAAAGCATCCCTGCTCGCTGCATCCGTCCAACCTGTAGCTTCCACCTATCCGTTTGTATCTGCTGGGGGTTCCAATCATGTGTCCGGACTTGAAAAAGGCTATGTAGAACACGGATGAATAGGTGTTTACAAACTGGAACAGGTACATTTTCCATGTGAAGCTGTCTTTGTATTTACTACGAGTTGGCGGATTCTCCCAATCTGTCAGCCAAACCGCCAGTTTCTTGTAAAACAACTTCATCACGTTTATGGCGAGAAGATTGAGCAAAGCTGCCGTGAATGAGGTGATAATCCTCGCTTGCGCGTGGGCCGTACCATCAGAACTTCCACTCAGAGAGGCAAACACCGCCGCCCGGTAGACAACGACGCCCACGACAGCAGCGATCACCAGAGATACCATAAAAATTACGATGATCAACACGCCGGCTAAGCAGCCACATTTTCGAATCTTAGACTGCACGGTCGGTTCCATCCTTCCGGTGACTTTGTTCTCCTTCAGGTTTTCTTTTGGGAATTCCGGCCGCAAAGGCTCCTCTTCTTTAAGGGCATTAGTGTGCCAGGTTTGGGAAAGTGCCCGCTGACGACGCTTCCAGAACTTGAGAAACAACGTCGCCCAGATCGAGGCAATGACGGCCAGAAAAACCGTACCGCTGTTGTCAAAGAAGTGTGTGGCGTAAGCATAACGACACGTGGAGGAAGCTAGGTCCCAGTAGCTACACTTCTTGTCGCACAGTGGGCACATGTACCACAACCCCTTGTTTGTTGGGTCGCAAACATCTTTCACAGGAATGTGGCTGCCAGCGGAAAGGATTCCATACAGGAATACGAGCACACCAAGAATGGCTAACGGCGCCAACATGCCGGTGTAAAATCCAACCCACGCGAAATAAAAGGCAATCTCGCTACCAAAATAATTCTTGATGGCTGCATATTGCTGGAGCTTAAAAATTCGTCCAAATCTGGCCCAGTTTAGCTTTAGTCGTTGTCTGTCATTCTTGGGCTGAGTAGAATCATCAGAATCGTCGTGAAGTGGATACCCGGCCTTGTAAGCGCCATTGTATATCAATTTTTTCAGCCCAACTTCTCCGTCCTTTTTTTCTCCGAAAGGAGTGTTGGAGCAAATATGCTGGACAATGTAGATGCGATCCACTTTATCAAAGAACCTCTCTTCGTCCTGATAATTGATGAACTTGTAACAGTAATCTTGCCTGAAGTTTGCAAAGAAGTAGTCTTCCCTTTCTTCAAAGATGGGATCATGGACCCTAAGTGGATTTAATTTTTTGAGAAATGACATTACTCTTGACTCGCAGCCAGATGTGTTTTCATTCTTTTTGAAAGGGAGTTTGATACGCATTTCTTCGGCGTATTTCTTCAGCGCCTTAAATGAAGCACGAATAAGAACGAAATGCCGCGTGATGTTAGGTGGTGTAACCTGGAAAGAAAATTGAAAACTGCAAGTTATATGAAAAGCAATGTTAAACATATATCTCACAGAGATTTCGAGATCTGTGTACAGTACATATAGTATACGTCTTTGCGGGTCCGTGTAGTCTTTTAAAAATAAAGCAAATTAAACCTTTTTTGCCTTATTCTTGAATGTTACATCAAAAGTATTGAAACATGGTGCCCAGATGGAAGAAATAACTGGCGGCAGTTCAGCTATTAGAGAAAGGCAGTTTCATGAATGTAGAATTGAAGAGAGTTTTGTTTGTACTTATATCTACAAGCGGTCTATGAAGAATACCGTTCTTTTATTGGCTACGTTACTCGCTCTCTAATCTGTAGATATTGAGTAGCTGTTGTCAACAAAATGGCGGCCGGTTTTTTGCGTTTTCGAAGTGTCTGCGAGGGGGATTTAAATAATTTACCTTGTTTAGTTTTGAACGACTAGTAGATTTAATTTATACTAAAACAATTAGATTATTCCTTCTCGATTTCTAAGCTTGATAGCTAATTCGGGCTGCGCCGTCATGCATCAGCTGTCAAGCGACAGAAATCTCGAGCTCATAATCTAATTGTTGAATACAGCTACGACTATGATAAAGATACAAAAATTCGAAAGCTTAATTCGAAGGCTTAGTAGCTTTTATTAGAAAGATCCCAACTTAGGATTTAATCCAGAAGCTCAAATTGCAGAAGCTCTTCAAAACACTGAATGAACAACACCAGTTGCAATTACGGCTCAGTACATTCATTTGATCACACTTTAGCATTTCGTCCAAAGTAGCAAAACCTTCAGCCGCCTTCAAAAGCCGAACTTTCTGAAGTATCATTGCCTGTTAGCTTTAATTTCCGATCTGAAGGATTTCGCCGATCAACTCAAAAGTTAGAACCACTCAGCAAAGCACAACCAGCACTACCACAACAACTAAGAAGTGCTCAGTACTGTGGTCATTTGAATCGCCCGCCACACACTAGTATCTCATCAAAACAACATGAAAATAAGTCAGGGAAAGTGCTGCCTCTTTCTGCTGCCATAAAACCTACGCTCTTTCTTTGCGCGAGAATATATTTCACGATATATCAGTTTGTTTTTCGGGTTAAATCCGTATATGCACTCAATAGAAGACAAATCAGTCCAATCTGATACTGCTTTTCTGCTCAATCAGTAAACTGAGAGCTGGCAGACCGAGGAAATTTCTAATCGCAGTGCTTTAAATGATTTGCCATAGCATCGAATCCCTAGCCCTGCTGTTTGCGAGTAGCATAATATTTTTTCCAGGTATGCATTTGGAAGAGTGACGTACCTCAGACTTTTCTTTGCAGCATGACTTTAAAAGCTGTCTTCCTGCTTGTATCGACACATCCTAGGGCAAGATGGCAAAATATATTAATAGAATCAACGTGCTTGCCAAAGGTTTTGGGAATAAAAACATATTTAAAATTCAATGTCCACTTAAAATGCGTATAAGCTGTACCAAGCCGGAGAAAGCCACGTCCTTAAATAACTACCAAATTGGGTAAAGAATGAAAACGACATAAATCCCCAGGTTCATTACGGACTGAAAACTCTCAAAAATCTGTTTTCCTATGGCGCAGAAATTATCCATAGTTTTCTTTTAACTTACCACCTGGGCTGTGTCTTCGATACCTTCCAGCCGCCTGAGTTTTAATCCTTCCTTTTCTAGATTTTCTTCAAATTTTTTGCGCATGCCTTCAAGACGATCTGATGGCTTCTCGCACACGCCATCTCCTTCCTCCTTCCCATCTTCTTCCACCTTGCTTTGCTCATAAACGAGGACATAGTCTGTCCAATTTCGATCCTCCGTTTGATATAGTGGTTTGGCTTCGACGTCTACAGTTGTCGCCATCCTGAGACCTTCCGTTCTCTAAAACGTTTGACGGCTACAGCTAGAAAACAGGAAGATATAAGTCAACGATTAAACAATATGGCAGGAAACCAAAAATATTTGCATTATAGATGGGAACCGACCTGTCCTGCCCTAAGGTGATGTGTCACCCAAGCGTAATTATGCCACTTGAACCTGTTTTTAAGGGTGTATCTAGAAATGTATGCTTAACGTTATGGAGCCGCAAAGGTATCATTAATCACACCCTGGAGAATGAGGCTTAAAGAGAATAAGTGTTTTCTTTTCTTTTATTTCTCGTTTTTTTTTTTCATGGACTGTGTATTGACACGGCTGCTACAACTAGAAATTCCTGGTTCTTGAGCTTGAAGTACGATGATTTAGCAGTTTGAAATACTTGTCAGTGAACCGTGGATCCGCCAAAGTGTTAAAACAAAGGAGTACGTTAAGTAAGTTAAAGATGTATATGACATTCAGTATTGGACGCAATACTTGATGAAAACAGGAAGTTTTACTAGTGAATTGGGTTTTAATAATGCAAATAATTTTTCAGTGGACAATGAAATCGGCCAAGGGTGTACTTGAAGAAAACAATATGCACAAATATTTATCCCAGTTCTGTTTATGAGCAAAGAGGTATGACGTGCAATTTCATTCGAAATTTAGACTTTTTTTTTCATGGATTGGGGGTATTTAGTGATGACCACAGCCTTGGCCATGGCCGGTGAATTTTGTTGAAGCACGGAGATTAAGCGCATGCAAATATTTGTCACTTGGTCCGTGGGAATTCGAATATTTAAGTATCTAAGACGTTTCATTTCAGTTTAACCAAACAAGTTAGAAATGGTACGGTAAGTTCAGACTATAAGTTTGTGTGGCTGTACGCATACTTATCTTTTTTGTTTTTTAATAAAATTTCCAAGCCTTCAACCAATACAGTGTGTGTACTATATGATGACTACATACTACAATGAGTGGATGGCTGCGGTTTCTTTAATTTGCCTTCATTGTTAATGACATAGTGACAAGTGGGCCCAGCTGCTGCTGGGGTTCGTCTGAAATTTGTTGCGTAGATCCATCGTCGGCCTCTCGGCCCCTCGAACGATTTTTTAATTCTCTTGTAAGAGAAACTTCAGACCTATCCCTAAAGTAATTTAATTTTCAGGAAAAAACTGATGAAACCTATCTCGACGCTCTCTGCAGCAAGGGAAGTGCACCCCACCCCTCTGCCAACCGTGGAATTGTATTTGTGGAATTAATTTCAGTACCAATGAAATAATTACTAGAAATACAGCACAAGCTTCATAGGAACCTAACGCCAATTTACAAGAAGGATTTACAACCAACCGCCCCCCCCCCCCCTCCTCCAAATCATTGTAGAAGCACGTGCGTGCATCACCGATATCACTTCCGGTTTCGGCGGATTGAGAACAAAAAGTCATCACAGTTTGATTCCGTTGGACTCTCGGGCCAATTTTGAGTAAGCTTTTCTGAGGCAACTTCACTGACGCCGCTTTCAAGCGTTGTCAAGGGTCTAGTTTGAAGCGTACACTAAATGGAAAGACTAGACTTAAAAAACAAAGATCCAGTCGGATGCGAAATTATGCCAGGGAGCCGTAGAACATTAACTAGATAACTTGACAGGAACTACGAATTAATGTGGATTTTCAGTACCTGGGCTTGTTTTGACCAAGTTGACGGACCAATAGAGAAGTGAATTTCTCCATGAATTATACGTTTGGAATGTTGTACCGTGTTGGGAGTCAGGAAAAGTTTGACAATTATTCCTCTACTCTGTTTCTACTCTTTGATAATAAAAAATAATTGCAAGTAGAACTTTTAAAGTAACTTATGAAAAGACCACCGGCCGTCTTTATATGAGACAATACTACCACCAGTAAAATCAGTTGCGCTTGGGTATATACAGTACATACAGCAACTAGTATTGCTCCAAAGTTTATTCGCCTTCGTGGAAACTTTAGCAAGATAGTAAATAGTTCACTTCTCGTAATCTGACTGGCTAATTAACTGATAATACCTTTTTCTCTTCATTAGATTTTAAATTGCACCCAAAACATCGAAAACGTTTTTGGCTGAGGAAATCGGCAAAACACGATTCGTACATTCTTTGTACAGTGCAAGCAAGCGTGCATCAGGGTTACCTCATTATGACCACCACCAGTTTGGCCGAATAAAACTTAAGTTAGTAATTTCCTGTGTTTAAATACTCCTTTGAAAGGACCACGCCGTTAACACGGCGGACCAAGTTTTGGTGTCCCGTTGAATCTCATATTAATAGGATTCTACTATCTCCTCTTTACCCATCGCTCAGTGATGGCTTATCCTCTTTTCGTTTCGGTGAGTAAATGTTCTCTTACCTAAACCCGTTGCCCATTTTCAGGAACACTACAACGCGCTCTCCATCGTTGGTTTGCTGACCAACACACAGACTGTCTTCCTCATCGTCGAATTTCTCCACTGCAACAGTTCAGTTAGAAAGCAGTTAGAGATACAGTATCTACTGATCAGCACAGTTAAGAAAGGTAGCCACAAAAAATGAAAAAAAGTCATGAAATCAGTTTAGAGAAAACTTTCAAGCCTAGTGTTGATACCAGGCGAATGTGTGTTTAAATGCCCCCTAATAGTCAAATTTTCAACTGACCTGTTTTATAAATTTCCACACTCCCGAATCTGACACCAGCTGGGTTAAGAGTTCCATCACTGTATTAAAACGAAAAGAGACAAAAATTCTCAAACACTCATTTGGTTTGATAACTAGTTGGTCACAAGACGACAAATAGAATTAATGGCGGGTTCTGTTTCGGAATTTTCGTCACATTACCGTGGATGAATCTCTGCGGGCTCTCGAAAATTTTAAAGGTAATGTTTGTATTTCAGTTAGATTTCAGAATTGGCTTGTTGTCAAAATTGTTGATCAGTCTTAGTGAAGTGCAATTAGTGACTTAGCCTTATCTTACTCATTTCTCTATTCGTTTTTCTGTGTTCGCAGTAATTATCACAACCATGCTACTAAGAATTCTCGATGATGTACCTTTGAGACTGGGTGTTGTTCAACTGCAAGACACCCTATCCTAAGACACCCTAAGACATCCTAATTATCAAGAGTACCATACGACAATTCACAGAAATGGATAAACTGCAGCCTTTTGCTAAATTTTAAAACAAATTCTACGCGTGGAAGCGTCATTGTCTGTGGCAAGCGGGTGATTGTAAAGTGCTCCAGTGGAAGCTTTATTACATTCACGTTACCTGCTTCACAAAATATGAATATTCCACCAGTGGAAGAGCTGATTGAGGAGAAGTCTCCGAGAGTCCATGCACCTGTGACAATGTATGACAGAATGAGATTCAGCTACCCTTTGGATGCACAGTAATCTTGTTCAAGTGCAGTACTGACTCATGATTTGTTTTTATTCTCATCACCTGGGTTTTCCACTAGCTGTTATGAAGCTAAAACTAAAGCAAAATCAATCAGTACTCTAGTAGACCAATCAAATCTTTTCATAAATGCGCCTTCCTTATCGCCCCTATTTTAGCCACAAAATTCCCTTTTAGTGACGATGACGAAGGTACAACAAGTGAATGTTCTAATGACTCGCCAGTTTAGTGTGTTTGCTTTTCGCTTTACGTTTTCTCGAGGGGCGTGCTTTAGGCAACCTAAGCAAAAATAGTCAGTTTTTTCAGTTGCTATCGTTTAGGTACATAATCGAACCCAGTCGTGCTTTTGCCCACGCAGTCAGTCCTGTGCTTACCGCCAATGATCGGTATAGGCGTATGGGCACCTTCACACAGCGCCCGAAAGCATGCATTGTACAAACGCGTTCAAATCGCAGTAAAAACAAAAACGTTCACAATTCTCACGTCTAATAAAACTCTTATCATTCCAAAATTACAGTGGAATCCTGATTTTTCGAGCCTCCAAGGGAAACGGAAATTCGGATATTTCGAGAAATCTGGGGTAAAGTTAGAGTGTTTGATTGAGGAGAGGGAAACGACTTTTGTTTCGAGTTATCAGAGGGTTCCAAAAAATGAGGGTTCGACAAATCGGGATTCCACTGTAGTTATTTTGAAACCTCGTATACTCTATGACCTCGATCGACAGCCTAGTAAAATCAGAAACTTATAAAATAAACAGTAAATTCTTCCTCGTGCGAGAAGTTCAAGAAAATTTTTAAACGGCTCTTATTGTGGAGCCATTCAAAACTAAAAGTCTAGGTCTTCGTTTGCTTTGATTCTGTCATTGTTTTGTTGATGAAAGTAATATCCATCTCCATTTTTTTCGAAACAGATTCTCTGGATCCTTAAATAAATTGACCTTAACTTCGTCTTGACAAGTCAAATGGCAGAGAAAGTAGTCTACGAGCCTGGCTTTGACTACCTTTTATAATGTTTTATCCCCAGTAGCTTTTGGCCGAATCATCACCGTTTTGCCCGAAAAATTTCAAAAAAAATCTGTAACTGGGAGAGAGGGGGGCTGCAGCCTCCCCCGCCCCCCCCCCCCCCCATTATCTAAGGTTTCCTTTGCTAGAAACTTAAAAAGAAAAGGCGTTCTTGCTGCGTAAGATAGTAACCACTTGTAGCCAAATAAAAGCAACGGGATCTTCTTGAGGAGTCTACTTCACAGTAACATTTTACATTAGTGTTATTATTGTTACAATTTATCCCAAGAAGTACGTGCACCAACTCTCCAGCTCAGTGAAATACTCACGCAGGCTGCGGTAAATAGCTTTAACCGCACTGGAGTAAGTTTATAATATACTTCCTCTCGATGGACAAGCTCAGACGAGTTAAGTTATTTTCAATTCATATCGTTTAACGTCAAGAGTCACGTTACACTTTCAAAAGTGAAACTTGGACGCTGCAGCTTCTAATCGTCTTTACTCTGAATAAACCCACACTGAAGTGATTTGTAAGCAGCTCAGATCGAGAATGAAAAAACGTCTTGAGGAAGAGTTTGGTATCGGAAGTGTGTGGCGCCCTTGTATAAACAATGAAACAACAAGATCAAGGAGAAAAGCAGATGAACAGAAGACAAACACTGGACCACTTGTGTTCCGGGTCAGGCTTGCTGTTGTTTGTTATAGATTGTATGGCGCTAATTTACGTGGAACTCAGAATACTAGAACATCATCGACTGATATCACACTCAGTAACATTCTTTACTAAGGCCCAAAGATCTGGAATTCCCTTCCTGTTTCAATCACCTCATTGTCAAGTTTTCCCAATTTTAAGAAAAAACTGCTAGAGTTTATAATAAAATAATTACTGAACTGGCAAAGCCGCACACTGTCGCACTATTTATGTAACCGTATTGTTACGTACGAGGTGACCTGATGGTTTCTAGAGGTCATCTCGCCTCACATTAAAATATTTATAAATACTGTACATTAAGTAAAAAAGGCAAAAATAAACAGAATGAATGAATGAATGAATGAATGAATGAATGAATGAATGAGTGAATGGATGGATGGATGAACATTCTGTGATAACGGAGACAGAAATCCTTCGAAAAGTTCATCAAAACTAGGGAAGATGGAGAGAGATGGCTGCAGGCGGTTATTGGCAACCGACCAATGGTAGATGATATTTGTAGTTGTATAACTTCCTGTGTAATGTTACAGTTATTGTTGTACGCTTTCTCTTCGTGCAGGGTTGTATGACATTATTATTCTTTAGTGAATTTCTCCCCAACAGAAGCGCAAAGGAAAGACCGCTTGAGGCAGTCTTTTATTATTAAAATAGCATCCCAGCGAGCGTTGAATCCTAAAGAATGGTGCAATCTTAACATTCTTTTTCAGGTGAACAAGAAACCATCTCAAGATTAAGACCCTCTTCATCCAGCGATTCACAGCAGAAATCAACCTTAATTAATCTTGTATTGATCAAACAAGAACTTGGTCTTCTGCAAAACCAAGTCTGTGCTAAAGATCACACGCTCAGCCGTTCAGGACCAAAAGGGAACACAGGAAGACAAGGATGAGAGGGAACCCGAGGGAGACCCGGATTAAAAAGACCTCCTGGCAAACATGGACCAGTAGGAAGTCAAGACCGATGGGTATAAAAGGGGATATTAGAATGCTGGCAGATCCCGGTCCCGTGAGACCGAGAGGCCCGTCGGGTATGAATGATGTCCATCTCCTGGTAGTGGTAAGTGCGCATTCGGGATGACCAACTCATGTGCGGAACCCAGTTATGGTTGTAACTGTGATGCGCTTGGCCTTGTATGGCGTGAAGACAGCAGTCTCGTCACTGACAAGACACATCTGCCAGTTAAACAGCACAGGTTTGGGGATACAGGCAGTACGTAGCAGTGAGGAAAGTTACCATACGCTGGGAAAACTGAAGTGCTATGGTGTAGCGTAAACGCTGATATCTTGGAGAATAGCAGTCCAAGTATTAATAACAAATTTATAAGAAAAGTCGAGGCAACTTGGTATATATAATGATAATGATTATGATGACAATATCTGTGTAGTAGACATGCTGCAAAATTGTTTCATTTTCATAGGAGAAGTCACTGCAGGATGGTTATTTTTAGGTTTTTACAACAATACCATGACCCTCTGAATTTGTAGAGACACAAAAATTATGTAAAGATAATAACCCTTTCTTTCTCGATCGAAGATACTAGTCTCTCCAAAGACCTTTGATTTCCTCTTCTGATCTTAAAGAGCAGGAGCAAAATAAAAACCGTAGGGGATTGAACGAGCGTGAGAGGTTACCTATTGTTATTCTTAGAATTATGCTAAACCTAACACTGATTACTTTTAAATTCCACTGCGTATAAACCTATAATCCTAGGTCCAATTAAACGGATATTATCCGGATAGCCAGGTTCATTGCTAAATAATAACTATTTACAGCAAGATATGTGACCTTTCCCACGCAATTAACAACTTAAGAATAAACCGATCGGACAGATCCTTTTCTGCCACTGGCTTTTGTGAGCTGTTTGAAAGAGATTCTCAAGGTATTAAATGCAAAGCCTTATTTTTTCTTAAGTAGATTCTCTAAATCCGTACAATAAATTTGCCCGCCTTGGTACATCTACTTTGAGTCTTTGAATATTTAAGAATCAAAGGGAAGCTGATACAGGATCACAAAAAAAGATGACTAAAAAGTTTATTAATTGTAATCAAAATAAAGATTTTTAATCATGCTCTCCATTTTATTGATACATGTCGTATGTCCATGATATTTCTGTGTTTGCTCAAAGGCTGAACGATCTCGCATGGTCTTGGTAATTTGAACAATGGACTATTGTTGCAATAATGCAATAATGATGAGATCCATGGCAAATGTTCATAGATAGTAAAAATTCTTGGCCTTGCTTTTACAATCTCGTGGTTCCGTCAAGAGAGGATGTAACCCTCAGTGCACCCTCTCAGTCTCCACGCTCAACAGTTTCTGATACTCTCTAATGCCTCGAGCAATCTTCAACCTACCCCCACTCCATTTTACACCTCTCTCACTTTCTTCACTTTCTATCTTTTAGATAGCCTTTTTGTGATCCTCGACTCTAGATGTATCATTTAAAATTATGATACATGCATCTTCGAATTCCGACGCACGCACGACGTTTGGAGAGCACGACCTGAGAAGCGTGCGAGTTACTCTATAGGTACAACCGAAAGTAACTCTAGCTTCTTGAGTGCTCTCCAAGCTTCCCAGGTGCATCCATAGCTACAGCTTTTAAGCTTATGCTTTAAAAAGCATGACTCAATTGTTTTGTAACATGGCCACTAAAAATGGATTTCTCGTGCGAAGCGATGTTTACCGTACTCAAGCTATGCGATTATCATGCACGATTTGCTAGCCATTGAAACGTGCTTAAGCGTGCTGTATCTAATCCGTTTGCTTTGATTAGTGCCGCGTAAATATGTTAATAAGGTCTTGACTTGGCCCCTTTTCAGCGCACCATGAATAAGCGCCCGATTATTGAAAGAAAGACTGATGTGAGATTCCCGCCTGCCATCAGTCATTGTACCGATGCGATTCATTTTCAAAGTAGTAGGAAAGAATTTTTGCTTTAATTTTCAACTGCAAGGTGAGTCCTTTATTCATTCCGTGATAAGAGTTGTTGTTGGAATTGTTCCCCCAGGTAACTATAACCTGACCTGTAAATCCCCTTTGAAATAAGCCTTTCAGCTCCACCAAAAGCACATGCTAGAAATATATTTTGTTCAAGTCTTATCTGTACAATGTCTAGAAACTCAAGGTTTCCTTATTCTAAATGTAGTACTGGGTAGGTGCTTGTACTTTTCACTGCGTACTCGCATTTACAGGCCGCAAGTTCCCTGATGTACCTTTGTCTGTAATGATCATTTCCCATTTTGTGATAATGTGATATTTGTTTAGCGTCAATCCCTTAAGTAAGCTTTTAACTGTCGTAAATACTCTTTTTCTTTGGCCATCGTAGCTTGATAAGAAATAATACGCAAACTGCGGTGATAAACATGGCAATAAAACGCATTTTAAAAAGCAATGTTCATTTACCTGACGTTTCGTATGTTTCAACATACATCTTCAGTTCAGAAATGACCGTTAGGAATAGAAGTAACTACTAAGTTTCAATTTAAAATAAGTAACTAATTAACAATTACAATGACAGAAGCTTATCGCATCAAGTCTTTATTTCCCTACAAAGATAGGATCACCCGTTCCCAACTGTCAAAAGTTGTGTATAAGGCTAGTTGTTGGGACTGCCAGGATTTCTACATTGGAAAAAACAAAACGTAGATTGCATGACAGAAAAACTGAACATTTTAAATCGATCACGAGTAGCTGTCGTGCTTCTGCTATTGCAGACCACGTCACGTCAACTGGTCACAACTTCAAATGGGACCACTTTGATATGTTAGCAAAGGGTCGGACAGATACACATTACAAGATAAAAGAGACTCTGCTAATAAGGGAATTAAAAACCCACCCTAAATGATAATGTAAGCAGCGAAAAGCTTTATCTTTATTAGTTTGCATTGCTTATATGCAAATTTTTCTCAGCTTCTGTCATTGTAATTGTTAATTAGTTACTTATTTTAAATTGAAATTTAGTTATTACTTCTATTCCCAACGGTCACTTCTGAAGATGTATGTTGAAACATACGAAACGTCAAGTAAATGAACTTTGTTTTTTAACATGCGTTTTATTGCCATGTTTATCACCGCAGTTTGCGTGTTACTTCTTATCAAGCTTTTAACTGCTCCAGTCATTAAGATGTTTTGTGCCAGTTATTTGTTTCAAAACAATCTCATCCCACCCTGTTATCTGTTGCTTATCTCTTTTGTGACTACGTATCGCCCCACCCTGCCCTTTACATTATTGCACACTATGACAGAATATTTTTGTAATCTTTTGAGGACATTCTTTGAAGCTGGTCACGAAGCCAGCCACGAATAAACTTTTAACCACCGCCAATCACATCACATTGATAGTTAACTGAAGCACCGTCAACGTGTGCTTATAAAGCTTCCGCGTTGTTTTAATATGTACCACAGGTACCCCACTTTGATGTTCTTTCTGTACCTACTAATGTTTGCACGATATGTGCGTTTCCTACTGAAGTCGTGTCAAAATTTCAGGAATGTTTTAATACCTGGCACCTTCAGTCTGACTTTAATCTGACCTGTACAAATCCAGTTGCAAACAATGTATTCAAGAGACACATTCCTTCTGCTTACGTATGATGCCAGTTTGAAGAGTCCTGATAAAATAACACTCTGACACACCCGGAAAACAGTTCCCCTCCAGACTCGACAATATGCGCTTGGCAATGTGTCCTCCATCTTCGCCTTCAGTTTTGCTGGTTTTTTTATTCCTGGTTATGAATGTTACTTTTACCGTTCAAGGTAAGATTACGATTCTCACATAACTTATAGGATAGCAGTTTACATACAATGCAAAACAGCTCAAAACGCATTGTTTTAGGTTATGTCGTTGTTCTTTTACAATCATTAGGAAGTTTAGAGACTTTCTTAAAAGTTTCTTATTGGTCATGTATATTCCTAGAAATCAAGCATTTCCATAAAAAGCCAAGAAACTTGTTTCTTCAAGAATTAATCCCATAGTTCGGTTATAATTGCTATTGTTATCCGAGGAAATAGACTCGATAAAGATGTTCCTCGATCCGGATCGATTAGCTCTTCTTGTGTAAAATGCTACGCATATTTTTATTCAATGTTAACTCGTAGTACTTTATATTCGTGCCGTTTCAGAAAGACATTTTCTTTGTCGAAAACAGCAGCAGTGTTATAAAACTAAGCTTTATCATCGACGTTATCATATTGGCAGCGGACTTAAGTCGACTCGCCCCCCGAATAATGTTTCATTTTTTAGTGACTGTGAATACATCCAGAGCACTTTCCAAAACTAACCTATTTGCGACGTTTTTCAGTTAGAGATGTAGCCAGCTTTGGCATTTTTTTTCTCACGGACAAACTACAGTAGTCTCAGGTAAAAGGAGATATTTACTATGGAAGGACATCGTTGAAAGGTGACGCTCGCTGTTAACCTACTTTCTAGCGATAAAACTTTTGATCATGTACAATTGTCTCTAGCTAGCTAGCTGAAACTCTTCAGTTTCAACTTGATACGTTTGACTCATTGTATTATCGCACCAGAGAGGAGCAGGACTTGCAAAGATGAATTAAACTGTTTTGTTTGCTTTCTCCATAGATACTTAATCCATCGTCTTAGTTTTTCGTGAGTGTTATTAAATTCAAAACGTTAGTTCGTTCTCAAATGAAAAGGTTCGGAAAGTGGTCACAACCTGTTCCTTGGGAGACGTAATGGTGTGGCTGGGGGGATGGGCGAGAGTTAATTGCACAAAACTGTCCGTATTATCCGTTGTTGAAGTGTTCTGGAGGTAAAAGTATCACTTTTGAGTATTTTAAGTCGGGCTTCGCAATCAGGAAAAGGTGTCGAAGTGCCACTTGGCCGGTTTTCCTGAAAACTTTTCGAACGTGCAGGAACTCATCCTGTAAATACAAAAAAAAAAACCTACATGCGCAAGCTTACCGTAAATTTTTGACGCAGTTTTTTGTCATGGAGAAGTGGATACTGTTCAATGTTTAATGCATTTGGCAGGTTCCGAGGAATGTCAGCTTTTATAAAAAAAAGCCTATCACGTTAGTTCTGCGGAGCACTAAATCCTCTTCAACAACCGAAAAGAAGGCTTAACTGTGATTTGTTTTCCTTTGGTTTCACTGCAATGTTAAAACCACCTTTTTTCTAACTAAAAATTGAAGTCACAGATTAAGTTAGACTTTCTGACTTCATTTTCTCATCAGTGGGTCGCTTACAGTGCAAACAGTAAAATAACCCTGATCTGATGTCACTGTCGAGTTAATACGTATTCAGTGAAGCCACGCATGTCTATTCAACTTTCCATGTTAGTTCGTTCCAGAACTTTTAAACTTATTCGTATCACTGAAAATGACACTTAAATGTTTTACTGGCATTTCAGACGCCACTGAGGAAGCTGTAGCTCGCTAATGGCCTTTTAAGTACAGGCTGTACCTTGTGAATTTGGCTGGGACCAAAATTGTTTTTTGAATTTTATTTTTATCTTGGCCTGTTGAAATCCCGCAATTTCTCGTGGCAGTTTGTTTTCGTTTGTTTTTGTTATTGTTCTCTTTCTTGTTTAGAGGAGTCTTTTATTTATATGCTTGGTGCGAATCCAGAAAATTCAGATAGAGGACGCTGACGAAATTGCAGCAGAGCGAAAGCCACTCCCCTACCGCAAACCGAATAAAAAATTCCGCATTTAAGACGGTTAATCAATTTTTTTCGGAAATACAAGTAATAAGGGGACTGCGGGCGCCTCGCCCACCCCCCCCCCCCCCGCCCCTCTTAAGTCCACTCCTGAATATAAGTGGATTTGGCTTTCATACTGACCTAGCAGTTGTTTTATATTTATAGCGTCTCACTTGCATTTATCCATTATTGTCCTGTCCATGTGTTTTGTTTACACTTAATATGCGTGTTTAACAGCTAACACAATTCTACCGTTTTATCCGCTAAGGGTTTTCTCTGCTGCAAACTGGCAAGCTCAACATGTCGCAGACTTTTCAAGATTGGAGCTGTAGCAGTGGATGTTCACCCCCTCTAAATTGTCGACTGGCTATTTGTACCAACGTTGCATTTCCTCAAGCGTTTAGTGGATCTGGCAAGGTAAGTGTGCTAGTAGTCCTGAATGGCTGAAAATAACACCACCTCATATGAGACAAACTGGGACAAATGAAATTTATAACATTCATAAGTTTGTCCAATAAAATTGCTTCTTTCTTTCTTTTTTTTTTTGAGATATGGTTTTGTGAACGGTAAGTTGAAGGACCTCTGCATCAACTATGTTTCCAAGCAGTGGTGCATGGGTAGTTAAGTGGTCTATAGATATATATGCATGGCAGCGCCACGTAAGCTCAAGAGGCTGAGTACAGCTTCTACAACTGTTCCAAATCGCGTGATAATCGTCTGAATCTACCAAGGCTTCATTTTGACCTGTAGATCATTCGAGGGAGTTAAAGCCATTATTAACACATCACAGACATTGCGCATCACGGCACACAGTCGACGTAAACAAGAGCTTTCATTAACTATAAGCAGCATATTAACTTAGAGATAAAAATTATTCATTTTGTCCGATTAAAGCCTTTGTAACTGGGAAAATAAGGCTATTAACTTCATGTCAATTTATGTCCCTTGCTACATGCTGAAGTATATTTACTGAGGAGTGATTTTTTTTGTCGTGAAACGGCTTCATTTAGCTAAAGAAATTTGCTTTGCTCATATTTTATACATTTTTACCCCATTAGGTATACGTGCACGTGTCAATAGGCCACGGTGAAGAGTTTTCACGCGTCCACCCGCCTTCTGCTGTGTGGGTTCAGTCCAGTAGTACACGTGGATTTGAGGTCTGTTCACGTGAAGCAGGGACTGGATCAAATAAAACTGGAATTATCAACTAGCTGGCCTATCAAAATCATCCAAAAATGATGCATGGCAGTGTGACTTTTCAAGGACCGTGGACTACAGAAAGCAAATGTGACAAAGTGACATTCCCAAAGGTTAGACACTTAACAACAGCGTCAGGAAGGAAAGAACCGTACATGATTGTGTGTGTGTGTACCCAATGACTAGCCAAAGAACATTCTTTTTATTTATCAATTGTGACATAAGTTTGTGTAATTTACAGAGCTTTGTTGGAAGACCTTCTGTGTTTGTCTCAGCTAAGTACGCTCATAGCACAAAGCCTGATGACGCAATGTATGTTTGGTTGGAGAACGTGAATTCTGGAAATTTTGAAGTTTGCATCCGGGAATTCTTGCCGTTTGACGGAAAACATCAAGACACAATTGTGGTAAGTGAAATTTTGTTAAGGTATTTTTGAGACTTTAAGAGTCCGTTAGTGCGAAGATGTGATTACGAATAAACATTAGAGTATTTACTACAACCATTGTCTTCCAGGGTAGTTAGGTATCGCAACATATTGTAGACCACTCCCCTTCAAAGTGCTCTTCTTTATCTGCTGCTAGATTATTACACAATATGCTTTGGAGATAATTATTTTTAAAACTGAATACTTAAGTTACAATTTGAATTTTCATTCTACAATTTGTTTGTTTTCCTTATATTTTCTCGTTTTATATACTTTTGTTTCGTTAATGCGGGTGATGTTTGCCGCTTTTTTAGAATTTATAATGTCTTTGTTAAAATCATCTTAAAATATTTTCTTTTTTCTTCACAGGATTGGTTTGCTTTCCTCGGCAATGGTTCTGAGTTTAATTTTACGCTGGTAGGAGAAGCGTTTTTCCCCAACACGGGAAACCCATCAAGTGACGATAACTATGGCTTCTGTCAAGTAAGTTCTGTCATTTGATTGGCAGGTGTCAGTCGTCTCATAGACGTTTTTCATCTTAGCTGATAAGTCTGACATTAACAGCTATTGCAAATTTGAAGGCTGATCCAACAAACACATTATCGCATTCAACAAAATTTCGATTACGAAGACTATTCTCTGATATTCCTTTGGTGTTAAATCTTACTGCAGAGGAAAATTGCAATTTGACTCTTTTAAACGCCTTTTCTGTTTCTCTTCACAGCAAGTACAGTTCAACACTACCTTTTATGCGTCACCAGTTGTACTTGTGTCTGTACATCACGATTACGATCGTAAAGTAAAGAACCACATTCCACCAGAATACAACATAATAACAGCCTGGGTCGAGGTAGGACATAACTCTGTCTGGCATGCCTATCAATCAATGGCAGTTTGTTCTCGTTATTCTCTCGGAAACTAACGGGTAAAAACAGTAAACACAGTATCCTAAAAAGTCTTTATCTTATCAACAATGTAAGAAAATCGTTTATTATAAAAGGTCACTTGACGTTTAATATTTCACTCTCCTTTAGGAAGTCGGTCTGACAGCCATGAGGATTTGCGTCAAAGACCTGAGTGGATCAGGAAGTAAACAAGACCCTCTCTCTGTCAGCTATGTTGTTATTGGAGGTTTGTATTATGTACTATTTATCATCTTACTCTGGATAAAACTAAATCCCATCATTACACACTCGGTCATCCTGAAGGAGAAAGGTTCAGTCATTTACAAATTAAATTCACACTGAATTCTTTCAGTTTATGTGTCCAAAAATAATGTTTAGAAGAGTTGACAGCTTTTTGAGCGATTGACTACCTACCCTTTAGTACTAAGAATTTTGAACGACTACTAAAATAACAAATTGGGTCATTTAGGAACAAATCTTCAGTTTAAACTTGATCACTTGCTGATATCATTAGTTGTTAGTTGTATACTCCCCGGTTATGAAATCGAAATGTAATACAGTAGTAAAGGCGAAACGGCTTGTGTTTCTCAAATGAGAAAAAAGGGTTAATGTTCCACGTGGTATCCTCTATCACTCACAAACCAACTCGAAAATATTGTTTTGCTTTGCAGACTTAAACCCGTGCCTTGACGTGCATTGTCCATCATTTGGAGTGTGTAAGACTTTCAGCGCTCATGAAGCTCGCTGTGTGTGTTACGAAGACTGCCCTTCCTATCATGACCCAGTGTGCACAGCGAATGGAACAACACACGACAACAAATGCTGGCATGAGCTGTACTACTGTAGAGGACTGGAGAATAATCTTGTGTATCACCCAGGAAGCTGTGAGGGTAAGCAATGGTTTTTGTGTTAAATTAACAATGTACGTGTCTGTTCTAATCTGGTATCGCAAGAGGTGGATGGCTTATCTGTTCCAGCGCATGTGGTTTCGGTTTCTGTAGTTTGAAACTAATTGGGCAACTTTACCTGAAAGGGACTCATAACATTTATATTTCAAATCGGAGAGAGAAATTTTAAAAGAAATATGCTGCAATGAAGTATTTATTCACTGACATATTCAGTGCTTGCTCGCGCATTTACATATGCTTCTGTTTACATATAAGGCAGTCTTTCTAAATTAAAATCTAAAGATATCAGGTCTCTGATAATATTTCAGTTGTCGCTACATTCTTTGTATAGGTAAGTTACTTAAAATAAGATGTGACAATTAGGAAATGATAGGAATGGCTAACTTTTTAAATTTATTGACAGGTTTCCCAATTGTGCATGGTCGAGTAGAACTTCTTCGTGTTCCAAAGTGGTCCGATTCAAGCTGCCAGACGGTTGCTTTTCCGCCATACCGCTTTTATCCAGATAAACAGGTCCATGTGCAGATAACCGTCAATCATATGAATCTAAACGATTCTGAAACTGTACACGACGCCATTACTTCCTGGACTGAAAACATTAATACAAAGAATTTTACAGTTTGCGCAATACAATCTGGTAGAAAGAGCAAGAACTTTAATCCATTCGCGACTGTTGATTGGATGGCGTATTAGGGAGCACCGCCCGAAGGAATGACGGGAGAAATCAAGATGCAGAAATGGTGGTCTGGAACAAACTGTGCAGATGTGACTTTTCCCAAGGTAGGATTAGCTGCCTGCCTTTTCTCTCTTTTCATGAGAAATTTTGATTGATGACTGGTAGAATTCTTGTCCAATTATAAGTCAAACGAGTTAACAACTTTTCGACAAAGGCTTCATTTTCATGCTGTACCATACTATACCGGATTTCTCGTTGGATTCACTCTATTTTCCTGGTACATCATTTTTTTTCTGTCGTTGTGAAAAGAGAAAAATGATAAGCATTTTTCCTTGGTCCACACTCGAACTACGACAATCACGCCTCAAAATTCTGTATGAAAAGCTTTTCAGTGAAAGTCCTCGCCATGGTCTTGGCTCAACTTGTGATGTACATCTCATGGTGACTGGGTCGATTGTTTGAAGTGCATTTTCTGCTAGGAATACTGTTGAAAAGTGATGTTACGTTATTTAATTTGATTTCACATTTCCTCCTCGCACTTTTTCAGAACAAGTTTAAGGACGATCCTGTAGTACTCATAACAGCAGAACATCTAAGGACTGGTAAGGATTATGATGCCGCGCTGATCTGGACAGAGGATGTAACCAAGGACTCATTTAAAGTCTGCCTCCGAGAATTGCAAAACTTTGATGGAAAACATGAAGATATTAGTGTGGTATGTACTTCATAACAAAATAACACGACAAATGATTCAGTCAATATTACCTGTTTATCCACCTTCAACCATTTGGAAAATGCTTGGACACAGCTTTACATGAAGCTTTTCTAGACAGGGAGGTCTAGAAAATTTTGTTTTAATTCCTATACTAAATCCCTGTCATTTTACTACAGAACTGGTTGGCGTTTTCTAAACTTCACAAACCGCTCTTCACTGAACATGGCTCTGTCAAGTTTTCAAACACAAACCCACCAACAGATGAAAACAACAACGCTTATTGCGAGGTAAGTTTACAGCTACAATCAAAGTTAATTACCGATGTGAGAAAGAGAGAAAGCTAAAATTTTGTCTCTAGATGTAAATCTAGATGAAAATAAATTAAGTATTTACGTTTCCATATGTGTACTAACAATATTACTTTTCGCTAATATGGCGCGCATTTGCGGTGTAAAATGCGCTTACAGATTAAGAATAAAATGTAGAGATAATGTTTAGAAACAGTGTTATAGAAAGGTCCAATAATTTTTTCATGCTATAGTTTGTGCATTTTGCACGAAGTTATAACATTACACCATCAGTCCTGATATCAGCCAATCACAGCACAACAGCAATTGGAAACTTGGCACCAGTTCATAACGGTATCACAACATGGATTGAGGTAAAATATACTTACGTCTACAGTTTTAACTTACAACCGATACAAAACTAAGAGGGTGATACTGTTGCTCTAGCAATATCCATTTTTGCAGGATTCCATCCTTTGTGAAGGAAATTCATTGTCATATATCTGTTGTTTGGTGTTCAAATCGGTGTCTATCACTATTAGTTACCGAGTCAGATAGAAATCAGCTTGAGTGTTTTTTTTTTTCTTGTTTGATTTCACATTTCTAGTTTATCAAATATTGTAGCCTGATCAAGTGATTATTACTTTCGGAAAGTTTTGCTTCCGTTCAGTAAAATTACTACAAATACTTCGCATGCAGTCGAGGTTTGCCATTATTACAGTCACCGTCATCGTCATCATTATTAGTAGTATTAATAACTATAGCATTATGTTTGTTTCATATTTGTAGAACATGAATACGTCTGGATTCAGAACTTGTGTCAAAGAACTGTATGAAACAAGATATGATCCAGTGTCAGTTTGTTATGCAGTCGTAACAGGTAAGAAAGTATTATTTTATTACCATGCCCAGTTGAACAAGAAAAAATCCCTCCCAATTTATTAAACATAAAGCGCTGAGAAATATTTGTTCTTTTCTCAGATATCTGTGATCCTGGTTGGAGCTACTTTAATGGCTACTGCTACTTCACAAGTGTCAGTTGTACAAACTGGACCACAGCGGTGCAAAAATGTCGACAAGAAGACTCGGTCCTTGTTGATGTCAGCAGCAATGAAGAGAATGTGTATTTACAGCATCGACATAACGGCGCCAAATCTTGGCTGGGCTTGAATGATAGAACCATAGAGGGCAACTTTACGTGGGTGGATCGAGGAGAAAGAAACTTTACAGCTTGGGCCAAAAATCAGCCAAATAATTTCAGAGGAGAAGATTGTGTACAGGCACTTGGTGTGGAATACGGCTATGAATGGAATGACGTGCAGTGTAGTGATTGTCATCCCTACACTTGCAAGAAAGGTAAAAATTAAATATTACGAATTTTGAATATTCGAGACCAACCAAATAAACAGAACTAAGGCGCACAGAATACCCATCTTCAAATCCCATGGGCTCACACAGATAACCATCTTCAAATCTCATTGGGCTCACAGAGATACCCAACTTCAAATTTCATTGGGTTCACCCCGATATCAATTTCAAACCTTATTGGCCTCACACAGATACCTAACTACTAATCTCACTGGGTTTACGAAGGGACCCTCAACAGCCCTCAACACTTATTTTTTTTAACTTTTTAAGTGTGGACCCAGAAATAATAACCCATCACGTCCTAAACCGTCGCAAAGCTAAATTTATTTAAACCCGTGCTTACTAAGATACCACCTCTTACAATGACCAGGATCAGAAGCTATCCGCTAACACCAGCGCGTACGCACCCAAAAATCCAACTCAGACAACTCTAAGCCAGACAGCTACATTCATGTCACCAAACCCACGAAAAGAAATGCCCCCCCCCCTCCCCACCCACCACCCTCTAAAAGGGTTACTAGGCAGTGGGGCAAGCTAACCATCCCAAAAACGGGGGCCTAAGAGTACCCATTATTTGGGCTAAACTGGATTAGCATTCAACGCACCGGCGGAAAAGCCCCAAACGAAAGCAATTTAGGGATAAAACAAAATCCCAATTGGGTACAACACAGCCCCTACGAAAACAAAAAACCAAAAACAAAACAAAGTAAAAACAACCTCTACACGCGCGCAGTCGAAAATTCCCGCTTACCGGGTTTCAGCGGCATGAGGAGAATAACAAATGACTGGCACGCATAAACGACAGCCCGCAAAGAAAAGAAGTGAAATAAAAGAAACTGGACCTCCAATATGCAATACCAAAACTGCCCCATAACTAACTTTACAGACAAAAGTTCGAAATACACAAACCTGTAACGGCTCCGCCTTAGAAGGAGTAGAACTTGACGCCCGACCACGTTGCTCAACAGAAGTTCCTTGTTCAGAGGTCGTGGACGCACCAACTTGGGCTTCATTTTCAATAGCTTGCGGAGCTTGCGCTGGTTGGGGTTGTAAAGGAAGCACGGCCTACTGTAACTCAGCCGAAGGAACGTCAGCAGGCCGTGCCGTAGCAGAATCTTACTGACCCGTATTCATTGACACTCTTTGTGAACTGACAACCTCGCATAATTATGTTAGGCCCGGTTCATACGTCGCATTTCTGCCGTGTCGAATTCAATTCAACGAATTCAATTCGACAGAAATTCGACGTCTGAATCGGCTGCCGCATTTCTGCCGCACGTTCGACTGGTCTTGTCGCATTATCCGACAGAAATGCGATACCGATTCAGACGTCGAATTTCTGCCGTGTCGAATCTAATCTCTCGTTTTCTACAAGCGAAAATTAACTTGGCTGACCTGTTTCGGTCTCGTAGAATAGAACTCGTGAGCCACTTCACCCTAATATCATAAAAGTTCAACAAGGAGACATTGTCTTTATGTAAAACCAAATTTTATGAACCAACATTAATTGAAAAGTATGGTGACAAGATTGAAAGTTACTATTATATGTTTTTAAACGTCGTTTCTAACTTCATAGTTATATTATCTGTTCAACAGATCTAAATGAATGTGATAGAAATACAAATGACTGTCATCAGCATGCCAGTTGTACAAATGAACGTGGGTCATATTCATGCAAGTGTAACCATGGTTACAATGGAGATGGCTTTAAGTGCGGTCTTATGGGTTCCTGTTCGGTGATCAGAAAATACCTGAGCAGTGTAAGCGGAAATTACAAAATTGATCCAGATGGACTGAGAGGCCTGGCACCGTTTACTGTTTACTGCGATATGGATGACAAAAATGGAGTTGGCGTGACAGTCATCAGTCACGACAGTGAAAGCAGAATGTCAGTGAAAGGATGTGAATCTGGAGGTTGTTACTCACGTGACATTCATTACACAGGAGCGAGTCTTTCGCAGCTGGCGGGTCTCACCAGAGTCTCGTCACAATGTGAACAGTTTATCAAGTACGAGTGCCATGGCTCAACAATGTCTGGGGGATATGCCTGGTGGGTGTCACGTGATTCTAGTAAGATGACCTACTGGGGCGGAGCGTCACCTGGCAGTGGTAAGTGCGCATGCGGGATGACCAACTCATGTGATAGCCCAAGTCATGGTTGTAACTGTGATTGGGATAACCCAGTATGGCGTGAAGACAGCGGTCTCCTGACTGACAAGGCAGATCTGCCAGTTAAACAGCTCAGGTTTGGGGATACAGGCGATAGCGGTGAGCAAGGTTATCACACACTGGGAAAACTGAAATGCTATGGTATAGCATAAACATTATTCTAATGCAGGTTTCTCAACATTAGAGCTTTTAAGATGCAAAAATGTTTGGCCAAGCCCATCAGAAGGTATAGCTTCTTGTAGGAATGTACGGATTACAATCCAAGTCATAGCAGCAAAAATGGCAAAAAAAAAAAAAAAAAAAAACAGTTTAGGATAAGAAATGAGTTTATTTGGTATGTGGGATATGTGGTTTTCACTTCGTTGTCATGGTATAAAGCGAGGAAACTCTGTGCAGCCTAATTTCAACTGTGAAACATGACAGCTTCGTTGAGAACTGTAGTGTAACTAGACACAAATGAAAGAATAAAACGAGGAACTACTTGAATTGCTTAAGCTGTCGTTTTTTCACCCTTTTGTGACTAGAGGAAAGTTGGTTTGCACTCTTGTGACTCAAGAGAATCACTCTACTGTATTGAAATAAAACGTTTCCTGGTTTTCATTATCCGTACCAGTGTAAAATAGTCCACGGCATCCTTAAATAACACGGTGCAGACATCACACGAGAACTGCCTTTGTCTTAAGTAATTCTTTTCAATAGCGTCCTGTATTGTTCTTGCTTGGCGGGTCACTACATTATATGAAATGCATTAAGTAACAAATAGATTCCATGTTGCCGTGCGTCTGTTCAGTAATAGATCACAGATGACGTTAAAATGCGGTAAGAACAAAAAGCATATACTACCATAATTTTGCCATCTTGGAAATCGTAACTTTGCGAGAATAGATGAATTAATATGTGCAACAATTGCAGCCCTTACCTCCAATGCCAGCCACCTTGGAGTGACAGCAGATGCGCAGTTGTACCAAATGATATTTATGGCATGAAAATTCCATTCCGTTCTTGCAACGTAGTCACTTTGCTGGAAAATCGGCATTTTGTACCATTGTCCGCGTTTTACACCCACGAGTCCACGAGTATAAATTTAGTTGTTGTTTAGTTATAAAATTGTCGTGTATAAGTTCCAAAAACATTTTTCTTGCATCCAACACAGACTGATACCCGAAAATTTGACTTTAGAATCTGAGTAGGCAAGGTCAGATCTTTAATGTGAATGCCATTTTGATTTTAGTTTAGGTACCGCTTTTGAGATTTCAATTCTTGCATTTAATCAATTTTCGGTTCCTTCTGACCAGCGACGCGGTAGGGTGTTTTTGATTTTCCCTGTTTTGTGTAGTTTTTACTGACCAAACCTTTACAAACATTGGTGCAAAGCAGTTCAAACGTACCTAAATATTGTGATCTCGTCAATATGGAACAATACGCCGTAGCGGCGTTAGCCAAAAACTCGCAAATTTCGACTCCTGAATGGGCCCTAAATCTCCCCTCGGATGGCTGAAGTCATTTTTGCGTGTGGCAAAAACGAAAAGCAAGTAATTGAAAAAAACAACCCGGTTTTATTATGTAATCACCAATTCCTTTCTTTCGACAAAATAAAAAGGCTAACTTTTTTCTGACACGAAATTGACCGCACCGCTCTTAGCGGGAATGCCACTTAATTTTGGTTTATAGTATGTATAATTTCTCTTTCACAATTGTAAGGAAGAGTCTATAAGTGGGTTTTATCCTGACTGCGTGACTTAATTCTGTATTGTGTCATTGGCCATTTACTTGCAAAAGGGAAAAATAACTAAAAAGTAAGTTAATTAGAAAGGCGGAAAATTACCCTTTTTTTAGCCCAACCCCTGGGAGTCAACTAAGGGTGGCATCAGAAATAAAGAAGCTACTTTCTTGCATAAGAAAAATATATCTATGCCACCAAAGTAATATAATTTTAAAAGTATCAACAGAATTGTTAGGATGTTTGTTTTTGTTTAGACTAATTTTTGTGCCAAGCAACTGACTTCAGTCGACAGCTCAATTGATAGAGCACTTGCCAGCATCGCAGTTGACAGCATCACAGTCAGCATCACCGCAGGATTATTCTTTCACAATTGTATTGTAGGCGTGTATATATAGTGGAAGTGGAGGAAGGGTCCTATATAATTTATTAATTACAGCTAAGGAGAAAGCAATACCTCAGTTACCTTCTGTGGAAGACGAAGGGGTGTTACCTAATATTTTCCAAGATAAATTTCATTTTTTCTGCTCTCATTCCCTCTTGCCAATTATTGAACAGTCCCTTAATATTACTGCGAAGTCGTGTGTACCCTTTGTAACAGAAATGACCGGAAAACTCGATCTGGTAAGATTTTTGCTCTCTTAGGTGGAATGGAGACCTCTCTCTCCCTAATACTGGATACTGCGGGGAAACAAAGCGCTTGATGGTTAGGTTGCGTTCCGTAAAGGGGGGATCCGAATTTTCGAGTGCAACCGATCCACAACACCACTGGCACTGCGCTCCAACTAGAGAAGGACGTCTGGGGACGAGGCAGGAAAAACGACAAAGATCTTCCTTATATCGCGATCAAAATTTGCCTAAGCATATATATTGCAATGTGGATGTTGCTTTAGTGCCCTCTGGTGGCATAAATGAGCTGTTAATAGTAAAATACAGTATTAACAAGATTCCATTTCCTTGATCTGTTTCGCATTGAACGTCAGTCGCCTGATGCCAATCTGATTGGTTACATCTACGGGTAGGTTTTAGTTTAGGCTCCTAGATCGGTGCTTGTTATAACTATCTCCAAGTACGCTGCCTTCGTACTTCATAAATCGCAGCAGTGATTGTAAGCAGGATTACTTTAGTAATTCTTCTAATCCCAAACCTAACGCTAATGGATATGAACCTCCAATGCTTATACTCCTAACCCTTCCGCTCATTGCACTGACACCAAAACGTAGGGTTAAAGCAGTTGCTGTAGCCCTCTAGAACTGCGTGAAATTTCCTTTTAATTTCTCCCGTTGTTTTGTTTGGGACAGTACTGAGGACGATTTACATGGTACTCTGGTAAACTCTTTAATGAAAGCTTTTTTCCTTTCAAACGCGACATCTTGTCTCTGCCTTGACAAAGATGGCGCCATCTTCTTCGCTCGGGTAGCCAATCACAGCGCAGAATTTGGTTCGTTTTGCCCGCTAACTGAGCTAGCCATGTAATAATATTTGGTCTACACAATATAGCCCAACATTAAAACGTGCCGTAACAGATGTTATTGTCTTCGTCATAGCGCGATCGAAATTTGGCTAGTAATTAGTTTTAATAGAACCCATAAGAGACAAAGAGGATATATATTGCAATGTGAATGGTGCTGTAGTTCCACTGGCGGCATAAATGAGCTGTTATATGATTAACAGTAAACTTACAGTTTTTAACAAGATTCCCACATCTTTAATCTGTTTTGCATTCAACATCAGTCGCCTGATCAATCGGATTAGTTATGTCCAGGTAGATTTTCGTTTGGGTTCGAGCAGTGTTTGTTGTTAAAACCACCTCCTACATGTACTACGAAAGTAGCCTTCTTGTTTCACACTTTCCACCAATAATGGTAAGTACGATTAATTTAAATAATAGGGACCTTAAGCACCGACGACGAATGGGACGACGACGACGAGTAAAATTGTTGTAAGACTGGGTCGAGGACGTCGTTCACGGCGTGAAAACCAAGTGCGAGTACATGTAAACAGAGCTGAGTTCTTGTAAACATGGACCTAAAACCATCGAAAAATTTTGTCATGTCTTCCTTTCGCGAGCTCCAAGACCTGTTTCTCTTGAGCTACGAAAACGGTAGTATCGATGACAACACATTTTCAGTCCTACGTGAGGAACTGATGTCGAAAAATCCCGATTTCTCATACGAAGAACATAACAGGTTTTCACTCGAAGAGATGAATGATGCCGAATTTTCGCCCGATATAATCTAAAACGACCTTCACGGTATAAAATTCTATCCTAAAAACATAAGCGAAAGCCTACATGTAGATAGGAACCAGAAGAAACGAAATACAGAGTCATTTTTCAATTTCTGAATTCATTTAATTTCGTAGTTTCGCTGACAAGCAAATTCAACAACGGACAAATCGCCGACAAAATAAGGTTATTACCAACGATTTTTACACCAACCTCGCCGTAAAATCTAGTTGATACAAAGCTAAGAGATTAAATAAATAACCAACTTTCATTTCAATAGTTTGATATACATTTTCTGCCTGAAACACAGCGTTAATAGATTAATACTTACTCACGTTCGCTCAGGACGGCAAACCTGACGTTTTGACGTCCTCAGCTTTACGTGGACGACGAGTCTAGCATGCGCAGTAGCGCGGTAAGGGGAAATTTTACTTCCGGTCGTCGTCCTCTGGGCTCGTCGTCGTCGGTGCTTAAGGTCCCTAATGTTTGTAATTCTTGTAATCCTAAACCTAACGCTAATGGCTTACTTTCCTAACCCTACCGCCAATTGTTCTCAGTTACCCCAAAACGTAGGACCACTGAATGAGTTAAAAATTGCTGTAGCCTTCCAGAAATGGATAAAATATCTTTTTAATTTCTCGCGTTGTTTTGTGTAGGACAGCTGTTGTTTAGGATGGCGGCACGACTTGCGTGATCTACGAAAACTCTTAGAATTGAAAGTACTTTTGGCTTTGGCACGACATATTGTCTACCTTGACATTTATCCTGTTAGTTTTACGAAATAGTTTCTTAACTTTTTTAATCATGCAATTAGTTACTTTCCCTTTAATTTGGATTGTAGTATTTATGTTGTTAATCCTTTCACGAACTGATGTCAAACAAGGCGTTGTTTTTTTGTTCACAGTTTGTTCATGGCGTAATCGAACGTTTGTAGGATCATTATTTCGTTGTACGTTCATTTAGATTTCTTGTTATTTCTCTCTGCTACAAGACTACCAAGCGAATTGCTGTGGATAATAGTATTGATTAATGTTTTGCAAAACTGTTGACGATTGAGTGTAAGGAGCGCTGGAGCCGGTGGACAATTGGTTGGCAACCTGAACAATGTGGACGCCAGATGTGAAAACCATTAGTTGGATTAGAATTTAAAGAGTAAAGTGCAATTAAGATCTTAAATTTAATCATTTAGCAGTGATGGTCCAACCAAGAACTGTTTTGACGAAAGAAGCGGAAAGATGGAGAAAAAAAAGAAATCATTGAAAAGAAATTAAGAGAAGAAAACTTTGAGGTTGTTAATTACAGTGTTTAGCCTCGATAATTTAGCGTTGCACTGTTATTTCTGCTCCCAATCATTCATTGCCTGACTTTTTCAAAGTTATTTTAACCTGACCTGTTAAAATCCAGCTGAAAACAATACATTCTTCGAGAAACATAGTATTCTGATAATGGACCTATGCTACCAGTTAAAAGGGTTGCAATAAAATAAGCTCCTGATAGACTCGAAGAACAGTGCACCTCCAGACTCGCAAAGATGCGCTTGGGAATGTGTCTTCCACCTTCACTTTCAGTTTTGCTGCTTTTGGCAATGCTCGGAAATATCACTTTAGCAGTGAAAGGTAAGTCTAAAAAAATTATCCTTTTCACTTGTTAGAAGAAAAATCATTTTAAATAAATAATCGTTGAATATTGTCCTTCAGTAGGACAATTCAGTAGGATTCTTCTATCAGAAGAAAGACTTTTTTTTGGTTTCTTCAAAAAATTATTTTATTGTTCTTTTGCAACCTTGAATAAGCCTCGAGATCTTTCATGAGAGAAACGGCAGGTTTTATTTTAGGATATACTTCGTTAACACTCTACCTATACACTGCTTCATTTAATTCAGCCAAAATCGGGGTTCTTCGATTCGATCACACACGGAGCGTTCACATTTGTTCAAACTCAACGTAAAATGTCATTTTACCGAGCAGCTTTTAGTGTTGCCGTTCCAGAAACTCAAAGACATAAGCTTATTTCCTTTGTTAACATTACGGTAGAAATATAAGACTTTTTATGGCCGACTTCAAACAGTTGCAATTGCACCAGTCTCGACGGCGAAACGCCCCCTTTTACGGCAAATTTTCTGTTCTGCCAGTGGTAAATTGGAATAAAAAAAATGGAACGTTTGTTTATTTTACGGTTTATTTTTTGGCTGTTTGGACAACAAAGTTGTCTGGTTCTTTTTCTGTCGAAGAATACTGACAAACTGAACGAGCACTAGTCTCGCGTGAAATGACAAATAAATCTGTAAAGATAACGTTACGAGTCGATCTAATCTATTTGAAAACTATAGTTGCCTCTATAAGCTCAAAATTACTATCGTCTGCACGACCTGTGAAGGTATTAATCATTTTCAGAGGTCGCAAGCAGTGCATCTCACTTCGTTTGACCATATTTCAAAGGGACTATTATCCCAACAGAAAACAGCAGCGGCGGGGCTGAGGGTGGTAAAGGGTATTTTCGTGACTCGTGATCGGCCCTCTTTTTTTCCCGTGAAATGTGAAATGGCTAATTTTTTCCTCGTGAATCGTGATTTCCATAGTCGCCGTGAACCGTGATTTTCCAAAACGTTCTCTTTTATTTTCCGTGAAGCGTGAAATGCCAATGTTGTATTTTTCGTGAATTGTGAAAGGGCTGCTTTATTTTCCGTGAAACGGTGATCTATACCACCCCCCTTCCTTTACCACCCTCGGGGCTGGGGTTAATTGCAGAACACGGTACGTACCGTCTAAGGGTTTGGAAGTAATGGATCCCTGTGAGTGTTTTGCCTCGTGCCTATCATGTGACAACTTCTCGAACGTGCAAGAAGTCATTTTTGGTATACAAAGTAGAAAATTCCGTAAGATGACCTGGCTTGCTGTAAATTTTTGAGGGACTTGTTTTGATAGCTAGGTAGATATTTCAATGCTTAATGCCTTTGCTCGCTAATTTTATTCATACAGTAATTCACAAAGGTTTCCCATCCCTGTGAACTTGCGTAAAAAAAAAAAAAAAATACTATGAGCTAATCAAAGAAATAAAAAGGTGCTACTTAATGGAACAAAACTACTTAAATCAGCAGGTAAAAATAATACTGATTCAGAAAGACTACTACATTAGGCTGATGTATTGTGGAGTTCGGTACGAAGTGCCATTCTTTCAAAGTTCTGTTGAAAAAGTTGTACCCATAGTTGTTACTGTTATTGCCGATATTGATAAAACAATTGTTTGTTTAACGCTTCATATTTGCGACTGATGTAGGGATTTTCCCGAAACGACTCTAAAAATACCGCACATAAAATTAAATTCAAAGTGCTACACAGCAGCCATTTCTTTTTATTTCTAAATGTGATGCCATATGTGATGAGCATGTCTCAGCATGTCTCACGGCTTTGGTTCCCAGTGTGTCGATAACAATTTTGCCGTAAACCATTCAGTTCAACATGATTATTAGGCGAGCTATTGTGTGTTTTCCCGTTCGGGCTGTTTAGCAGGTTAAAGCTGTTCCAGGTTCACACACATCAGCTCTGAAAGATCCCTCCAGTTCTCCGCTCTGCTCCTTTGATGTCTGGAAAATACTTCTGGTTATTAGGGTCCCAAACGCTTCAAGCGTACTCCAGACAGAGTCGAACAAGAAATTTGAAGGCTTCACTTTTAACACTTTCAGGACATAAAAAAAGCCAAGGGAACGCTTGGCTTTCCTGATGATTTTGTGGATGTGATAACTCCACTTTAAGCTGGAAAACAACTCAACACGCACAGCTGTAGTAGGGGTCATAAGACGCTAACATAAAGGAATTCCATTCATCATGTTCTGGTATAAAAATGGATCTTCAAATAGATGAATTCTGACGATTTTTCACTTATTGCAATTAAAAGACATTCCAGTTCTACAAACAAGACCACGCAACTAAACACTAAGGTCATGCTGCAAGTTATAAGCATATGATTCTTCTTGCGGCTTCATACAAGTGCGCAGAGGAATGTTATGTTTTACAAAAAGGATATTATGTTAACTGTGATCACTAAATCCCCTCGAGCAGACGAGAAGGAGATTTAATTGCGCTTTGTTTTCTCTTTGGTTTAATTTGAAGATTAATACTACCCAAGTAGCTTATCTTTTTAATTCGTAAATTGGGGCGCGATTAGGACAGAAGTTCATCCAAACTGTTGGTTTTTATTTTTACTGACGTACACTTAAGTCGTGTAGAGTGCAAACAGTAAACTAGTAAGTAAAACAAGCCTGATCTCAGGTGATAGTCGAGCTTAGCATGACAGGTAATTAGTAGGCAGGTCTGTAAAACTTTCCAAACTGGTGTCACGCCACAGATCGTGGAAAACTCTATGCATGCACGAATTGTTTTTGACACTGAAAATGGCAGTGAGATGTTTTATTGAAGTTTTATTGATCAAGAGAAAGCTCCACCTTGCTAAGAGCGATATAAGTAACTTGTTAATCTGGCTGGCACTCGAAGGGATTTGATCCTGACTTGCGGTCAGCCAAAAATCCACTTTTTCCGCGACAGTCCAATATGTTTTCAAGGTTGTTTTGGCGTTTATTTCTTGATTGCGGCGATTTAGTCACATGACTGTCGACTGTTTATAGTTAGTCCACAGAAAAGAGTTCGAAAGCTGCAGATTTTTAACCATGCAATAACTGATTTGGATTGCATATCTCACTTGTATTGTCACAAATCACTCGCGTGCATCTTTCATAATTACATGCTATGTAGTTTCGCGAACGAGCACAGCGAATCAAATCCTCAACGGTGATTGGATACCGGGCGGACAAGATGGCGCTATTTGCGCGGGATTGCCCGCGTTATCCCTTTATTGACCAAGCGTAATCGGTAAATATTTCTCTTTATATTATTGGCATCGATCTTTTTAAGCGTGTTTATGGACCTTTAGGTTCATAAAAGATTTTGGCTAATATATGGCCATCTTTTTTTATGTTTTTGATGTATCATAACCCTTTAGATCTTAATTTGGTTAACATGCGTTTCTTCGTTAGAATCCTAGTAAATAGACGTCCGTCTTTTTGTCTGTTCAGGGATTTCTCTGCTGCAAACTGGCAAGCTCAACATGTCGCAAACTTTTCAAGATTGGAGTTGTAGCAGTGGATGTTCGCCTCCTCTAAATTGTCGACTGGCTATTTGTACCAACGTTGCCTTTCTTCAAGCATTTAGTGGATCTGGAAAGGTAAGTGTGCCTTTGTAGAATGTCTGAACCCCATGAAATGTTAAATGCTGTTTAATGAAAAGCTTTAAAGCATTAATGAAGCTGCTTGACGTGCATGTTTAGTTAAGTGAAAAAAAAAATTCATTAGAATGGAAACCACAATCAGTATAGGCTTGCAGTCGTCAGGCACGTAATTTCAGGTTTAAAGCTAAAGCGCTTTATTATGTAGACACGAGTGTTTTACTGGAAACACCGCACGTAAAATTCGTACGAAGCCACATCCGGGACTCGAGTGGCGTATTTTCCATATTTTCACTAGAGAAGATATCGATGATTTCACTGATATCAAGTTTGTCTCTTAAGTATCATCGAAACATCTTCGGGTGGTCCTCGAAAGTCTTCGGTTATTTTACTAAATAGCGGTAAATAATAAATTTATGTTACTAATATATTTATATATTACGCCCGTTAGGTTCAAGTGCATGTATCAATGAGCCACGGTGAAGACTTTTCACGTGTTCACTCGCCTTCTGCTGTGTGGGTTCAGTCCATTAGTACACGTGGATTTGAGGTCTGTTCACGTGAAACAGGGACTGGATCAAATAAAACTGGAATTATCAACTGGCTGGCCTATCAAAATGATCCAAAAATGGTACATGGCAGTGTGACTTTTCAAGGAATGTGGACAACGGAAAGCAAATGTGACAAAGTTACATTCCCACAGGTTAGACAGTGTATTGCAGCTGGTGTTAGAATCATTATTACATCGTATATGAATATACGTATGTACAATGTACGCCCTCTTTAAGATGAGAGTTGATTTCAATTTGATTTCCTGTTTTGAAAAGAAAATTTAAAAGGAAATTCAGTAACAGAACCCCAAAAACTGCAACTTGAGGCGATGGTTTGCAAAGAAATGGAAATGAAATTCTCGTTTTAAGCGAACAAAATTTCGATCACACCACACTTTTGAGTAGCTCTCTTCCTTTTTATCAAGTTACCTGTAGCATCAGCTATGGAGGGATACTCCCATTAAGTAATTAGAGGGAGAATCCTGCATGCTCTGATGAGTAATTTTCAGTTTCAGCGCTTCCAGAAAATTTCCCTATTTCCTACTCTGCTAACAGTTTATTCACTATCGTGAATCCTCGAATTAGCGCTCGGGGCGCTTTTCTCAAATTTAGGAGAAGACGGGGGGCGTTTATCCGAGGAAGGCGCTTATTTAATTTTTCCCAAATCGTGGCATGATCATTGTTTTAATACATCATCTGCGCGTAAACAACAACATAAGCTGTTTATCGAGAGCACTTATTTTAAGCTTATTTTAAATTTTGGCCGATTGGAGGGGCGCTTATTCGAAGGGGACGCTTATTCGAGGGGGTTGCTAATTTGAGGATTTACGGTATGTCAAAATCTTGAGCCTATCTTCTCATCAAAGAACATTCTTTCATGTATCAAATGTAACATAAGTTTGTATTGTTTACAGAGTTTCCGTGATAGACCTTCTGTGTTTGTCTCAGCTAAGTACGCTCGTAGCACAAAGCCTGACGACGCAATGTATGTTTGGTTGGAGAACGTGAATTCTGGAAGTTTCGAAGTTTGCATCCGGGAATTCTTGCCATTTGACGGAAAACATCAAAACACAATTGTAGTACGTGAAAATTTGTTGATGTACTTTTGAGACTTTAAGAGTCCATTAGCGCTTAAGATGTGATGGCAATAAACGTTAAAGTATTTGTTACAGCCATTTTCTTCCAGGACAGTTAGGTATCGTAACATATTGTAGACCACTCCGCTCTTCTTTTACTGCTCCCAAAATACTACACAATAAGTTTTGAAGACTGAATTATTTCTAAAAAGGAATATCTTAATTACAAGTTAGATTTTCATTTTACAATTTGTTTGCTTTCCTTAATTCTCTCCGTTCATATCCTCTTCTTTCGTTAATACCGGTTACCTTTCCTGCTCTGTTGTCTAATTCATTTGAATATTTATAATGTCTTTGTTGACAAGTGCCAATTTTAACAAAACATTTTCCTTTTCCTTTACAGGATTGGTTTGCTTTCGTTGGCAAAGGTTCTGAATTTAATTTTACGTTGGTAGGAGAAGCGTTTTTCCCCAACACAGGAAACCCAACAACTGACGATAACTATGGCTTTTGTCAAGTAAGCGCATTTGATAAGCAGGTGTCAATCATCTCATAGAAGCAATAATCACTTGGTCATTATTCATCTCAGAAAACAGCACTAAACAGCTGATAGGTCTGACATTATCATCTATTGTAAATTTGAAGGGTGATCCAACAAACACATCAACGTATTCATGAAATTGGCATATACGAGAATGGTTGTCTCAAGACGATCTTCTAATATTCCTTTCGTGTTAACTCTTACTACAGAGGAAGATTGCAATTTGACTGGTTTAAACTCCTTTTCTGTTTCTCTTCACAGCAAGTGCAGTTCAACACCACCTTTTATGCGTCACCAGTTGTACTTGTGTCTGTTCATCATGACTACGATCGTAAAGTAAAAAACCACATTCCACCAGAATACAACATAATAACGGCCTGGGTCGAGGTAAGACATAACTCTTTATTGCTTGGCTACAAACGGAAGTTTCGTCCTCGCTATTCTCTTTAAAACCTGCGTGTAACCACAATAAATACAGTATTCAAAAAGAAGTCTTAGGGCCATTAACAATGTAACTCTATCGTTTATTAGAAAAGGTTACATGACGTGTATTATATCTCATTTCTCCTGTAGGAAGTTGGTCTGACAGCAATGAAGATTTGTGTCAAAGACTTGAGTGGATCAGGAAGTAAACACGACCCTCTGTCTGTCAGCTATGTTGTAGTTGGAGGTTTGTATTATGTACTATTTATAATTTTACTCTGGATAAAACTTAATCCCATCATAACACACTCGGTCACCCTGAAGGAGAAAGGTTCAATCATTTACAAATTAAATTCACAATGAATTCTTTCAGTTTATGTGTACAAGTTAAAATGATGTTCAGAAGAGTTGACAGCTTTTTGAGCGACTGACTTCCTAGCCTTTAGTACTAAGAATTTTGAACGACTATTAAATAATAAATTGGGTCATTTAGGAACAAATATTTCAAACTTGATCACTTGCTGATATCATTAGTTGTTACGGTATACTCCCCGGTTATGAAATCGAATTGTAATACAGTAGTAAAGGCAAAATGGCTTGTGTTTGACAAATCAGAAAAAAGCGGTTAATGTTCCACGGGATATCCTCTATTTCACACAAACCAACTCCAAAATATTATTTCGCTTTGCAGACCTGAACCCATGCCTTGACGTGCATTGTCCATCATTTGGAGTGTGTAAGACTTTCAGCACTCATGAAGCTCGCTGTGTGTGTTCCGAAGACTGCCCTTCCTATCATGACCCAGTGTGCACCGCGAATGGAACAACATACGACAACAAATGCTGGCATGAGCTGTACTACTGTAGAGGACTGGAGAATAATCTTGTGTATCACCCAGGAAGCTGTGAGGGTAAGCAAGGATTTCTGTTAAATTGAAGAAGGAACGTGTCTGTTCTAATCAGGTTTCGCCAGAGACGGATGGCTTATCTGTTCCAGCGCACGTGGTTCCGGTTTCTGTAGTTTGAAACTAATTGGGCAACTTTACCTGAAAGGGAATCTTAACATTTATATTTCAAATCGGAGAGAGAAATTTTAAAAGTGATATGTATAACCCATGAAGACACTCGTTCTGCAATGAAGTATTTATTCACTGACATATTCACTGCTTGCTCGCTCATTTACATATGCTTCTGTTTACATATAAGGCAGTCTTTCTAAATTAAAATCTAAAGATATCAGGTCTCTGATGATATTCTAGTTGTCTTTACATTCTTTCTATAGGTTAGTTACTTAAAATAAAATGTGACAATCAGGAAATGATAGGAATGACTAATTTTTTAAATTTATTGACAGGTTTCCCAATTGTGCACGGTCGAGTGGAACTTCTTCGTGTTCCAAAGTGGTCCGATTCAAGCTGTCAGACGGTTGCTTTTCCGCCATATCGCTTTTATCCAGATAAACCGGTCCATGTGCAGATAACCGTCAATCACATGAATCTGAACGATTCTGAAACTGTGCACGACGCCATTACTTCTTGGACTGAAAACATTAATGGAAAGAATTTTACAGTTTGCGCAATGCAATCTGGGAGAAAGAGTAAGAACTTTAATCCATTCGCGACTGTTGATTGGATGGCTTATCAGGGAGCACCGCCCAAAGGAATGGCGGGAGAAATCAAGATGCAGAAATGGTGGTCTGGAACAAATTGTGCAGATGTGACTTTTCCCAAGGTAGGATAAGCTGCCTTTTCCTCTTTTTCTGAAAGGATCGATGGAAAATTTCTAAATTTAATTTTTCGTGTGTCATGGTATTCTTGTGTTATTATAGGTCAGAAACAAGTTTAAATGTGAAAAACTTTTCAGTGAAATTCCCTCGCAATGGTCTTGGTTCAACTTGACGTGTACATCACGTGGTGACTGAGTCGATTGTTTAAAGTGCATTTTCTGCTAGGAATACTGTTAAAAAGTGATGTTACGTTATTTAATTTGATTTCACATTTCCTCCTCGCACTTTTTCAGAACAAGTTTAAGGACGAGCCTGTAGTACTCATAACAGCAGAACATCTAAGGACTGGTAAGGAGTATGATGCCGCGCTGATTTGGACAGAGGATGTAACCAAGGCCTCATTTAAAGTCTGCCTCCGAGAATTGCAAAACTTTGATGGAAAACATGAAGATATTAGCGTGGTATGTACTTCATAACAGAATAACACGACAAATGTTTTAATCAAGTAAGGCTGCTTAGTGAAATATTACCTGTTTATCCACCTTCAACCACTTGGAAAATGCCCGGGGGTACTTTGGGAATTTCTGGGTGGGGATGTGCCGCTGGGACCCCGGAACCCTTAGCCTATACCAGAGCTAGTTCAGCTGAATTTTGCTAACCTATACTACGGTAAACTCCCCCAACCCCCCATCTATCGACATTGTTGAGGCCGATTTACGTAAAGTTAAACTTGCCGATTTGATTTTTTTATATTTTTGAGTGACAATTCCTGGTTTCCTTACTCTAGATAAAATCTTCAACCGACCAGTCAGTTTTGTGAAAAATTATACCCTATTCTAGACCCAAACGCTCTAATTTATATACCCTATCCTAGAGTAAACTGCTTGAACACCATACCCTTCACAGCGGCACATACCTATATAGCCCATATATGGCAGTGCCCCGCCCGGGGGAAAATGCCAGGACTCTATCCTTAATAACAACAACCCTGACCCAGGCTTTTGTAATCCAAGTGACAAGATTTGATGCGGGGCCATTTTTGAGAAATAGCCTGTTTCTTTTTTTGGTGTTAAACACAGCTTTTCTTAAGGCTTTCCCCGGTACGTCTAGAAGATTTTGTTTTAATTTCCAGGCTAAATCCCTGACATTTTATTACAGAACTGGTTGGCGTTTTCTAAACTTCACAAACGGCTCTTCACTGAACATGGCTCTGTCAAGTTTCCAAACACAAACCCACCAACAGATGAAAACAACAACGCTTACTGCGAGGTAAGTTTATAGCGGTATGGAAAATTAACAACCAATGGAAAAACAACGAAAGCTGAATTTTGTCTTTAATAATTAATTAGTAATTCTAGATGAAAATAAATTAAGCATTTAAGCAAATTTCTACGTTTCCATATGTGTACTAACAATATGACTAATATGGCGCGCATTTGCAGTGTAAAATGCTAATACAGATAACAATAAAATTCAGATAACGTGTAGAAACAGTACGTATAATAAAAGATCCAATTATTTCTTCGTGTTGAAGTTTGTGCAGTTTGCACGAAGTTATAACCTTACACCATCAGTCCTGATATCAGCCAATCACAGCACAACAGCAAGTGGAAACTTGGCACCAGTTCGTAACGGTATCACAACGTGGATTGAGGTAAAACACCATGCATTGTTACTTACAACCAATTACGAAATATACGGTTTTGTGAAATTCTTCCCCTCAAGGAGAAATTAATCGTTACATATCTGCTGTTTGGTGTTTAAATCGGTGTCTGCCACAGAGTAGTTACCGAGTCAGAGAGAGATTACTTCAGTCTTTGTTTAGTTCCCATTTCCAGTTTATTAAATGATGTGATACGAACAAGAGATCATTATTCAGAAAATTTTATTTCCGTTAAAATTACTACACGTCCTGCGCGTGCTGTCGAATTTTGGCTTCATTATCGTTATCGTCATCATTATTAGCAGTATTAATAACTATAGCATGATGTTTGTTTCATATTTGCAGAACATGAATACGTCTGGATTCAGAACGTGTGTCAAGGAACTGTATGAGACAAGATATGATCCAGTGTCAGTTAGTTATGCCGTCGTAACAGGTTAGAAATATATATATATATATAACTAACTGCAGACAGTACTGTTTCGGCCTTCTAGGCCTCATCAGTGCAGTGCTGAAGACTAGGATGGAGGCTAAGCTTAAAAAGCCGCCCCAAATACTACACATGTGGTAGTATCTAAGCCATTACCAGAGTGCTCAAACTAGCGAGCTAGTGAGCATGCGCAATTGCAGCAGCAACGACTCATCCCAGTAGAGTGCTCAAACTGGACATGAAAGCAGAGCTTTGTATGCCAGCGAGCTATATCTAACTGCAGACAGTACTGTTATATACATATATATATATATATATATATATATATATATATAGTTTTTTTTTTTTTTTTTTTACAATGCCCAGTTCAACAAGAAATAGTCCCTACCCATTTATTAAACATAAAGCGTTGACAAATATTTGTTCTTTTCTCAGACATCTGTGATCCTGGTTGGAGCTACTTTAATGGCTACTGCTACTTTACAAGTGTCGGTTGTACAAACTGGACCACAGCGGTGCAAAAATGTCGACAAGAAGACTCGGTCCTTGTTGATGTCAGCAGCAATGAAGAGAATGTGTATTTACAGCATCGACATAATGGCGCCAAATCTTGGCTGGGCTTGAATGATAGAACCATAGAAGGCAACTTTACTTGGGTGGATCGAGGAGAAGGAAACTTTACAGCTTGGGCCAAAAATCAGCCAAATAATTTCAGAGGAGAAGATTGTGTGCACGCACTTGGTGTGGAATACAGCTATGAATGGAATGACGTGCAGTGTAGCGATTGTCATCCCTACACTTGTAAGAAAGGTAAAATATGAATCATTGCGTATTAAAGCAAATTAGAAGTCGTAAACAGCAGTAAATAGCAGATTTTGAAATAATACGAATCATGCAGATGTTTCTTCACGTTGTTATCTTTTGTGCTTTGGAGGAAGATGGGTTAAAAATAACAGCAAATCTTCCAACGGGACATAAATTGATCATTACTTTACGGAGCTTTGGAATGCCCATGAACAATTTGAAAATTTATCAAAATTGTACATGTATTTAACAACAGCAACAACAGCAGCAACAACAAAAATAATAATCACTTTATTTAAGTGTCGATGTATTTAGCACTAATGTGCTAACTGGGGACACTGTAAATAAATAAACAAATGTTTCAAACATAACATAAACTACTAAGAATCCCAACTGGTGGGAGGCTGACCAGTTGGCTATTTACACAACGCGGTCGAGGAGTTGAACTCAGGGCTACCGAGAACAAATCCAGATAGCGGTAGGGCGGAGGATTTGAACTAGGGATCTCCAGATTTCAAATCCAGCGCCCTGAACCACTCGGGAACGCCGTCTTACTAACAGAGTTTGAACATCACATTTAAAATTTACACATAGAAAGAAATAAAGCACACAAAGTTACTATGGTTATGTTGTCTGTTCAACAGATCTAAATGAATGTGATAGAAATACAAATGACTGTCATCAGCATGCCAGTTGTAGAAATGAACGTGGATCATATTCATGCAAGTGTAACCATGGTTTTATTGGAGATGGCTTTAAGTGCGGTCTTCAGGGTTCCTGTTCGGTGATCAGAAAATACCTGAGCAGTGTAAGCGGAAATTACAAAATTGATCCAGATGGACTGAGAGGCCTGGCACCGTTTACTGTTTACTGCGATATGGATGGCAAAAATGGAGTTGGCGTGACAGTCATCAGTCACGACAGTGAAAGCAGAACGCACGTGCATGGGTATGGTGGTGTTGGTAGTTACTCACGTGACATTCATTACACAGGAGCGAGTCTCTCTCAGCTGGCGAGTCTCACCAGAGTGTCATCACACTGTGAGCAGTTTATCAAGTACGAGTGTTATAATTCAGTGATGTTTACTAGGTACAGTGCATATGCCTGGTGGGTGTCACGTGATTCTAGTAAGATGACGTACTGGGGCGGAGCATCACCTGGCAGTGGTAAGTGCGCATGCGGGATTACCAACTCATGTGCGGGTGGATATGGTTGTAACTGTGATAAGAATGACAATGTATGGCGTGAAGACAGCGGTCTCCTCACCGACAAGAAACATCTGCCAGTTAAACAGCTCAGGTTTGGGGATGCAACAGGTAGTGAGCAAGGTTACCACACACTGGGAAAACTGAAATGCTATGGGATAGCATGAACACTACCATCTGTATGTTGCTTTTCAGTTTCAAAAATGTTTGGCCAAGCGGAGTTTTTTGTTTTTGTGAGAATGTACGGAACAAATCAATTCGTAGCAACAAAGCTAGTGAGGTTAAGATTTTTTTAAGATTTGTCATTCCGTCGCCATGGTTTAAAACAACTGAGCTTTGTACGTAGCACTTATTGACAGATGTTAAACGTGACAGCTTAATGAACAACTGTAAAGTAACTAGACTCAAATGAAGGAATAAAACGATGGACTAATTGTTCAAGCTGTTTTGCTTTCAGTTAAATTTAATTAATTGTGCATACAGTGGAACCTCGCCTTACGACCACCCCGTTAATGCGACCACCTCGCTATTACAGCCACTTTATTCTGGCCCAAAAAGAAGCTCAGTCAGTCATTTGCTTATTTAAAGAACCCCTTTAATACGACCACCCCGTTAATGCGACCAATTTTCCGTGGCCCGAAGGTGGCCGTATTAACGGGGTTCCACTGTACATTAAATTTCTTCATTTCTTCATTTCTTCTAAGGTGTAACGGTGTCGGTGATCACGTGTCCACCCTTTTTGACTAGAAGAACGTTGGCTTGTACTCCAGTGGCTCGAGAGACATGTCTTAGCTCTTGCTGTCAAGCACTTCGTCATGTAATCGGACCGGATATTAATTGCAAAAGTAGCCTCTTCTATGCGTTCAGTTATAGTTGGGGAGCAGCGCGGAAAACAGCGAGCAAAAAAAATAGGGGAGAAGCGCGGGGAGAAAAAGCGAAAGAACGCAAAGTTTTTAATTAATGTAAATATGGTAAAGGACCGCAAACGTAAATGCTGCTGTTTTACGTAGGATCTATGAAAGATCGGCTGATCAGCAATTCATGAGAAAGTAATTCTACAACATTTTGGAAGACTAAGGACTATCACATTCTGTTTCCCAAGATGAAGCCCAAATTTCAGGCCTCGTTCCCTCCTGTTTAACTGGGCGGTCCCTTACTATCGTGGTGAAGTCTTTTGTACCCTCTGTAAGAGACCCTGCTGGAAAACTCGACCCGGTATTTTTTTTTTTTGCCCTCCTTAGTGGAATGTAGACCTTAGAAAGTGATGAACTTGGAAACTGTGGCTTCACACCCAAACTCCACTGTGGTGAATTTATGGGAAAGCGACTACCTCGTCCCTGGTGCCGTTGCGTTTCGTAAGCGAATAGCGCCGGGAAACGAGGAGGACGGTGCTTGACGGTTAGATTGCGTTCCGTGGAACGGCGTCCGATTTTTCGAGTGCAACCGGCCCACAACACCACGGACCGCGCTTAAACTAAAGAAGAACGCCTAGGGAAAACGAGAAGAAATCTTCCTCATATCGAGATGGAAATTTGGCTGAGCATATAGAGCTTTATAATCCGTCAAATATTTTCGCTCACGCGCAATGCAATTGGTCTAAACGTGCCACGTGACTGAATATTCCCCAGCTAAAATCCAATTTTCAAAGCCGCGTGTGGCGAAAATATTTGAAGGATAATAAACACAATAGCCTCCATTTGACCCGAAAATATGCTCGGATATTATCTGTTCCTCAAAGCTCAAAGTTCTCCTCGCGCTACGCTCTCGGAAAACTGTTCGTTTCCGTCGGGAGATATAATTTCCGAGGACAAATATGCTAACATATTTCCGCGCCAAATGGAGGTTTTTGTTTATGTATATTGCAATGTGTACGGGGCTATAGTGCCCTCAGGCGGAATCCATGAGCTTTTATTTCCATGTCATTGGTCTGTCTCGCATTCAACATCATGCATCAGTCGCTTGAAGGCAACCTGATTGGTTATGTCGAGGTAGACTTTAGTTTGCGCTCCCAGGTCAGTGGTTGTTATAACTACGTAACCTCTTGCCACGAAAGTAGTCTCTTTGTAGCATTAATTGCACAAATGCTGTTAAGAAGGATTAAAATAACTTTCTTAATTTTTATAATTCTTATTACAACACTGTTCTAGATCGATGTTTTACAAAACAAAACAAGCAGAGCGATGGAAATAGTTTTGTAATTTTCTTAAACCTTATTAAATTCCACACATGGAAGGTTATTTTCATGTAGATTAAGCGAGGAAGACTTGCGTTATAGTGCATCTAAATTTGTGGACTGAGTCACAAAAGCACAGAAAATTACGCGATTTCTGAAAAAAAAAGTTATAGTTAACCTCGAAATCGTAGTGTTAGACCAGTGTTGTTTTGCGAAGAACATCGTTATCGTTACATGTTTGTAGATTTTTTTCATGAATTCGACGAGATGGCATGAGGAAGGAGCGATAATCCATCTAAACAGTATTATAATCCTGAGATACATCAGGAGTTTCGAGAATCAAGATTCAAGTTGTACTACTAGTACCACCGAAGGGCCACAAGGCAAACCAAACTAAGTTCTTTCAAGCTGTTGTGCAAAAATTGCAAGAAAATGGTAAGCTCCTGGTAGATGAGCCCAGAAACACGTCCAGACACTTTAATTTCCTAGAAGCACAAATAGCAGTGTCTGAAGTTCTTGGCCGACAACGCTTTAACACGGCATCATTTTGTGCAATTGTGGCTTGTACGAAGCGCGAGCTACAAGCCATCTTCAGGGACCGATCGTTTATTACGTCCCAGGGGAGGGCGGTGGTTTTCCAAAAAAGTGTAGTGTTTGAAAACTGACCCCCCCGCCCAAATATTTTCAGACAAAAATTATACCCGGCGTCCCAATTCTTAGTTATAAAAATGTACTCCCCCCCTCCCCGGCCCCTCTTCCGTAACATTTTTCCTGTTTTTGAAAGCAGAATTCCTATCCTGACTCTTATTTTTTTAAACTCCTGTTAACTTCTCAGCCGCTTGTTCAACTTTTGATAGCAACGAGGACATTTCGTTACTCATATCTGATGGTGATTCAGTTTGACATTGCTGATGTGATGAAACATTCGCCACTCATGCTTAACATTTCTGCCATTTGTATTAAACAATGATTGATCATGTGCCTTTACTTCATTAATTAGGCTTTCTACTCAGTGATCTAACAAGTGAAGTATTTTTTCAACCACACCAGCTAAAACATTCCCATCATTAGGGCGAGGGATGTAGCCTTCTTCCAGCCGATTACCAACGCCTGTCATATTTTGCGATCCTAGAAAAAGATAACGTTTTCAATTTTTTCCTCTCTTTTAAAAAAAATCCCATGGCCTTAATTTTTCCTGTGTAAAGTACCTGCCAAAAAGTGTTTTGCTTGGAACCAGCGAACCAGCATATATGAATAAAATTCTTTCAAAAGATTGTTGGAAAACTGTGTGTCGCGATAGCCTGCGAGTTTGTTTGGGAGCCACGAAGGTCTGTGTCATTCCATCCTTCAGAACTACCTGTGACAGTCGCTCTCTCTACGTCTAAAAAAGAAATATCAGAACCTTTTAAGCACATATTGCCGGCGCTCTAAAAAAATAATATTCGTTCAAAAGTCCCAATTCTTTTTTTCAACCATATGTGCAATATGTACTATTTTTCCAGTTTCGGCAGGCATGCAGCTTGTGTCGAGCGGAACGAACTTCAATCAACCCTAGAAAACCTCAATTAGAATTTTTAATCAAATAAAACTCATTTTAGTGATTGACTAGGTAATGGCTTCGAAATCCCACCTTATGAGAAAAATCGAATTTTCGAAGTAAAATCAGTGGTCGGTTTTTACAGAGACAGCCTCTTAAAGAGTAAAGTGCAATTAAGATCTTAAATTTTAACATGTAGCAGTGATTATGTACAACTAAGAACTTAAAAGAAAGATGTAGCATATAAAAATAATTTGATGAAAGGAGAAGTGGGAAGATCATGAGAAAAGAAGAAATCATTGAAGAGAAATTAAAAGAAGAAAACTTTGGGGTTGTCAATTCAGTAGAGTGTTCAGACTTGATAATTTAGCGTTGCGCTGTTATTTCTGCTCCCGATCATGCATTGCCTGACTTTATCAAAGTAATTTTAGCTGAAAACAATGCATTCTTCAAGAAAGATAGTAGTCTGATAATGGACGTATGATACCAGTTAAAAGGGTTGTAATAAAATAAGCTCCTGATAGACTCGAAGAACAGTGTACCTCCAGACTCGCAAAGATGCGCTTGGGAATGTGTCTTCCACCTTCACCTTCAGTTTTGCTGCTTTTGGCAATTCTCGGAAATATCACTTTAGCAGTGAGAGGTAAGTCTAAAAATATTTTCTTTTTATTTAGAAAGAAAAATCATTCACAATAAATAATCGTTGAATATTGTCCCTCAGTAGGACTATTTTAGTAGGATTCTTCTATCGGAAGAAGGACATTTCTTTTCGTTTCTTCAAAATTATTTCCTAGTTCTTTTGCAACCTTGAAGAAGCCTCGAAATCTTTCATGAAAGAAACGGGAGCTTTTATTTTAGGATGTACTTAGTTAACTCTCTACCGCTATACACTGCTTCATTTAACACAATCTTCAACCAAAATCGGGGTTTTTCGATTTGATTACAGACGGAGCGTTGCACATCTGTTCAAACCTAACGTAAAATGTCATTTTGCCGAGCAGATTTTATTATTGCCGTTCCAGACACTCAAAGACGTAAGCTTATTTTATTTGTTAACACTACGGTAGAAATGTACGACTTTTTATCCAACAGTCCTTTAACGGGAAAATTTTCTTTTCTACCAGTTGTAAATTGGACTAAAAAAAATGGAACGTTTGTTTATTTTACGGTTTATCAGAGTTTCCTGGTTCTTTTTCTGTCAAAGAATACTGACAAACTGGACTAGATCTAGTCTCGTGTGAAATGAAAAATAAATCTGTAAAGATAACGTTACGAGTCGATCTAATCTATTTAAAAACTAATTGCCTCTATAACCTCAAAATTACTATAGTCTGCACCAGCTATGAAGGTGTTTTGAATAACGTATTTTGCTATTACAACAGCAGCCATAATCGGGGACGGAGACCGTAAGCGCGCGCTATTTCTAGTATTGGGGCTGTCCCTATGATATGGGACAATTTTTTCTATTTTGAAAACAAATTGCGCCATCATGTGCGGTACACGCGCGTACACGCCGCGAGGATTTTTGCGGATGTAACGCGGGGAAATAGCGTCCGAAATTCCCGAAATGTTTGATGCTTTTGGCCCACAACTCAATACGTTCATGTCTGTTGGGATTTTACTTCAGTATTTTCGTCGTAAGCTGCTCCAGTTTGAGTGAAGTAAGACAGTGTCACTGACTATGCTATGTTCCGCTGCTTCTTTTACAAGAGCTCCGCATTACTCCACTCTAAGTTTCACATATGTTGAAGATTAACAGCCTTTCCATACCACAGCGAAAAAACTAGTTTGATATTATTATATTCGGATATAGCAGCGTTTCAGGACTACAAAGCCTCCCTCCTCTTCAGTGCCACACGCTTGCGAGAATTTCGCCAGAGTCTATCGCGACCGAAAAGTAGAAAAAAAATAATTGCAAGTTTGAGTTTCGCCTGAATTGTAAGCAACGCTTGATGTTTTATCAAGGCCCTATAAGTGACAATGAAGTTTGTGTCTGTAGATGCTGCTCAGTTTTGTTTGTGTAAAAATCCAATAAATTGTCTGTTGTCGATCAATAAGTGCGCCCGCCGATGTGTGTTTTGTACAGTCAGTAAAACATGACAAATTGGACTCCCGCACTTTCGCGTGAAAACCATGTACATCGAACTCAGATAATATCTCTAGTTTTTAAATACGTTTAAGGTTGATAAATGTTTGAGAACATATTAAAAACTTAGCTGAAAATATGTGAATACAGGAGAAATAATCCGCAAAGTTACGATGACGCTTTCTTTAAGCTACTCAAAAACTTTTGCAAACTCGCCAAACAAACAGAAACATTAAGAAACTATCGAAAACAGGTTTTGGTTATGATTAAGCATTGTTTGAGAAACTCTCAAATTAGCTCGATACCAGAGTGAAGAGTTTTCTTTCATAACTTTTCTTTACAGAACAAACGCAAAAGCTTACGCGTTCAACTAGCGCGAGCATATATTTAATATTCATGCACACCGCGAAATTGAATTCGACCCTGAAAAACTCACCTTTTCCATTAGCTCAGAGCATAAGAGCCCTGGATCTTATTCCTTGCCTTATTCCCCGCCATCGCTGCGAAAAATCTGCAAGAGAATCTCGTAGCTCTCACCATTTGATCACGCAACGTGACAACATCCACGCGAGAGCCCCAGACATGTGCGTGGATCCGCGCGGATATATGACGTCAGGATGGCACAATTTGTTCTAAAAATAGAAAAATTGTCCCATATCATAGGTGCGCGCGGATCCCAAGACTTACGGTCTCCGTCCCCGATTATGGCTCCTGATTACAAACAATATTTTGGGTGCAGGATATATCAACATTCACCGATCATCCCTTGTCCTGGTAAGGAAGTAAAGTTATTTTCTTACGAGCTGAGCTGGTATACAAGCTATCAATTGTTTCTGAACAAATTTTGAATGCAACATTTAGTTTTGGTCATGAGCCATAAATCAAATAACCCTTGCCATCGACATCAGCGTTGATCTGACGAAACACAGGCGCAGATGCTTTAATTAATTGTTACTGTCATAGTCTCGTCCATGGCCAGATGTCCTCTTTTGCCTTAGTAAACAAACCCTTGTCGAACGCATCGCACGAGAAAGCACACTTTATTCAAACACGCGCGTTATTTGCACTCAGTGTTGGTCATGGGATCAAGCAATATTTACTGAAAATACACACAATTATATTTGGGTGTATGACAAGGCACCATAACGGCATACAAATCCACACAAAAAACCGGTTGAGCCAGAATAGCGTATTCAATGTCAACATTTTCCACCCTGATTTCCTAATTTTGCTGATTGTGACTAAACTGCGAGCAGTCCCTTGCTTTCTAGGGAAGAGTAAAGCGAGCAAAATTAAACACTAACAAAAATAAGGGACAACTCCGTAATCTGAATGTGACAGCTGGTGTCTTAAGTTTGCAGTAATAGCATTTTAAGTTTGCCAAGCAAAATTGAATTTTCTCTGAATTGTCTCATTTCTCTGAATGAAATACGGAGAAAACGCTACCTGCTTAACTAACAAAGATCAGGTGAGGAATCTTAAGCTTAGTTGCCAATCACTCCACACTTGAACGCTATACTTGTGAATGGGACAACATGCGCCATGGTTCGCTACCCTGAAGGGAAGCCAAGGTGGAAATGTTAAACTTACTTGTTACAAAACCCACTTTCGTAATTAAACTCTTAACCGTTTAAGCCCTTTGACTGCCAACGGCGTATATAGACGCCCTCAATGGTCGTGCTCTTTGTACCATTTTTGACGTCATCAATTTAAACATCACCAGATATTCTTGATAAGCAGATAGTAGCTAGAATAGATCTATCCGCACAATTGACTGTTTTGGACATCAATTGCAACGGCATTCTGACATAGCAAATTGAAAAACAACGTTATCATGCAGTTTGGATGCAAAAACAGTGGTAAAATGGCCCATTATACCTATAATTGAACAAGGTCCCATTTCCAGGCTTTGCTCATAATTAACACCTAACTTTTTATGGCAGCCATGCAGAAAGAATATGAAACGCAGAAGGTACCGAGAGTAAAAGGGCCAGAAAAAGGAAAGCAAGGGGGCAAGAAAAAAAAAAATCGGAATGTGCAAGGGCAAAAAAGTCCAAATTTTGGCTCATGCGCGTGCGCCTAATTAAAATATTGCACATTTTGGTACCTAATCTTGGGGAAATCTATCTTTTTGGTAAATAAAAGCTCTCTCAGCAAGACTAAGGTATATTTAGCGTCATGGCAGCCAAAAAACTGATTTAAAGACGGCTTTTTTGTGTGAAAATTTGACAGTCAAACGGTTAAGTTTCAATGAATTCCTCTCTAGGCTACCAGTTACCAGTTTTTCTCACAAGAATTAGTTTAAAACTGAAGTGAATACATCTAGCTCCCTATTGCTACGCTCGATAGTGCAGTAGCAAAGCGGTGTCAAAGTTAAGAAATTAAAGCTAAAACTACCACGCCTAAGCGCAAGAGTTCTTGAGGTATAACTTATAATTCCAAGTTAGGATTAATTTCAATCGTGCTTTCGATTAATCAGAGAACGAGTGTTAACACTCTTTTTCTCCTTCAAACACACTGATCTGAATATACTGGTAATATCTGATAAGTGATATCATGAAATTCTGCAATGTTTGAACTTGGTGACGGTTACGCATGAACACTCGTCGACGAGGTCTCCATTATCAGTGAATAAGTGCCACAACGAGAGAAATAAAAATACACAAAAAAAAAAGCGATATTCAGAATTTCCCCAGGCCTCTATTGCGGTCTCTGGTTCAAAATACAACGGTCTTTGGACACTATTGAAACTGGTCGTGTCTAAGATAGGTTCTCCCTGCACTCGCTTTAAATAAAGACAAGGTCATGACGAAAGCGGAAGTAGGCTAGACCCATTTATATTGCTCAACTGTGCCCAAAGACAGACTTAATCTGATCCTCCTCTTTCTTTGCCTTCTCGGCAATATTATTTGGAACATCTGGGAAGAGCTTCTTGACGAAGTCTGTGATTAAGAAGACTGTAAACTGGAAAACGAACACAAAAGCAAGCCGCGCAGTGGTCACCTCCCAGTGTTGCTTTGAGTAGTTGTATGGCCAAACGTTGTCATGGTAACCAGGATACCTGAAATATGCAGGAGATCATAACTATTCGATCACGATACGGCGAAATGACTTCGGGTATGTTTTACTAGGATATCGCTGGCGCCTGTCCCTCCATCTCGCGATTACTCTTTTTCGCCCTACAAGGCCCGACTAGCCTCCACACTTTCATACTGCCACACGTACACGCTTCCACACTTCCACCGTTGCACAATTCCACACTTTCACACTTCCACTCCTCCTTACTTCCTCACTGCCACACTTCCATACTTCCACGCGGACACACTTCCACAATTCCAGTCTTCCACACTTCCACAATTCCAGTCTTTCACACTTCTACACCTCCAGTCCTCCACACTTCCACACCTCCACACTTCCACACTTCCACAATTCCACACTTCCATAATTCCACACTGCCACACTTCCACGATTCCAGTCTTCTACAATTCCAGTCTTACACATTCTCACACTTTCACATGTACACTTCCACAATTCCAGTCTTCCACACCTCTACACTTCTAAAACTCCACACTTCTACACTTCTACACTTCCACGCTTTCACACCTCCACACTTCCACACTTCCACACTGCCACACTTCCATACTTCCATACTTCCACACTGCCACACTGCCACACTGCCACACTGCCACACTTCCACACTGACACACTGCCACACTTCCATACCTCCACACTTCCACACTTCCACACTTCCATACCTCCACACTGCCACACTTCCACCATTCCACTCTTCCACACTTCCACGCTTTCACACCTCCACGCTTCCACACATCCACACTTCAACACTTCCACACTTCCACACTTCCACACTTTCACGCTTCCACACTTCCATACTTCCATATTTCCATATTTCCATATTTCCATACTTTCAGACTGCTACACTGCCACAATTCCACCATTCCAGTCTTCCACAATTACAGACCTCCACAATTACAGACCTCCACACTTCCACACTTCCACACTTAAACACGTCCACACTTCCACACTTCCACACCTCCACACTTCCACACTTCCATACTTCCATATTTCCATACTTCCACACTGCCACACTGCCACAATTTCACCATTCCAGTCTTCCACAATTACAGACCTCCACACTTTCAACCTGCCACACTTCCACAATTCCAGTCTTTCACACTTTTACTCTTCCACACTCCTACACTTTCAAACTTCCACACTTGCACACTTGCACACTTGCACACTTGCACACTTGCACACTTGCACACTTGCACACTTGCACACTTGCACACTTGCACACTTGCACACTTTCACACTTGCACACTTGCACACTTGCACACCTCCAATCCTCCACACTTCCACACTTCCTCCCTTTGACACTTCCATACTTCCACCCTTCCACACTTCCACTCTTCCATACTTCCTAACCTCCAGTCTTCCACACTTCCGTGATTCCAGTCTTCCACACTTCCACAGTTTCAAACTTCCAGACTTCCTAACTTCCAGACTTGCAGACTTGCAGACTTCCAAACTTCCGTAATTCTTCCACACATAAGAGAAAATATATGTGAGTCGTGGAGGTATATTTAATTGTGCATGCAATATGACTAAGCTGGCTGTTTTTGTCATTCCACTCTGATGACGCGTTCTGTGCTCTTCTACCCGAAGTAAAAGCCAAGAACGGCTTTTAGTAGAGTACAAATTGACGCCCGAGGCATTTTTCTGAAATCGGACTTTAACTGTTTTAATTTCCCTGCAGAACTGTAACATTCTATTCAATCAGTAAAATTCTGGTCAATTCTAGTCTCTTTTTGAAACTTCTGGGAAATGTTAAAATCCAAGATGGTGAATCCGAGTGGCATGCATTTCCACAGCCATGGATACTCTCGAAGTTGAGACCAAGCTGAAAAATAACTGACCTTTTAAGCTTAGCTTAAGTCCCAGAATAAAGCGTACGGGGAACCCGAAAACTGCCTTAAAAAGATATGAAATTCATACCTGCAGAAAGAATGGTTGTATGGTAAATTGGCATGAGGATCTACTGGTTCTGATCCTGCTTCAAAGCGGGAAATATCCGCAGTATGAATGGTGGATAAGCTGTTGTTTATGTATCCAGTAAGTGTTCCTCCACCAAGCGAATCTCGGTCTGGCGCGTACCTCAATCTGTACAAAAGCTTGGGGATGAACTCAGAGGTGAACGCCAACACAAAGGCGTTGACCAGTACTGAAATTTTAGTGACCCATTTTAGGATACGATACCAGACTCCAATGGTCTTGGAGTGAGCAACGTCGGGTCTCCTGAAATGGGACACAAAGTTGATGGCATCCACGCGAATTCGGATGACAGAGGTGAAAAGGGCGAACAGAGGACCCAGTGGAAAGGCAGCCACGAACATTGTTGCAAATCCGTATTGCAGAACTGTTGAACGAAAAGTGAATGAAGGCGAGGAGCAATGTCAGTAAAGGAACAATGTAGGTAAAGAGCCCAAGCAGGTGTTTGTACTCAGAACAAGTCTTCTGTGGCTATTTACCATGCTCTGAGTTTATAGTGCCTATGTATGTATAATGACGTGTAATGCTTTTGAGAGAGTTATAATGACTTCACTTGCAGAAAAAACTAGGCAAACGAGGAAACGTCTGGGTTAGGCGCAAGTGTTTACTGATATTGGACTAAAGTTTGTTTTATAGCGTAACGGTAGAGGCTTAGTAGGAGCCGCTACAGGTGTGGATGTTCACCCTGTGTGGCAGGCATAGAAAGGCGAGGGGGAAGGAGAGCAAAAGGGAGAAGGAATGGGGGAGAGGAGAGAGGGAACGCCTGCCATAAGAACCCAGGTTTTTGCATTATGCTCACTGATTTACTCGTAATCCGATCACGTCTACCGTCAATTAACTGTCACGCGTTCACTAATCAGAACGTAGAGCTCGCGCCTTGCAGACTTCAAGAACGGAAGAACGGCAACAAGCCCAATTCAACTTTTACTGGACGTATGAAAACAATTTCACGCTTCCTTAAAACCTCGAAATTCGTAGATCAAAGAAAAAATACTTTTGCCGAAAATAAGCAGCGTTTTAGAGGTAAAAATGAGGAACGTGATTTAAGTGCATATTCAGCGTCGTAGAAGAAGTGTCAACCGTCTCGTACGTAAACAAAACTAGTTTTTTTTTCACTTTCATAGGGACTAAGAAAATAATTGGACCTTCTACAAGCAGATTGAACGGCCTAGTTTGTAATACGATTTGGAACGCTAAACACAAATCCGAGCCGGCAAAGCAAGCGACGATTGTTTTGCTACAAGCACGGAGTTCAAAATTAATTACTTGAGGTTGCATACATGATTCTGTATTCGCATCTGCGAATTTCATTGTTAGATAAATCTAACAAGTCAGTAGCAGGGTAAAACATTGATTCCATCCCCTGCAGCTGGTCTTTCATTATACTTTTCAGTGGCAATTATGACGAGAATCGCTGCATTATGTTCTTTTATAATTAGCTATGATAAATTTAATTCTTGCAACTCTTCCCATATTTAATGGGCAAAACCGCGAAGACATCGCTATCGGTTCAAAAAGCTCTTACGGCTGATTCTTGTTCTTGTTTCAGACAATGTTTCTCATCCCGAGGAGATTTAAATCTCTCAAAGCACCTGCTAACACGTTTGCGTCCACTGCCATCTTGGTTATTTTTGTTGAAATCGTGAAACTTACATATATAAGTTACTCATTTTCTCTCAGGCAATCGGAAATTTGCTTCCGTCAGGGAACGCAGAAATGAAGTAAAGGGTCTTCTTACAGCAGGCATTCCTCTCTGATCTCCCCAATCCCTCTCCCTTTTTTCCTTCCTCCCCTTCCCCTTTCTACGCCTGCCACGTAGGCTATGGTTGTTGAGGTTCTTCATCCAATTCAATTTATCCGAAGTGTAGGCGGGAAAATTCTTCCAGCTTAGATATAAGTGAAATTGAAATTAATGTTTTTGTTTTATCGTACCAGCCTGCAAATATTCCCAAAACATGAAATGGTCGTCAGCTGGGCTTAGATTAAAATCACAGACTTCACGTTTCTTGTTGCGAGTCTTCATCCAGTACCTAAGGTAGAAGAAATAGCATTAAGGATTACTTCCAAGTCAAGAAAAACTGAATAGTTCTTCATCTAGCTATCTTGGCTTGTTTAGGGTCATGACAAGGAACTGCTTTTAAAGTCGATGGTGATGTGAAGTATATATGAAATAATTCATATTTGACTTGCGGTTGTAGATGAAAGTGAAGAATGATCATCGCAGTAAATTTTCCAATTTAAGCAACTGGAAAGAGGAAGCCTGAAAAAAAATCAGGGCTTCAACGGGATTCGAACCCGTGACCTCCGCGATACCGGTGCGATGCCCTACCAACTGAGCTATGAAGCCACACATTGGGAGCGAGGTCAATTAATTGAGTTCATATCTTCCCGTGAGGAGTGAAATGATGTGAAGTAGATATGAAATAATTTATATTTGAACTGCGGTTGTAGATGAAAGTGAAGAATGATCATCGCAGTAAATTTTCTAATTTAAGCAACTGGAAAGAGGAAGCCTGAAAAACTTTTCAGGCTTCCTCTTTCCAGTTGCTTAAATTGGAAAATTTACTGCGATGATCATTCTTCACTTTCAAAGTCGATGGTATTAAGTCACTTATTTATAATTGAATTTTATTGCTAAGAACCGAAAGAGATTAAATGCACTAGCGATGCGGCTCTTGCAAAGAGGAAACGTACGCAAAAGGTAACAGACTATGATGTCTGGTATTTTCAAAGAGACCTTAGCAACCTCCTCTTCTAGTTCGCTTTCGGCTCGCCCGTCGTTGCAGCAATTATTATATTTTGGCGAACTTATTATAGCAGCCCATTATATTCACTTTTGCCATTGCGTCTAATTTTATAAAGTGCAATAACTGTGATACAATCACTTACGGGATGGCCACTTCCATGATGATCCCGATGGCCTGCTGCCCAACCATAAGAATAAACAGCTGAATGCAAAGCTCCAGAAAGCATCCCTGCTCGCTGCATCCGTCCAACCTGTAGCTTCCACCTATCCGTTTGTATCTGCTGGGGGTTCCAATCACGTGTCCGGACTTGAAAAAGGCTATGTAGAACACGGATGAATAGGTGTTTACAAACAGGAACAGGTACATTTTCCATGTGAAGCTGTCTTTGTATTTACTACGAGTTGGCGGATTCTCCCAATCTGTCAATCTCGTTTATGGCGAGAAGATTGAGCAAAGCTGCCGTGAATGAGGTGATAATCCTCGTTTGCGCGTGGGCCGTACCGTCAGAACTTCCACTCAGAGAGGCAAACACCGCCGCCCGGTAGACAACGACGCCCACGACAGCAGCGATCACCAGAGATACCATAAAAATTACGATGATCAACACGCCGGCTAAGCAGCCACATTTTCGAATCTTAGACTGCACGGTCGGTTCCATCCTTCCGGTGACTTTGTTCTCCTTCAGGTTTTCTTTTGGGAATTCCGGCCGCAAAGGCTCCTCTTCTTTAAGGGCATTAGTGTGCCAGGTTTGGGAAAGTGCTCGCTGACGACGCTTCCAGAACTTGAGAAACAACGTCGCCCAGATCGAGGCAATGACGGCCAGAAAAACCGTACCGCTGTTGTCAAAGAAGTGTGTGGCGTAAGCATAACGACACGTGGAGGAAGCTAGGTCCCAGTAGCTACACTTCTTGTCGCACAGTGGGCACATGTACCACAACCCCTTGTTTCTTGGGTCGCAAACATCTTTCACAGAAATGTGGCTGCCAGCGGAAAGGATTCCATACAGGAATACGAGCACACCAAGAATGGCTAACGGCGCCAACATGCCGGTGTAAAATCCAACCCACGCGAAATAAAAGGCAATCTCGCTACCAAAATAATTCTTGATGGTTGCATATTGCTGGAGCTTAAAAATTCGTCCAAATCTGGCCCAGTTTAGCTTTAGTCGTTGTCTGTCATTCTTGGGCTGAGTAGAATCATCAGAATCGTCGTGAAGTGGATACCCGGCCTTGTAAGCGCCATTGTATATCAATTTTTTCAGCCCAACTTCTCCGTCCTTTTTTTCTCCGAAAGGAGTGTTGGAGCAAATATGCTGGACAATGTAGATGCGATCTACTTTATCAAAGAACCTCTCTTCGTCCTGATAATTGATGAACTTGTAACAGTAATCTTGCCTGAAGTTTGCAAAGAAGTAGTCTTCCCTTTCTTCAAAGATGGGATCATGGACCCTAAGTGGATTTAATTTTTTGAGAAATGACATTACTCTTGACTCGCAGCCAGATGTGTTTTCATTCTTTTTGAAAGGGAGTTTGATACGCATTTCTTCGGCGTATTTCTTCAGCGCCTTAAATGAAGCACGAATAAGAACGAAATGCCGTGTGATGTTAGGTGGTGTAACCTGGAAAGAAAATTGAAAACTGCAAGTTATATGAAAAGCAATGTTAAACATATATCTCACAGAGATTTCGAGATCTGTGTACAGTACATATAGTATACGTCTTTGCGGGTCCGTGTAGTCTTTTAAAAATAAAGCAAATTAAACCTTTTTTGCCTTATTCTTGAATGTTACATCAAAAGTATTGAAACATGGTGCCCAGATGGACGAAATAACTGGCGGCAGTTCAGCTATTAGAGAAAGGCAGTTTCATGAATGTAGAATTGAAGAGAGTTTTGTTTGTGCTTATATCTACAAGCGGTCTATGAAGAATACCGTTCTCTTATTGGCTACGTTACTCGCTCTCTAATCTGTAGATATTGAGTAGCTGTTGTAAACAAAATGGCGGCCGGTTTTTTGCGTTTTCGAAGTGTCTGCGAGGGGGATTTAAATAATTTACCTTGTTTAGTTTTGAACGACTAGTAGATTTAATTTATACTAAAACAATTAGATTATTCCTTCTCGATTTCTAAGCTTGATAGCTAATTCGGGCTGCGCCGTCATGCATCAGCTGTCAAGCGACAGAAATCTCGAGCTCATAATCTAATTGTTGAATACAGCTACGACTATGATAAAGATACAAAAATTCGAAAGCTTAATTCGAAGGCTTAGTAGCTTTTATTAGAAAGATCCCAACTTAGGATTTAATCCTGAAGCTCAAATTGCAGAAGCTCTTCAAAACACTGAATGAACAACACCAGTTGCAATTACGGCTCAGTACATTCATTTGATCACACTTTAGCATTTCGTCCAAAGTAGCAAAACCTTCAGCCGCCTTCAAAAGCCGAACTTTCTGAAGTATCACTGCCTGTTAGCTTTAATTTCCGATCTGAAGGATTTCGCCGATCAACTCAAAAGTTAGAACCACTCAGCAAAGCACAACCAGCACTACCACAACAACTAAGAAGTGCTCAGTACTGTGGTCATTTGAATCGCCCGCCACACACTAGTATCTCATCAAAACAACATGAAAATAAGTCAGGAAAAGTGCTGCCTCTTTCTGCTGCCATAAAACCTACGCTCTTTCTTTGCGCGAGAATATATTTTACGATATATCAGTTTGTTTTTCGGGTTAAATCTGTATATGCACTCAATAGAAGACAAATCAGTCCAATCTGATACTGCTTTTCTGCTCAATCAGTAAACTGAGGGCTGGCAGACCGAGGAAATTCCTAATCGCAGTGCTTTAAATGATTTGCCATAGCATCGAATCCCTAGCCCTGCTGTTTGCGAGTAGCATAATATTTTTTCCAGGTATGCATTTGGAAGAGTGACGTACCTCAGACTTTTCTTTGCAGCATGACTTTAAAAGCTGTCTTCCTGCTTGTATCGACACATCCTAGGGCAAGATGGCAAAATATATTAATAGAATCAACGTGCTTGCCAAAGGTTTTGGGAATAAAAACATATTTAAAATTCAATGTCCACTTAAAATGCGTATAAGCTGTACCAAGCCGGAGAAAGCCACGTCCTTAAATAACTACCAAATTGGGTAAAGAATGAAAACGACATAAATCCCCAGGTTCATTACGGACTGAAAACTCTCAAAAATCTGTTTTCCTATGGCGCAGAAATTATCCATAGTTTTCTTTTAACTTACCAACTGGGCTGTGTCTTCGATACCTTCCAGCCGCCTGAGTTTTAATCCTTCCTTTTCTAGATTTTCTTCAAATTTTTTGCGCATGCCTTCAAGACGATCTGATGGCTTCTCGCACTCGCCATCTCCTTCCTCCTTCCCATCTTCTTCCACCTTGCTTTGCTCATAAACGAGGACATAGTCTGTGCAATTTCGATCCTCCGTTTGATATAGTGGTTTGGCTTCGACGTCTACAGTTGTCGCCATCCTGAGACCTTCCGTTCTCTAAAACGTTTGACGGCTACAGCTAGAAAACAGGAAGATATAAGTCAACGATTAAACAATATGGCAGGAAACCAAAAATATTTGCATTATAGATGGGAACCGACCTGTCCTGCCCTAAGGTGATGTGTCACCCAAGCGTAATTATGCCACTTGAACCTGTTTTTAAGGGTGTATCTAGAAATGTATGCTTAACGTTATGGAGCCGCAAAGGTATCATTAATTACACCCTGGAGAATGAGGCTTAAAGAGAATAAGTGTTTTCTTTTCTTTTATTTCTCTTTTTTTTTTTTTTTTTTCATGGACTGTGTATTGACACGGCTGCTATAACTAGAAATTCCTGGTTCTTGAGCTTGAAGTACGATGATTTAGCAGTTTGAAATACTTGTCAGTGAACCGTGGATCCGCCAAAGTGTTAAAACAAAGGAGTACGTTAAGTAAGTTAAAGATGTATATGACATTCAGTATTGGACGCAATACTTGATGAAAACAGGAAGTTTTACTAGTAAATTGGGTTTTAATAATGCAAATAATTTTTCAGTGGGCAATGAAATCGGCCAAGGGTGTACTTGAAGAATATTTATGTTTATGTTCTGTTTATGAGCAAAGAGGTATGACGTGCAATTTCATTCGAAATTTAGACTTTTTTTTCATGGATTGGGGGTATTTAGTGATGACCACAGCCCTGGCCATGGCCGGTGAATGTTGTTGAAGCACGGAGATTAAGCGCATGCAAATATTTGTCACTTGGTCCGTGGGAATTCGAATATTTAAGTATCTAAGACGTTTCATTTCAGTTTAACCAAACAAGTTAGAAATGGTACGGTAAGTTCAGGCTATAAGTTTGTGTGGCTGTACGCATACTTATCTTTTTTGTTTTTTAATAAAATTTCCAAGCCTTGAACCAATACAGTGTGTGTACTATATGATGACTACATACTATAATGAGTGGATGGCTGCGGTTTCTTTAATTTGCCTTCATTGTTAATGACATAGTGACAAGTGGGCCCAGCTGCTGCTGGGGTTCGTCTGAAATTTGTTGCGTAGATCCATCGTCGGCCTCTCGACCCCTCGAACGATTTTTTAACTCTCTTGTAAGAGAAACTTCAGACCCATCCCTAAAGTAATTTAATTTTCAGGAAAAAACTGATGAAACCTATCTCGTCGCTCTCTGCAGTAAGGGAAGTGCACCCCACCCCTCTGCCAACCGTGGAATTGTATTTGTGGAATTAATTTCAGTACCAATGAAATAATTACTAGAAATACAGCACAAGCTTCATAGGAACCTAACGCCAATTTACAAGAAGGATTTACAACCAACGCCCCCCCCCCCCCCCCCTCCTCCAAATCGTTGTAGAAGCACGTGCGTGCATCACCGATATCACTTCCGGTTTCGGCGGATTGAGAACAAAAAGTCATCACAGTTTGATTCCGTTGGACTCTCGGGCCAATTTTCAGTAAGCTTTTCTGAGGCAACTTCACTGACGCCGCTTTCAAGCGTTGTCAAGGGTCTAGATCCAGTCGGATGCGAAATTATGCCAGGGAGCCGTAGAACATTAACTAGATAACTTGACAGGAACTACGAATTAATGTGGATTTTCAGCACCTGGGATTGTTTTGACCAAGTTGACGGACCAATAGAGAAGTGAATTTCTCCATGAATTATACGTTTGGAATGTTGTACCGTGTTGGGAGTCAGGAAAAGTTTGACAATTATTCCTCTACTCTGTTTCTACTCTTTGATAATAAAAAATAATTGCAAGTAGAACTTTTAAAGTAACTTATGAAAAGACCACCGGCCGTCTTTATATGAGACAACACTACCACCAGTAAAATCAGTTGCGCTTGGATATATACAGTACATACAGCAACTAGTATTGCTCCAAAGTTTATTCGCCTTCGTGGAAACTTTAGCAAGATAGTAAATAGTTCACTTCTCGTAATCTGACTGGCTAATTAACTGATAATACGTTTTTCTCTTCATTAGATTTTAAATTGCACCCAAAACATCGAAAACGTTTTTGGCTGAGGAAATCGGCAAAACACGATTCGTACATTCTTTGTACAGTGCAAGCAAGCGTGCATCAGGGTTACCTCATTATGACCACCACCAGTTTGGCCGAATAAAACTTAAGTTAGTAATTTCCTGTGTTTAAATACTCCTTTGAAAGGACCACGCCGTTAACACGGCGGACCAAGTTTTGGTGTCCCGTTGAATCTCATATTAATAGGATTCTACCATCTCCTTTTTACCCATCGGTCAGTGATGGCTTATCCTCTTTTCGTTTCGGTGAGTAAATGTTCTCTTACCTAAACCCGTTGCCCCTTTTCAGGATCACTACAACGCACTCTCCATCGTTGGTTTGCTGACCAACACACAGACTGTCTTCCTCATCGTCAAATTTCTCCACTGCAACAGTTCAGTTAGAAAGCAGTTAGAGATACAGTATCTACTGATCAGCACAGTTAAGAAAGGTAGCCGCAAAAAATGAAAAAAAGTCATGAAATCAGTTTAGAGAAAACTTTCAAGCCTAGTGTTAATACCAGGCGAATGTGTGTTTAAATGCCCCCTAATAGTCAAATTTTCAACTGACCTGTTTTATAAATTTCCGCACTCCCGAATCTGACACCAGCTGGGTTAAGAGTTCCATCACTGTATTAAAACGAAAAGAGACAAAAATTCTCAAACACTCATTTGGTTTGATAACTAGTTGGTCACAAGACGACAAATAGAATTAATGGCGGGTTCTGTTTCGGAACTTTCGTCACATTACCGTGGATGAATCTCTGCGGGCTCTCGATAATTTTAAAGGTAATGTTTGTATTTCAGTTAGATTTCAGAATTGGCTTGTTGTCAAAATTGTTGATCAGTCTTAGTGAAGTGCAATTAGTGACTTAGCCTTGTCTTATTCATTTCTCCATTCGTTTTTCTGTGTTCGCAGTAATTATCACAACCATGCTACTAAGAATTCTCGATGATGTACCTTTGAGACTGGGTGTTGTTCAACTGCAAGACACCCTATCCTAAGACACCCTAAGACATCCTAATTATCAAGAGTACCATACGACAATTCACAGAAATGGATAAACTGCAGCCTTTTGCTAAATTTTAAAACAAATTCTACGCGTGGAAGCGTCATTGTCTGGGTCTCAAGCGGGTGATTGTAAAGTGCTCCAGTGGAAGCTTTATTACATTTACGTTACCTGCTTCACAAAATATGAATATTCCACCAGTGGAAGAGCTGATTGAGGAGAAGTCTCCGAGAGCCCATACACCTGTGACAATGTATGACAGAATGAGATTCAGCTACCCTTTGGATGCACAGTAATCTTGTTCAAGTGCAGTACTGACTCATGATTTGTTTTTATTCTCATCACCTGGGTTTTCCACTAGCTGTTATGAAGCTAAAACTAAAGCAAAATCAATCAGTACTCTAGTAGACCAATCAAATCTTTTCATAAATGCGCCTTCCTTATCGCCCCTATTTTAACCACAAAATTCCCTTTTAGTGACGATGACGAAGGTACAACAAGTGAATGTTCTAATGACTCGCCAGTTTAGTGTGTTTGCTTTTGGTTTTACGTTTTCTCGAGGGGCGTGCTTTAGGCAACCTAAGCAAAAATAGTCAGTTTTTTCAGTTGCTATCGTTTAGGTACATAATCGAACCCAGTCGTGCTTTTGCCCACGCAGTCAGTCCTGTGCTTGCCGCCAATGATCGGTATAGGCGTATGGGCACCTTCACACAGCGCCCGAAAGCATGCATTGTACAAACGCGTTCAAATCGCAGTAAAAACAAAAACGTTCACAATTCTCACGTCTAATAAAACTCTTATCATTCCAAAATTACAGTGGAATCCTGATTTTTCGAGCCTCCAAGGGAAACGGAAATTCGGATATTTCGAGAAATCTGGGGTAAAGTTAGAGTGTTTGATTGAGGAGAGGGAAACGACTTTTGTTTCGAGTTATCAGAGGGTTCCAAAAAATGAGGGTTCGACAAATCGGGATTCCACTGTAGTTATTTTGAAACCTCGTATACTCTATGACCTCGATCGACAGCCTAGTAAAATCAGAAACTTATAAAATAAACAGTAAATTCTTCCTCGTGCGAGAAGTTCAAGAAAATTTTTAAACGGCTCTTATTGTGGAGCCATTCAAAACTAAAAGTCTAGGTCTTCGTTTGCTTTGATTCTGTCATTGTTTTGTTGATGAAAGTAATATCCATCTCCATTTTTTTCGAAACAGATTCTCTGGATCCTTAAATAAATTGACCTTAACTTCGTCTTGACAAGTCAAATGGCAGAGAAAGTAGTCTACGAGCCTGGCTTTGACTACCTTTTAGAATGTTTTATCCCCAGTAGCTTTTGGCCGAATCATCACCGTTTTGCCCGAAAAATTTCAAAAAAAATCTGTAACTGGGAGAGAGGGGGGCTGCAGCCTCCCCCCCCCCCCCCCATTATCTAAGGTTTCCTTTGCTAGAAACTTAAAAAGAAAAGGCGTTCTTGCTGCGTAAGATAGTAACCACTTGTAGCCAAATAAAAGCAACGGGATCTTGTCAAGTTTTCCCAATTTTAAGAAAAAACTGCTAGAGTTTTTAATAAAATAATTACTGAACTGGCAAAGCCGCACACTGTCGCACTATTTATGTAACCGTATTGTTACGTACGAGGTGACCTGATGGTTTCTAGAGGTCATCTCGCCTCACATTGAAATATTTATAAATACTGTACATTAAGTAAAAAAGGCAAAAATAAACAGAATGAATGAATGAATGAATGAACGAGTGAATGGATGGATGGATGAACATTCTGTGATAACGGAGACAGAAATCCTTCGAAAAGTTCATCAAAACTAGGGAAGATGGAGAGAGATGGCTGCAGGCGGTTATTGGCAACCGACCAATGGTAGATGATATTTGTAGTTGTATAATTTCCTGTGTAATGTTACAGTTATTGTTGTACGCTTTCTCTTCGTGCAGGGTTGTATGACATTATTATTCTTTAGTGAATTTCTCCCCAACAGAAGCGCAAAGGAAAGACCGCTTGAGGCAGTCTTTTATTATTAAAATAGCATCCCAGCGAGCGTTGAATCCTAAAGAATGGTACAATCTTAATATTCTTTTTCAGGTGAACAAGAAACCATCTCAAGATTAAGACCCTCTTCTTCCGGCGATTCACAGCAGAAATCAACCTTAATTAATCTTGTATTGATCAAACAAGAACTTGGTCTTCTGCAAAACCAAGTCTGTGCTAAAGATCACACGCTCAGCCGTTCAGGACCAAAAGGGAACACAGGAAGACAAGGATGAGAGGGAACCCGAGGGAGACCCGGATTAAAAAGACCTCCTGGCAAACATGGACCAGTAGGAAGTCAAGACCGATGGGTATAAAAGGGGATATTAGAATGCTGGCAGATCCCGGTCCCGTGAGACCGAGAGGCCCGTCGGGTATGAATGATGTCCATCTCCTGGCAGTGGTAAGTGCGCATTCGGGATGACCAACTCATGTGCGGAACCCAGTTATGGTTGTAACTGTGATGCGCTTGGCCTTGTATGGCGTGAAGACAGCAGTCTCGTCACTGACAAGACACATCTGCCAGTTAAACATCACAGGTTTGGGGATACAGGCAGTACGTAGCAGTGAGGAAAGTTACCATACGCTGGAAAAACTGAAGTGCTATGGTATAGCATAAACACCGATATCTTGGAGAATAGCAGTCCAAGTATTAATAACAATTTTATAAGAAAAGTCGAGGCAACTTGGTATATATAATGATAATGATTATGATGACGATATCTGTGTAGTAGACATGCTGCAAAATTGTTTCATTTTCATAAAGGCTACAGTAACTTGTTCAGGAGGGCTATAGGAGAAGTCACTGCAGGATGGTTATTTTTAGGTTTTTACAACAATACCATGACCCTCTGAATTTGTAAAGACACAAAAATTATGTAAAGATAATAACCCTTTCTTTCTCGATCGAAGATACTAGTCTCTCCAGAGACCTTTGATTTCCTCTTCGGATCTTAAAGAGCAGGAGCAAAATAAAAACCGTAGGGGATTGAACGAGCGTGAGCGGTTACCTATTGTTATTCTTAGAATTATGCTAAACCTAACACTGATTACTTTTAAATTCCACTGCGTATAAACCTATAATCCTAGGTCCAATTAAACGGATATTATCCGGATAGCCAGGTTCATTGCTAAATAATAACTATTTACAGCAAGATATGTGACCTTTCCCACGCAATTAACAACTTAAGAATAAACCGATCGGACAGATCCTTTTCTCCCACTGGCTTTTGTGAGCTGTTTGAAAGAGATTCTCAAGGTGTTAAATGCAAAGCCTTATTTTTTCTTAAGTAGATTCTCTAAATCCGTACAATAAATTTGCCCGCCTTGGTACATCTACTTTGAGTCTTTGAATATTTAAGAATCAAAGGGAAGCTGATACAGGATCACAAAAAAAGATGACTAAAAAGTTTATTAATTGTAATCAAAATAAAGATTTTTATTCATGCTCTCCATTTTATTGATACATGTCGTATTTCCATGATATTTCTGTGTTTGCTCAAAGGCTGAACGATCTCGCATGGTCTTGGTAATTTGAACAATGGACTATTGTTGCAATGATGCAATAATGATGAGATCCATGGCAAATGTTCATACATAGTAAAAATTCTTAGCCTTGTTTTTACAATCTCGTGGTTCCGTCAAGAGAGGATGTAGCCCTCAGTGCACCCTCTCAGTCTCCAAGCTCAACAGTTTCTGATACTCTCTGATGCTTCGAACAATCTTCAGCCCACCTCCACTCCATTTTACACCTCCTTCACTTTCTGCACTTTCTATCTTTTAGATAGCCTTTTTTGTGATCCTCGACTCTAGATGTATCATTTAAAATTATGATACATGCATCTTCGAATTCCGACGCACGCACGACGTTTGGAGAGCACGACCTGAGAAGCGTGCGAGTTACTCTATAGGTACAACCGAAAGTAACTCTAGCTTCTTGAGTGCTCTCCAAGCTTCCCAGGTTCATCCATAGCTACAGCTTTTAAGCTTATGCTTTAAAAAGCATGACTCAATTGTTTTGTAACATGGCCACTAAAAATGGATTTCTCGTACGAAGCGATGTTTACCGTACTCAAGCTATGCGATTATCATGCACGATTTGCTAGCTATTGAAACGTGCTTAAGCGTGCTGTATCTAATCCGTTTGCTCTGATTAGTGCCGCGTAAATATGTTAATAAGGTCTTGACTTGGCCCCTTTTCAGCCCACCACGAATAAGCGCCCGATTATTGAAAGAAAGACTGATGTGAGATTCCCGCCTGCCATCAGTCATTGTACCGATGCGATTCATTTTCAAAGTAGTAGGAAAGAATTTTTGCTTTAATTTTCAACTGCAAGGTGAGTCCTTTATTCATTCCGTGATAAGAGTTGTTGTTGGAATTATTCCCTCAGGTAACTATAACCTGACCTGTAAATCCCCTTTGAAATAAGCCTTTCAGCTCCATCAAAAGCACATGCTAGAAATATATTTTGTTCAAGTCTTATCTGTACAATGTCTAGAAACTCATAAGGTTTCCTTATTCTAAATGTAGTACTGGGTAGGTGCTTGTACTTTTCACTGCGTACTCGCATTTACAGGCCGCAAGTTCCCTGATGTACCTTTGTCTGTAATGATCATTTCCCATTTTGTGATAATGTGATATTTGTTTAGCGTCAATCCCTTAAGTAAGCTTTTAACTGTCGTAAATACTCTTTTTCTTTGGCCATCGTAGCTTGATAAGAAATAACACGCAAACTGCGGTGATAAACATGGCAATAAAACGCATTTTAAAAAGCAAAGTTCATTTACCTGACGTTTCGTATGTTTCAACATACATCTTCAGTTCAGAAATGACCGTTAGGAATAGAAGTAACTACTAAATTTCAATTTAAAATAAGTAACTAATTAACAATTACAATGACAGAAGCTTATCGCATCAAGTCTTTATTTCCCTACAAAGATAGGATCACCCGTTCCCAACTGTCAAAAGTTGTGTATAAGGCTAGTTGTTGGGACTGCCAGGATTTCTACATTGGAAAAATCAAAACGTAGATTGCATGACAGAAAAACTGAACATTTTAAATCGATCACGAGTAGCTGTCATGCTTCTGCTATTGCAGACCACGTCACGTCAACTGGTCACAACTTCAAATGGGACCACTTTGATATGTTAGCAAAAGGTCGGACAGATACACATTACAAGATAAAAGAGACTCTGCTAATAAGGGAATTAAAAACCCACCCTAAATGATGATGTAAGCAGCGAAAAGCTTTATCTTTATTAGTTTGCATTGCTTATATGCAAATTTTTCTCCGCTTCTGTCACTGTAATTGTTAATTAGTTACTTATTTTAAATTGAAATTTAGTTATTACTTCTATTCCCAACGGTCACTTCTGAAGATGTATGTTGAAACATGCGAAACGTCAAGTAAATGAACTTTGTTTTTTAACATGCGTTTTATTGCCATGTTTATCACCGCAGTTTGCGTGTTACTTCTTATCAAGCTTTTAACTGCTCCAGTCATTAAGATGTTTTGTGCCAGTTATTTGTTTCAAAACAATCTCATCCCACCCTGTTATCTGTTGCTTATCTCTTTTGTGACTACGTGTCGCCCCACCCTGCCCTTTACATTATTGCACACTATGACAGAATATTTTTGTAATCTTTTGAGGACATTCTTTGAAGCTGGTCACGAAGCCAGCCACGAATAAACTTTTAACCACCGCCAATCACATCACATTGATAGTTAACTGAAGCACCGTCAACGTGTGCTTATAAAGCTTCCGCGTTGTTTTAATATGTACCACAGGTACCTCACTTTGATGTTCTTTCTGTACCTACTAATGTTTGCACGATATGTACGTTTCCTACTCAAGTCGTGTCAAAATTTCAGGAATGTTTTAATACCTGGCACCTTCAGTCTGATTTTAACCTGACCTGTACAAATCCAGTTGCAAACAATGTATTCAAGAGACACATTCCTTCTGCTTACGTATGATGCCAGTTTGAAGAGTCCTGATAAAATAACACTCTGACACACCCGGAGAACAGTTCCCCTCCAGACTCGACAAGATGCGCTTGGCAATGTGTCCTCCATCTTCGCCTTCAGTTTTGCTGGTTTTGGTATTCCTGGTTATGAATGTTACTTTTACAGTTCAAGGTAAGATTACGATTCTCATATAACTTATAGGATAGCAGTTTACATACAATGCAAAACAGCTCAAAGCGCATTGTTTTAGGTTATGTCATTGTTCTTTTACAATCATTAGGAAGTTTAGAGACTTTCTTGAAAGTTTCTTATTGGTCATGTATATTCCTAGAAATCAAGCATTTCCATAAAAAGCCAAGAAACTTGTTTCTTCAAGAATTAATCCGATAGTTCAGTTATAATTGCTATTGTTATCCGAGGAAATAGACTCGATAAAGATGTTCCTCGATCCGGATCGATTAGCTCTTTTTGTATAAAATGCTACGCATAATTTTATTCAATGTTAACTCGTAGTACTTTATATTCCTGCCGTTTCAGAAAGACATTTTCTTTGTCGAAAACAGCAGCAGTGTTATAAAACTAAGCTTTATCATCGACGTTATCATATTGGCAGCGGACTTAAGTCGACTCGTCCCCCGAATAATGTTTCCTTTTTTAGTGACTGTGAATACATCTAGAGCACTTTCCAAAACTAACTTATTTGCGACGTTTTTCTGTTAGAGATGTAGCCAGCTTTGGCATTTTTTTTTTTCACGGACAAACTACACTACTCGCAGGTAAAAGGAGATATTTACTATAGAAAGACATCGTTGAAAGGTGACACTCACTGTTAACCTACTTTCTAGCGATAAAACTTTTGATCATGTACAATTGTCTCTAGCTAGCTAGCTGAAGCTCTTCAGTTTCAACTTGATACGTTTGACTCATTATAGCGGAGCTCCGGCGGCCCGAAGGGCCGCCAAGCGGAGCCTCATACTCATATGGGAAAGAAAAGGAAACCCATGAGTTGATTTTCTCATGGTTATCATGGCTAGCGGTATTGCTCGTGGGCGCGTACGCACGACGACGACGACGACGGCGACGGCGGAGTTGCCCAACATGGCGGCCATACTCCAAATAATAGGTTGACAGAGACATGCAGCCTTGGTTTACCGTGTACTTCCTTGATATTGGACATCCATGTTATGATCAATTGACACCTGCCAATACAAGGTATCCGCTGACCAGTACCACGTGACCATATCGCGGGCTCAGGTTTACAGCTCCTCGAGGTCACGTGTTTTCTTGAAGTTGACCGCTGACCAAGCGCTGGTTATCGATTGGATCGCGGGCTCATATTGGGTTAGCTTGTTGGAAACAGGGCAGGATTGCTCGGAAGCCAGTTTACGCTAACCCAGGATTAAAAGTTAATCGAATTATAACTTTTTCTTCTATACAAATGTGCTTTGCTATTTTGTTTTGTGTATATGGTGATTATTAAAACTCAAAACAGAAGGCCAAACAATATACAGAAACCTCACCGCAAAGTTACAAAACTCAAATCAAAATTCTACCTTTTTCTGGGTTAGCTTAATCGGGCTTTGAACAACCCGGCCCAGGAGCTACGCTTTTAGGCTGGCCTAAATCTATATATTATTATCGCACCAGAGAGGAGCAGGACTTGCAAAGATGAATTAAACTGTTTTGTTTGCTTTCTCCATAGATACTTAATCTTAATCTGTTTTTCGTGAGTGTTATTAAATTCAAAACGTTAGTTCGTTCTCAAATGAAAAGGTTCGGAAAGTGGTCACAACCTGTTCCTTGGGAGACGTAATGGTGTGGCTGGGGGGATGGGCGAGAGTTAATTGCACAAAACTGTCCGTATTATCCGTTGTTGAAGTGTTCTGGAGGTAAAAGTATCACTTTTGAGTATTTTAAGTCGAGCTTCGCAATCAGGAAAAGGTGTCGAAGTGCCACTTGGCCGGTTTTCCTGAAAACTTTTCGAACGTGCAGGAACTCATCTTGTAAATACAAAAAAAAAACCTACATGCGCAAGCTTACCGTAAATTTTTGACGCATTTTTTTGTCATGGAGAAGTGGATACTGTTCAATGTATAATGCACTTGGCAGGTTCCCAGGAATGTCAGCTTTTATAAAAAAAGCCTATCACGTTAGTTCTGCGGAGCACTAAATCCTCTTCAACAACCGAAAAGAAGGCTTAACTGTGATTTGTTTTCCTTTGGTTTCATTGCAATGTTAAAACCACCTTTCTTCTAACTAAAAATTGAAGTCACAGATTAAGTTAGACTTTCTGACTTCATTTTCTCATCAGTGGGTCGCTTACAGCGCAAATAGTAAAATAACCCTGATCTGATGTCACTGTCGAGTTAATACGTATTCAATGAAGCCACGCATGTCTATTCAACTTTCCATGTTAGTTCGTTCCAGAACTTTTAAACTTACTCGTATCACTGAAAATGACACTTAAATGTTTTACTGGCATTTCAGACGCCACTGAGGAAGCTGTAGCTCGCTAATGGCCTTTTAAGTACAGGCTGTACCTTGTGAATTTGGCTGGGACCAAGATTGTTTTTTGAATTTTATTTTTATCTTGGCCTGTTGAAATCCCGCAATTTCTCGTGGCAGTTTGTTTTCGTTTGTTTTTGTTATTGTTCTCTTTCTTGTTTAGAGGAGTCTTTTATTTATATGCTTGGTGCGAATCCAGAAAATTCAGATAGAGGACGCTGACGAAATTGCAGCAGAGCGAAAGCCACTCCCCTACCGCAAACCGAATAAAAAATTCCGCATTTAAGACGGTTAATCAATTTTTTTCGGAAATACAAGTAATAAGGGGACCGCGGGCGCCTCGCCCACCCGCCCCCCCCCCCCCTCTTAAGTCCACTCCTGAATATAAGTGGATTTGGCTTTCATACTGACCTAGCAGTTGTTTTATATTTATAGCGTCTCACTTGCATTTATCCATTATTGTCCTGTCCATGTGTTTTGTTTACACTTAATATGCGTGTTTAACAGCTAACACAATTCTACCGTTTTATCCGCTAAGGGTTTTCTCTGCTGCAAACTGGCAAGCTCAACATGTCGCAGACTTTTCAAGATTGGAGCTGTAGCAGTGGATGTTCACCCCCTCTAAATTGTCGACTGGCTATTTGTACCAACGTTGCATTTCCTCAAGCATTTAGTGGATCTGGAAAGGTAAGTGTGCTAGTAGTCCTGAATGGCTGAAAATAACACCACCTCATATGAGACAAACTGGGACAAATGAAATTTATAACATTCATAAGTTTGTCCAATAAAATTGCTTCTTTCTTTCTTTTTTTTTTTTGAGATATGGTTTTGTGAACGGTAAGTTGAAGGACCTCTGCATCAACTATGTTTCCAAGCAGTGGTGCATGGGTAGTTAAGTGGTCTATAGATATATATGCATGGCAGCGCCACGTAAGCTCAAGAGGCTGAGTACAGCTTCTACAACTGTTCCAGATCGTGTGATAATCGTCTGAATCTACCAAGGCTTCATTTTGACCGGTAGGTCATTCGAGGGAGTTAAAGCCATTATTAACACATCACAGACATTGCGCATCACGGCACACAGTCGACGTAAACAAGAGCTTTCATTAACTATAAGCAGCATATTAACTTGGAGATAAAAATTATTCATTTTGTCCGATTAAAGCCTTTGTAACTGGGAAAATAAGGCTATTAACTTCATGTCAATTTATGTCCCTTGCTACATGCTGAAGTATATTTACTGAGGAGTGATTTTTTTTGTTGTGAAACGGCTTCATTTAGCTAAAGAAATTTGCTTTGCTCATATTTTATACATTTTTACCCCATTAGGTATACGTGCACGTGTCAATAGGCCACGGTGAAGAGTTTTCACGCGTCCACCCGCCTTCTGCTGTGTGGGTTCAGTCCAGTAGTACACGCGGATTTGAGGTCTGTTCACGTGAAGCAGGGACTAGATCAAATAAAACTGGAATTATCAACTGGCTGGCCTATCAAAATCATCCAAAAATGATGCATGGCAGTGTGACTTTTCAAGGACCGTGGACTACAGAAAGCAAATGTGACAAAGTTACATTCCCACAGGTTAGACACTTAACAACAGCGTCAGGAAGGAAAGAACCGTACATGATTGTGTGTTTGTGTACCCAATGACTAGCCAAAGAACATTCTTTTTATTTATCAATTGTGACATAAGTTTGTGTAATTTACAGAGCTTTGTTGGAAGACCTTCTGTGTTTGTCTCAGCTAAGTACGCTCGCAGTACTAAGCCTGATGACGCAATGTATGTTTGGTTGGAGAACGTGAATTCTGGAAATTTTGAAGTTTGCATCCGGGAATTCTTGCCGTTTGACGGAAAACATCAAGACACAATTGTGGTAAGTGAAATTTTGTTAAGGTGTTTTTGAGACTTTAAGAGTCCGTTAGTGCGAAGATGTGATTACGAATAAACATAAGAGTATTTACTACAACCATTGTCTTCCAGGGTAGTTAGGTATCGCAACATATTGTAGACCACTCCACTTCAAAGTGCTCTTCTTTATCTGCTGCTAGATTATTACACAATATGCTTTGGAGATAATTATTTTTAAAACTGAATACTTAAGTTACAATTTGAATTTTCATTCTACAATTTGTTTGTTTTCCTTATATTTTCTCTTTTTATATACTTTTGTTTCGTCAATGTGGGTGAGATTTGCTGCTTTTTTAGAATTTATAATGTCTTTGTTAAAATCATCTTAAAATATTTTCTTTTTTCTTTACAGGATTGGTTTGCTTTCCTCGGCAATGGTTCTGAGTTTAATTTTACGCTGGTAGGAGAAGCGTTTTTCCCCAACACGGGAAACCCATCAATTGACGATAACTATGGCTTCTGTCAAGTAAGTTCTGTCATTTGATTGGCAGGTGTCAGTCGTCTCATAGACGTTTTTCATCTTAGCTGATAAGTCTGACATTAACAGCTATTGCAAATTTGAAGGCTGATCCAACAAACACATTATCGCATTCAACAAAATTTCGATTACGAAGACTGTTCTCTGATATTCCTTTGGTGTTAAATCTTACTGCAGAGGAAAATTGCAATTTGACTCTTTTAAACGCCTTTTCTGTTTCTCTTCACAGCAAGTACAGTTAAACACTACCTTTTATGCGTCACCAGTTGTACTTGTGTCTGTACATCACGATTACGATCGTATAGTAAAGAACCACATTCCACCAGAATACAACATAATAACAGCCTGGGTCGAGGTAGGACATAACTCTGTCTGGCATGCCTATCAATCAATGGCAGTTTGTTCTCGTTATTCTCTCGGAAACTAACGGGTAAAAGCAGTAAACACAGTATCCTAAAAAGTCTTTATCTTATCAACAATGTAAGAAAATCGTTTATTATAAAAGGTCACTTGACGTTTAATATTTCACTCTCCTTTAGGAAGTCGGTCTGACAGCCATGAGGATTTGCGTCAAAGACCTGAGTGGATCAGGAAGTAAACAAGACCCTCTCTCTGTCAGCTATGTTGTTATTGGAGGTTTGTATTATGTACTATTTATCATCTTCCTCTGGATAAAACTAAATCCCATCATTACACACTCGGTCATCCTGAAGGAGAAAGGTTCAGTCATTTACAAATTAAATTCACACTGAATTCTTTCAGTTTATGTGTCCAAAAATAATGTTTAGAAGAGTTGACAGCTTTTTGAGCGATTGACTACCTACCCTTTAGTACTAAGAATTTTGAACGACTACTAAAATAACAAATTGGGTCATTTAGGAACAAATCTTCAGTTTAAACTTGATCACTTGCTGATATCATTAGTTGTTAGTTGTATACTCCCCGGTTATGAAATCGAAATGTAATACAGTAGTAAAGGCAAAACGGCTTGTGTTTCTCAAATGAGAAAAAAGGGTTAATGTTCCACGTGGTATCCTCTATCACTCACAAACCAACTCGAAAATATTGTTTTGCTTTGCAGACTTAAACCCGTGCCTTGACGTGCATTGTCCGTCATTTGGAGTGTGTAAGACTTTCAGCGCTCATAAAGCTCGCTGTGTGTGTTACGAAGACTGCCCTTCCTATCATGACCCAGTGTGCACAGCGAATGGAACAACACACGACAACAAATGCTGGCATGAGCTGTACTACTGTAGAGGACTGGAGAATAATCTTGTGTATCACCCAGGAAGCTGTGAGGGTAAGCAATGGTTTTTGTGTTAAATTAACAATGTACGTGTCTGTTCTAATCTGGTATCGCAAGAGGTGGATGGCTTATCTGTTCCAGCGCATGTGGTTTCGGTTTCTGTAGTTTGAAACTAATTGGGCAACTTTACCTGAAAGGGACTCATAACATTTATATTTCAAATCGGAGAGAGAAATTTTAAAAGAAATATGCTGCAATGAAGTATTTATTCACTGACATATTCAGTGCTTGCTCGCGCATTTACATATGCTTCTGTTTACATATAAGGCAGTCTTTCTGAATTAAAATCTAAAGATATCAGGTCTCTGATAATATTTCAGTTGTCTTTACATTCTTTGTATAGGTAAGTTACTTAAAATAAGATGTGACAATTAGGAAATGATAGGAATGGCTAACTTTTTAAATTTATTGACAGGTTTCCCAATTGTGCATGGTCGAGTAGAACTTCTTCGTGTTCCAAAGTGGTGCGATTCAAGCTGCCAGACGGTTGCTTTTCCGCCATACCGCTTTTATCCAGATAAACAGGTCCATGTGCAGATAACCGTCAATCATATGAATCTAAACGATTCTGAAACTGTACACGACGCCATTACTTCCTGGACTGAAAACATTAATACAAAGAATTTTACAGTTTGCGCAATGCAATCTGGTAGAAAGAGCAAGAACTTTAATCCATTCGCGACTGTTGATTGGATGGCGTATCAGGGAGCACCGCCCGAAGGAATGACGGGAGAAATCAAGATGCAGAAATGGTGGTCTGGAACAAACTGTGCAGATGTGACTTTTCCCAAGGTAGGATTAGCTGCCTGCCTTTTCTCTCTTTTCATGAGACATTTTGATTGATGACTGTTAGAATTCTTGTACAATTATAAGTCAAACGAGTTAACAACTTTTCGACAAAGGCTTCATCTTCATGCTGTACCATACTATACCGGATTTCTCGTTGGATTCACTCTATTTTCCTGGTACATCATTTTTTTTTTTGTCGTTGTGAAAAGAAAAAAAATGATAAGCATTTTTCCTTGGTCCACACTCGAACTACGACAATCACGCCTCAAAATTTTGTATGAAAAGCTTTTCAGTGAAAGTCCTCGCCATGGTCTTGGCTCAACTTGTGATGTACATCTCATGGTGACTGGGTCGATTGTTTGAAGTGCATTTTCTGCTAGGAATACTGTTGAAAAGTGATGTTACGTTATTTAATTTGATTTCACATTTCCTCCTCGCACTTTTTCAGAACAAGTTTAAGGACGATCCTGTAGTACTCATAACAGCAGAACATCTAAGGACTGGTAAGGATTATGATGCCGCGCTGATCTGGACAGAGGATGTAACCAAGGACTCATTTAAAGTCTGCCTCCGAGAATTGCAAAACTTTGATGGAAAACATGAAGATATTAGTGTGGTATGTACTTCATAACAAAATAACACGACAAATGATTCAGTCAATATTACCTGTTTATCCACCTTCAACCATTTGGAAAATGCTTTGACACAGTTTTACATGAAGCTTTTCTAGACAGGGAGGTCTAGAAAATTTTGTTTTAATTCCTATACTAAATCCCTGTCATTTTACTACAGAACTGGTTGGCGTTTTCTAAACTTCACAAACCGCTCTTCACTGAACATGGCTCTGTCAAGTTTTCAAACACAAACCCACCAACAGATGGAAACAACAACGCTTATTGCGAGGTAACTAAAGTTTACAGCTACAATCAAAGTTAATTACCGATATGAGAAAGAGAGAAAGCTAAAATTTTGTCTCTAGATGTAAATCTAGATGAAAATAAATTAAGTATTTACGTTTCCATATGTGTACTAACAATATTACTTTTCGCTAATATGGCGCGCATTTGCGGTGTAAAATGCGCTTACAGATTAAGAATAAAATGTAGAGATAATGTTTAGAAACAGTGTTATAGAAAGGTCCAATAATTTTTTCATGCTATAGTTTGTGCATTTTGCACGAAGTTATAACATTACACCATCAGTCCTGATATCAGCCAATCACAGCACAACAGCAATTGGAAACTTGGCACCAGTTCATAACGGTATCACAACATGGATTGAGGTAAAATATACTTACGTCTACAGTTTTAACTTACAACCGATACAAAACTAAGAGGGTGATACTGTTGCTCTAGCAATATCCATTTTTGCAGGATTCCATCCTTTGTGAAGGAAATTCATTATCATATATCTGTTGTTTGGTGTTCAAATCGGTGTCTATCACTATTAGTTACCGAGTCAGATAGAAATCAGCTTGAGTGTTTTTTTTTTTCCTTGTTTGATTTCACATTTCTAGGTTATCAAATATTGTAGCCTGATCAAGTGATTATTACTTTCGGAAAGTTTTACTTCCGTTCAGTAAAATTACTACAAATACTTCGCATGCAGTCGAGGTTTGCCATCATTACAGTCACCGTCATCGTCATCATTATTAGTAGTATTAATAACTATAGCATTATGTTTGTTTCATATTTGTAGAACATGAATACGTCTGGATTCAGAACTTGTGTCAAAGAACTGTATGAAACAAGATATGATCCAGTGTCAGTTAGTTATGCCGTCGTAACAGGTGAGAGATATATGTTTTTTTTTTTTTACAATGCCCAGTTGAATAAGAAATAATCCCTCCCAATTTATTAAACATAGAGCGCTGACAAATATTTGTTCTTTTCTTAGACATCTGTGATCCTGGTTGGAGCTACTTTAATGGCTACTGTTACTTTACAAGTGTAACTTGTACAAACTGGACCACAGCGGTGCAAAAATGTCGACAAGAAGACTCGGTCCTTGTTGATGTCAGCAGCGATGAAGAGAATGTGTATTTACAGCATCGACATAACGGCGCCAAATCTTGGCTGGGCTTGAATGATAGAACCATAGAGGGCAACTTTACGTGGGTGGATCGAGGAGAAGGAAACTTTACAGCTTGGGCCAAAAATCAGCCAAATAATTTCAGAGGAGAAGATTGTGTACAGGCACTTGGTGTGGAATACGGCTATGAATGGAATGACGTGCAGTGTAGTGATTGTCATCCCTACACTTGCAAGAAAGGTAAAAATTAAATATTACGAATTTTGAATATTCGAGACCAACCAAATAAACAGAACTAAGGCGTACAGAATACCCATCTTCAAATCCCATGGGCTCACACAGATAACCATCTTCAAATCTCATTGGGCTCACAGAGATACCCAACTTCAAATTTCATTGGGTTCACCCCGATATCAGTTTCAAACCTTATTGGCCTCATACAGATACCTAACTACTAATCTCACTGGGTTTACGAAGGGACCCTCAACAGCCCTCAACACTTATTTTTTTTAACTTTTTAAGTGTGGACCCAGAAATAATAACCCATCACGTCCTAAACCGTCGCAAAGCTAAATTTATTTAAACCCGTGGTTACTAAGATACCACCTCTTACAATGACCAGGATCAGAAGCTATCCGCTAACACCAGCGCGTACTCACCCAAAAATCCAACTCAGACAACTCTAAGCCAGACGGCTACATTCATGTCACCAAACCCACGAAAAGAAATGCCCCCCCCCCCCTCCCCACCCACCACCCTCTAAAAGGGTTACTAGACAGTGGGGCAAGCTAACCATCCCAAAAACGGGGGCCTAAGAGTACCCATTATTTGGGCTAAACTGGATTAGCATTCAACGCACCGGCGGAAAAGCCCCAAACGAAAGCAATTTAGGGATAAAACAAAGTCCCAATTGGGTACAACACAGCCCCTACGAAAACAAAAAACCAAAAACAAAACAAAGTAAAAACAACCTCTACACGCGCGCAGTCGAAAATTCCCGCTTACCGGGTTTCAGCGGCATGAGGAGAATAACAAATGACTGGCACGCATAAACGACAGCCCGCAAAGAAAAGAAGTGAAATAAAAGAAACTGGACCTCCAATATGCAATACCAAAACTGCCCCATAACTAACTTTACAGACAAAAGTTCGAAATACACAAACCTGTAACGGCTCCGCCTTAGAAGGAGTAGAACTTGACGCCCGACCACGTTGCTCAACAGAAGTTCCTTGTTCAGAGGTCGTGGACGCACCAACTTGGGCTTCATTTTCAATACCTTGCGGAGCTTACGCTGGTTGGGGTTGTAAAGGAAGCACGGCCTACTGTAACTCAGCCGAAGGAACGTCAGCAGGCCGTGCCGTAGCAGAATCTTACTGACCCGTATTCATTGACACTCTTTGTGAACTGACAACTTCGCATAATTATGTTAGGCCCGGTTCATACGTCGCATTTCTGCCGTGTCGAATTCAATTCAACGAATTAAATTCGACAGAAATTCGACGTCTGAATCGGCTGCCGCATTTCTGCCGCACGTTCGACTGGTCTTGTCGCATTATCCGACAGAAATGCGATACCGATTCAGACGTCGAATTTCTGCCGTGTCGAATCTAATCTCTCGTTTTCTACAAGCGAAAGTTAACTTGGCTGACCTGTTTCGGTCTCGTAGAATAGAACTCGTGAGCCACTTCACCCTAATATCATAAAAGTTCAACAAGGGGACATTGTCTTTATGTAAAACCAAATTTTATGAACCAACATTAATTGAAAAGTATGGTGACAAGATTGAAAGTTACTATTATATGTTTTTAAACGTCGTTTCTAACTTCATAGTTATATTATCTGTTCAACAGATCTAAATGAATGTGATAGAAATACAAATGACTGTCATCAGCATGCCAGTTGTACAAATGAACGTGGGTCATATTCATGCAAGTGTAACCATGGTTACAATGGAGATGGCTTTAAGTGCGGTCTTATGGGTTCCTGTTCGGTGATCAGAAAATACCTGAGCAGTGTAAGCGGAAATTACAAAATTGATCCAGATGGACTGAGAGGCCTGGCACCGTTTACTGTTTACTGCGATATGGATGACAAAAATGGAGCTGGCGTGACAGTCATCAGTCACGACAGTGAAAGCAGAATGTCAGTGAAAGGATGTGAATCTGGAGGTTGTTACTCACGTGACATTCATTACACAGGAGCGAGTCTTTCGCAGCTGGCGGGTCTCACCAGAGTCTCGTCACAATGTGAACAGTTTATCAAGTACGAGTGCCATGGCTCAACAATGTCTGGGGGATATGCCTGGTGGGTGTCACGTGATTCTAGTAAGATGACCTACTGGGGCGGAGCGTCACCTGGCAGTGGTAAGTGCGCATGCGGGATGACCAACTCATGTGATAGCCCAAGTTATGGTTGTAACTGTGATTGGGATAACCCAGTATGGCGTGAAGACAGCGGTCTCCTGACTGACAAGACACATCTGCCAGTTAAACAGCTCAGGTTTGGGGATACAGGCGATAGCGGTGAGCAAGGTTATCACACACTGGGAAAACTGAAATGCTATGGTATAGCATAAACATTATTCTAATGCAGGTTTCTCAACATTAGAGCTTTTAAGATGCAAAAATGTTTGGCCAAGCCCATCAGAAGGTTTGGCTTTTTGTAGGAATGTACGGACTACAATCCAAGTCATAGCAGCAAAAATGGCAAAAAAAACAAAACAAAAAAAACAGTTTAGGATAAGAAATGAGTTTATTTGGTATGTGGGATATGTGGTTTTCACTTCGTTGTCATGGTATAAAGCGAGGAAACTCTGTGCAGCCTAATTTCAATTGTAAAACATGACAGCTTCGTTGAGAACTGTAGTGTAACTAGACACAAATGAAAGAATAAAACGAGGAACTACTTGAATTGCTTAAGCTGTCGTTTTTTCACCCTTTTGTGACTAGAGGAAAGTTGGTTTGCACTCTTGTGACTCAAGAGAATCACTCTACTGTCTTAAAATAAAACGTTTCCTGGTTTTCATTATCCGTACCAGTGTAAAATAGTCCACGACATCTTTAAATAACACGGTGCAGACATCACACGAGAACTGCCTTTGTCTTAAGTAATTCTTTTCATTAGCGTCCTATATTGTTCTTGCTTGGCGGGTCACTACATTATATGAAATGCATTAATTAACAAATAGATTCCATGTTGCCGTGCGTCTGTTCAGTAATAGATCACAGATGACGTTAAAATGCGGTAAGAACAAAAACCATATACTACCATAATTTTGCCATCTTGGAAATCGTAACTTTGCGAGAATAGATGAATTAATATGTGAAACAATCGCAGCCCTTACCTCCAATGCCAGCCACCTTGGAGTGACAGCAGATGCGCAGTTGTACCAAACGATATTTATGGCATGAAAATTCCATTCCGTTCTTGCAACGTAGTCACTTTGCTGGAAAATCGGCATTTTGTAAAAAAAAAAAAAAAAAAAAAAAAAAAAAAATTTGTACCATTGTCCGCGTTTTACACCCACGAGTCCACGGGTATAAATTTAGTTGTTGTTTAGTTATAAAATTGTCGTGTATAAGTTCCAAAAACATTTCTCTTGCATCCAACACAGACTGATACCCGAAAATTTGACTTTAGAATCTAAGCAGGCAAGGTCAGATCTTTAATGTGAATGCCATTTTGCCATTCATGCCTCCCCATTGGGGAGGTAACAATAAAGTATGTATGTATGTATGTATGTATTTTGATTTTAGTTTAGGTACCGCTTTTGAGATTTCAATTCTTGCATTTAATCAATTTTCGGTTCCTTCTGACCAGCGACGCGGTAGGGTGTTTTTGATTTTCCCTGTTTTGTGTAATTTTTACTGACCAAACCTTTACAAACATTGGTGCAAAGCAGTTCAAACGTACCTAAATATAGTGATCTAGTCAATATGGAACAATACGCCGTAGCGGCGTTAGCCAAAAACTCGCAAATTTCGACTCCTGAATGGGCCCTAAATCTCCCCTCGGATGGCTGAAGTCATTTTGGCGTGTGGCAAAAACGAAAAGCAAGTAATTGAACAAAACAACCCGGTTTTATTATGTAATCACCAATTCCTTTCTTTCGACAAAATAAAAAGGCTAACTTTTTTCTGACACGAAATTGACCGCACCGCTCTTAGCGGGACTGGCACTTAGTTTTGGTTTATAGTATGTATAATTTCTCTTTCACAATTGTAAGGAAGAGTCTATAAGTGGGTTTTATCCTGACTGCGTGACTTAATTCTGTATTGTGTCATTGGCCATTTACTAGAAAAAGGGAAAAATAACTAAAAAGTAAGTTAATTAGAAAGGCGGAAAATTACCCTTTTTTAGCCCAACCCCTGGGAGTCAACTAAGGGTGGCATCAGAAATAAAGAAGCTACTTTCTTGCATAAGAAAAATATATCTATGCCACCAAAGTAATATAATTTTAAAAGTATCAACAGAATTGTTAGGATGTTTGTTTTTGTTTAGACTAATTTTTGTGCCAAGCAACTGACTTCAGTCGACAGCTCAATTGATAGAGCACTTGCCAGCATCGCAGTTGACAGCATCACAGTCAGCATCACAGCAGGATTATTCTTTCACAATTGTATTGTAGGCGTGTATATATAGTGGAAGTGGAGGAAGGGTCCTATATAATTTATTAATTACAGCTAAGGAGAAAGCAATACCTCAGTTACCCTCTTTGGAAGATGAAGGGGGATTACCTAATATTTTCCAAGATAAATTTCATTTTTTCTGCTCTCATTCCCTCTTGCCAATTTTTGAACAGTCCCTTAATATCACTGCGAAGTCGTGTGTAACCTTTGTAACAGAAATGACCGGAAAACTCGATCTGGTAAGATTTTTGCTCTCTTAGGTGGAATGGAGACCTCTCTCTCCCTAATACTGGATACTAGATCTTCCTTATATCGCGATCAAAATTTGCCTAAGCATATATATTACAATGTGGATGTTGCTTTAGTGCCCTCTGGTGGCATAAATGAGCTGTTAATAGTAAAATACAGTATTAACAAGATTCCATTTCCTTGATCTGTTTCGCATTGAACGTCAGTCTCCTGATGCCAATCTGATTGGTTACATCTACGGGTAGGTTTTAGTTTAGGCTCCTAGATCGGTGCTTGCTAAATCCAAATACGTTGCCTTCGTACTTCATAAATCGCACCAGTGATGGTAAACAGGATTACTTTACTAATTCTTCTAATCCCAAACCTAACGCTAATGGATATGAACCTCCAATGCTTATACTCCTAACCCTTCCGCTCATTGCACTGACACCAAAACGTAGGGTTAAAGCAATTGCTGTAGCCCTCTAGAACTGCGTGAAATTTCCTTTTAATTTCTCCCGTTGTTTTGTTTAGGACAGTACTGAGGACGATTTACATGGTACTCTGGTAAACTCTTTAATGAAAGCTTTTTCCTTTCAAACGCGACATCTTGTCTCTGCCTTGACAAAGATGGCGCCATCTTCCTCGCTCGGGTAGCCAATCACAGCGCAGAATTTGGTTCGTTTTGCCCGCTAACTGAGCTAGCCATGTAATAATATTTGGTCTACACAATATAGCCCAACATTAAAACGTGCAGTAACAGATCTTAATGTCTTCGTCATAGCGCGATCGAAATTTGGCTAGTAATTAGTTTTAATAGAACCCATAAGAGACAAAGAGGATATATATTGCAATGTGGATGGTGCTGTAGTTCCACTGGCGGCATAAATGAGCTGTTATATGATTAACAGTAAACTTACAGTTTTTAACAAGATTCCCACATCTTTAATCTGTTTTGCATTCAACATCAGTCGCCTGATCAATCGGATTAGTTATGTCCAGGTAGATTTTAGTTTGGGTTCGAGCAGTGTTTGTTGTTAAAATCACCTCCTACATGTACTACGAAAGTAGCCTTCTTGTTTCACACTTTCCACCAATAATGGTAAGTACGATTAATTTAAATAATATTTGTAATTCTTGTAATCCTAATTAAACCTAACGCTAATGGCTTACTTTCCTAACCCTACCGCCAATTGTTCTCAGTTACCCCAAAACGTAGGACCACTGAATGAGTTAAAAAATTGCTGTAGCCTTCCAGAAATGGATAAAATATCTTTTTAATTTCTCGCGTTGTTTTGTGTAGGACAGCTGTTGTTCAGGATGGCGGCACGACTTGCGTGATCTACGAAAACTCTTAGAATTGAAAGTACTTTTGGCTTTGGCACGACATATTGTCTACCTTGACATTTATCCTGTTAGTTTTACGAAATAGTTTCTTAACTTTTTTAATCATGCAATTAGTTACTTTCCCTTTAATTTGGATTGTAGTATTTATGTTGTTAATCCTTTCACGAACTGATGTCAAACAAGGCGTTGTTTTTTTGTTCACAGTTTGTTTACGGCGTAATCGAACGTTCGTAGGATCATTATTTCGTTGTACGTTCATTTAGATTTCTTGTTATTTCTCTCTGCTACAAGACTACCAAGCGAATTGCTGTGGATAATAGTATTGATTAATGTTTTGCAAAACTGTTGACGATTGAGTGTAAGGAGCGCTGGAGCCGGTGGACAATTGGTTGGCAACCTGAACAATGTGGACGCCAGATGTGAAAACCATTAGTTGGATTAGAATTTAAAGAGTAAAGTGCAATTAAGATCTTAAATTTAATCATTTAGCAGTGATTGTCCAACCAAGAACTGTTTTGACGAAAGAAGCGGAAAGATGGAGAAAAAAAGAAATCATTGAAAAGAAATTAAGAGAAGAAAACTTTGAGGTTGTTAATTACAGTGTTTAGCCTCGATAATTTAGCGTTGCACTGTTATTTCTGCTCCCGATCATTCATTGCCTGACTTTTTCAAAGTTATTTTAACCTGACCTGTTAAAATCCAGCTGAAAACAATACATTCTTCGAGAAACATAGTATTCTGATAATGGACCTATGCTACCAGTTAAAAGGGTTGCAATAAAATAAGCTCCTGATAGACTCGAAGAACAGTGCACCTCCAGACTCGCAAAGATGCGCTTGGGAATGTGTCTTCCACCTTCACTTTCAGTTTTGCTGCTTTTGGCAATGCTCGGAAATATCACTTTAGCAGTGAAAGGTAAGTCTAAAAAAATTATCCTTTTCACTTGTTAGAAGAAAAATCATTTTAAATAAATAATCGTTGAATATTGTCCTTCAGTAGGACAATTCAGTAGGATTCTTCTATCGGAAGAAAGACGTGTATTTGGTTTCTTCAAAAAATTATTTCATTGTTCTTTTGCAACCTTGAATAAGCCTCGAGATCTTTCATGAGAGAAACGGCAGGTTTTATTTTAGGATATACCTCGTTAACACTCTACCTATACACTGCTTCATTTAATTCAGCCAAAATCGAGGTTCTTCGATTCGATCACAGACGGAGCGTTGCACATTTGTTCAAACTCAACGTAAAATGTCATTTTACCGAGCAGATTTTATTCTTGCCGTTACAGAAACTCAAAGACAAGCTTATTTCCTTTGTTAACATTACGGTAGATATAAGACTTTTTATGGCCGACTTCAAACAGTTGCAATTGCACCAGTCTCGACGGCGAAACGCCCCCTTTTACGGGAAATTTTCTGTTCTGCCAGTGGTAAATTGGAATAAAAAAAATGGAACGTTTGTTTATTTTACGGTTTATTTTTTGGATGTTTGGACAACAAAGTTGTCTGGTTCTTTTTCTGTCGAAGAATACTGACAAACTGAACGAGCACTAGTCTCGCGTGAAATGACAAATAAATCTGTAAAGATAACGTTACGAGTCGATCTAATCTATTTGAAAACTATAGTTGCCTCTATAAGCTCAAATTACTATCGTCTGCACGACCTGTGAAGGTATTAATCATTTTCAGAGGTCGCAAGCAGTGCATCTCACTTCGTTTGACCATATTTCAAAGGGACTATTATCCCACCAGAAAACAGCAGCGGCGGGGCTGAGGGTGGTAAAGGGTATTTTCGTGACTCGTGATCGGCCCTCTTTTTTTCCCGTGAAATGGCTAATTTTTTCCTCGTGAATCGTGATTTCCATAGTCGCCGTGAACCGTGATTTTCCAAAACGTTCTCTTTTATTTTCCGTGAAGCGTGAAATGCCAATGTTGTATTTTTCGTGAATTGTGAAAGGGCTGCTTTATTGTCCGTGAAACGGTGATCTATACCACCCCCCTTCCTTTACCACCGTCAGGGCTGGGGTTAATTGCAGAACACGGTACGTACCGTCTAAGGGTTTGGAAGTAATGGATCCCTATGAGTGTTTTGCCTCGTGCCTATCATGTGACAACTTCTCGAACGTGCAAGAAGTCATTTTTGGTATACAAAGTAGAAAATTCCGTAAGATGACCTGGCTTGCTGTAAATTTTTGAGGGACTTGTTTTGATAGCTAGGTAGATATTTCAATGCTTAATGCCTTTGCTCGCTAATTTTATTCATACAGTAATTCACAAAGGTTTCCCATCCCTGTGAACTTGCGTAAAAAAAAAAAATACTATGAGCTAATCAAAGAAATAAAAAGGTGCTACTTAATGGAACAAAACTACTTAAATCAGCAGGTAAAAATAATACTGATTCAGAAAGACTGCTACATTAGGCTGATGTATTATGGAGTTCGGTACGAAGTGCCATTCTTTCAAAGTTCTGTTGAAAAAGTTGTACCCATAGTTGTTACTATTATTGCCGATATTGATAAAACAATTGTTTGTTTAACGCTTCATATTTGCGACTGACGTAGGGATTTTCCCGAAACGACTCTAAAAATACCGCACATAAAATTAAATTCAAAGTGCTACACAGCAGCCATTTCTTTTTATTTCTAAATGTGATGCTGATGAGCATGTCTCAGCATGTCTCACGGCTTTGGTTCCCAGCGTGTCGATAACAATTTTGCCGTAAACCATTCAGTTCAACATGATTATTAGGCGAGCTATTGTGTGTTTGCCCGTTCGGGCTGTTTAGCAGGTTAAAGCTGTTCCAGGTTCACACACATCAGCTCTGAAAGATCCCTCCAGTTCTCCGCTCTGCTCCTTTGATGTCTGGAAAATACTTCTGGTCCCAAACGCTTCAAGCGTACTCCAGACAGAGTCGAACAAGAAATTTGAAGGCTTCACTTTTAACACTTTCAGGACATAAAAAAAGCCAAGGGAACGCTTGGCTTTCCTGATGATTTTGTGGATGTGATAACTCCACTTTAAGCTGGAAAACAACTCAACACGCACAGCTGTAGTAGGGGTCATAAGACGCTAACATAAAGGAATTCCATTCATCATGTTCTGGTATAAAAATGGATCTTCAAATAGATGAATTCTGACGATTTTTCACTTATTGCAATTAAAAGACATTCCAGTTCTACAAACAAGACCACGCAACTAAACACTAAGGTCATGCTGCAAGTTATAAGCATCAGATTCTTCTTGCGGCTTCATGCAAGTGCGCAGAGGAATGTTATCTTTTACAAAAAGGATATTATGTTAACTGTGATCACTAAATCCCCTCGAGCAGACGAGAAGGAGATTTAATTGCGCTTTGTTTTCTCTTTAGTTTTATTTGAAGATTAATACTACCCAAGTAGCTTATCTTTTTAATTCGTAAATTGGGGTGCGATTAGGCCAGAAGTTCATCCAAACTGTTAGTTTTTATTATTACTGACGTACACTTAAGTCGCGTAGAGTGCAAACAGTAAACTAGTAAGTAAAACAAGCCTGATCTCAGGTGATAGTCGAGCTTAGCATGACAGCTAATTAGTAGGCAGGTCTGTAAAACTTTCCAAACTGGTGTCACGCCACAGATCGTGGAAAACTCTATGCATGCACGGATTGTTTTTGACACTGAAAATGGCAGTGAGATGTTTTATTGAAGTTTTATTGATCAAGAGAAAGCTCCACCTTGCTAAGAGCGATATAAGTAACTTGTTAATCTGGCTGGCACCCCAAGGGATTTGACCCTGACTTGCAGTCAGCCACAAATCCACTTTTTCCGCGACAGTCCAATATGTTTTCAAGGTTGTTTTGGCGTTTATTTCTTGATTGCGGCGATTTAGTCACATGACTGTCGACTGTTTATAGTTAGTCCACAGAAAAGAGTTCGAAAGCTGCAGATTTTTAATCATGCAATAACTGAATTGGATTGCATATCTCACTTGTATTGTCACAAATCACTCGCGTGCATCTTTCATAATTACATGCTATGTAGTTTCGCGAACGAGCACAGCGAATCAAATCCTCAACGGTGATTGGATACCGGGCGGGCAAGATGGCGCTATTTGCGCGGGATTGCCCGCGTTATCCCTTTATTGACCAAGCGTAATCGGTAAATATTTCTCTTTATATTATTGGCATCGATCTTTTTAAGCGTGTTTATGGACCTTTAGGTTCATAAAAGATTTTGGCTAATATATGGCCATCTTTTTTATGTTTTTGATGTATCATAACCCTTCAGATCTTAATTTGGTTAACATGCGTTTCTTCGTTAGAATCCTAGTAAATAGATGTCCGTCTTTTTGTCTGTTCAGGGATTTCTCTGCTGCAAACTGGCAAGCTCAACATGTCGCAAACTTTTCAAGACTGGAGTTGTAGCAGTGGATGTTCACCTCCTCTAAATTGTCGACTGGCTATTTGTACCAACGTTGCCTTTCCTCAAGCATTTAGTGGATCTGGAAAGGTAAGTGTGCCTTTGTAGAATGTCTGAACCCCATGAAATGTTAAATGCTGTTTAATGAAAAGCTTTAAAGCATTAATGAAGCTGCTTGACGTGCATGTTTAGTTAAGTGAAAAAAAAAAAAATTCATTAGAATGGAAACCACAATCAGTATAGGCTTGCAGTCGTCAGGCACGTAATTTCAGGTTTAAAGCTAAAGCGCTCTATTATATAGACACGAGTGTTTTACTGGAAACACCGCACGTAAAATTCGTACGAAGCCACATCCGGGACTCGAGTGGCGTATTTTCCATATTTTCACTAGAGAAGATATCGATGATTTCACTGATATCAAGTTTGTCTCTTAAGTATCATCGAAACATCTTCGGGTGGTCCTCGAAAGTCTTCGGTTATTTTACTAAATAGCTGTAAATAATAAATTTATGTTACTAATATATTTATATATTACGCCCGTTAGGTTCAAGTGCATGTATCAATGAGCCACGGTGAAGACTTTTCACGTGTTCACTCGCCTTCTGCTGTGTGGGTTCAGTCCATTAGTACACGTGGATTTGAGGTCTGTTCACGTGAAACAGGGACTGGATCAAATAAAACTGGAATTATCAACTGGCTGGCCTATCAAAATGATCCAAAAATGGTACATGGCAGTGTGACTTTTCAAGGAATGTGGACAACGGAAAGCAAATGTGACAAAGTTACATTCCCACAGGTTAGACAGTGTATTGCAGCTGGTGTTAGAATCATTATTACATCGTATATGAATATACGTATGTACAATGTACGCCCTCTTTAAGATGAGAGTTGATTTCAATTTGATTTCCTGTTTTGAAAAGAAAATTTAAAAGGAAATTCAGTAACAGAACCCCAAAAACTGCAACTTGAGGCGATGGTTTGCAAAGAAATGGAAATGAAATTCTCGTTTTAAGCGAACAAAATTTCGATCACACCACACTTTTGAGTACCTCTCTTCCTTTTTATCAAGTTACCTGTAGCATCAGCTATGGAGGGATACTCCCATTAAGTAATTAGAGGGAGAATCCTGCATGCTCTGATGAGTAATTTTCAGTTTCAGCGCTTCCAGAAAATTTCCCTATTTCCTACTCTGCTAACAGTTTATTCACTATCGTAAATCCTCGAATTAGCGCTCGGGGCGCTTTTCTCAAATTTAGGAGAAGACGGGTGGCGTTTATCCGAGGAGGGCGCTTATTTAATTTTTCCCAAATCGTGGCATGATCATTGTTTTAATACATCATCTGCGCGTAAACAACAACATAAGCTGTTTATCGAGAGCACTTATTTTAAGCTTATTTTAAATTTTGGCCGATTGGAGGGGCGCTTATTCGAAGGGGACGCTTATTCGAGGGGGTTGCTAATTTGAGGATTTACGGTATGTCAAAATCTTGAGCCTATCTTCTCATCAAAGAACATTCTTTTATGTATCAAATGTAACATAAGTTTGTGTTGTTTACAGAGTTTCGGTGATAGACCTTCTGTGTTTGTCTCAGCTAAGTACGCTCGTAGCACAAAGCCTGACGACGCAATGTATGTTTGGTTGGAGAACGTGAATTCTGGAAGTTTCGAAGTTTGCATCCGGGAATTCTTGCCATTTGACGGAAAACATCAAAACACAATTGTAGTACGTGAAATTTTGTTGATGTACTTTTGAGACTTTAAGAGTCCATTAGCACTTAAGATGTGATGGCAATAAACGTTAAAGTATTTGTTACAGCCATTTTCTTCCAGGACAGTTAGGTATCGTAACATATTGTAGACCACTCCGCTCTTCTTTTACTGCTCCCAAAATACTACACAATAAGTTTTGAAGACTGAATTATTTCTAAAAAGGAATATCTTAATTACAAGTTAGATTTTCATTTTACTATTTGTTTGCTTTCCTTAATTCTCTCCGTTCATATCCTCTTCTTTCGTTAATACCGGTTAACTTTCCTGCTCTGTTGTCTAATTCATTTGAATATTTATAATGTCTTTGTTGACAAGTGCCAATTTTAACAAAACATTTTCCTTTTCCTTTACAGGATTGGTATGCTTTCGTTGGCAATGGTTCTGAATTTAATTTTACGTTGGTAGGAGAAGCGTTTTTCCCCAACACAGGAAACCCAACAACTGACGATAACTATGGCTTTTGTCAAGTAAGCGCATTTGATAAGCAGGTGTCAATCATCTCATAGAAGCAATAATCACTTGGTCATTATTCATCTCAGAAAACAGCACTAAACAGCTGATAGGTCTGACATTATCATCTATTGTAAATTTGAAGGGTGATCCAACAAACACATCAACGTATTCATGAAATTGGCATATACGAGAATGGTTGTCTCAAGACGATCTTCTAATATTCCTTTCGTGTTAACTCTTACTACAGAGGAAGATTGCAATTTGACTGGTTTAAACTCCTTTTCTGTTTCTCTTCACAGCAAGTGCAGTTCAACACCACCTTTTATGCGTCACCAGTTGTACTTGTGTCTGTTCATCATTACTACGATCGTAAAGTGAAAAACCACATTCCACCAGAATACAACATAATAACGGCCTGGGTCGAGGTAAGACATAACTCTTTATTGCTTGGCTACAAACGGAAGTTTCGTCCTCGCTATTCTCTTTAAAACCTGCGTGTAACCACAATAAATACAGTATTCAAAAAGACGTCTTAGGGCCATTAACAATGTAACTCTATCGTTTATTAGAAAAGGTTACATGACGTGTATTATATCTCATTTCTCCTGTAGGAAGTTGGTCTGACAGCAATGAAGATTTGTGTCAAAGACTTGAGTGGATCAGGAAGTAAACACGACCCTCTGTCTGTCAGCTATGTTGTAGTTGGAGGTTTGTATTATGTACTATTTATAATTTTACTCTGGATAAAACTTAATCCCATCATAACACACTCGGTCACCCTGAAGGAGAAAGGTTCAATCATTTACAAATTAAATTCACAATGAATTCTTTCAGTTTATGTGTACAAGTTAAAATGATGTTCAGAAGAGTTGACAGCTTTTTGAGCGACTGACTTCCTAGCCTTTAGTACTAAGAATTTTGAACGACTATTAAATAATAAATTGGGTCATTTAGGAACAAATATTTCAAACTTGATCACTTGCTGATATCATTAGTTGTTACGGTATACTCCCCGGTTGTGAAATCGAATTGTAATACAGTAGTAAAGGCAAAATGGCTTGTGTTTGACAAATCAGAAAAAAGCGGTTAATGTTCCACGGGATATCCTCTATTTCACACAAACCAACTCCAAAATATTATTTCGCTTTGCAGACCTGAACCCATGCCTTGACGTGCATTGTCCATCATTTGGAGTGTGTAAGACTTTCAGCGCTCATGAAGCTCGCTGTGTGTGTTACGAAGACTGCCCTTCCTATCATGACCCAGTGTGCACCGCGAATGGAACAACATACGACAACAAATGCTGGCATGAGCTGTACTACTGTAGAGGACTGGAGAATAATCTTGTGTATCACCCAGGAAGCTGTGAGGGTAAGCAAGGATTTCTGTTAAATTGAAGAAGGAACGTGTCTGTTCTAATCTGGTTTCGCCAGAGACGGATGGCTTATCTGTTCCAGCGCACGTGGTTCCGGTTTCTGTAGTTTGAAACTACTTGGGCAACTTTACCTGAAAGGGAATCTTAACATTTATATTTCAAATTAGAGAGAGAAATTTTAAAAGTGATATGTATAACCCATGAAGACACTCGTACTGCAATGAAGTATTTATTCACTGACATATTCACTGCTTGCTCGCTCATTTACATATGCTTCTGTTTACATATAAGGCAGTCTTTCTAAATTAAAATCTAAAGATATCAGGTCTCTGATGATATTCTAGTTGTCTTTACATTCTTTCTATAGGTTAGTTACTTAAAATAAAATGTGACAATCAGGAAATGATAGGAATGACTAATTTTTTAAATTTATTGACAGGTTTCCCAATTGTGCACGGTCGAGTGAAACTTCTTCGTGTTCCAAAGTGGTCCGATTCAAGCTGTCAGACGGTTGCTTTTCCGCCATACCGCTTTTATCCAGATAAACCGGTCCATGTGCAGATAACCGTCAATCACATGAATCTGAACGATTCTGAAACTGTGCACGACGCCATTACTTCTTGGACTGAAAACATTAATGGAAAGAATTTTACAGTTTGCGCAATGCAATCTGGGAGAAAGAGTAAGAACTTTAATCCATTCGCGACTGTTGATTGGATGGCTTATCAGGGAGCACCGCCCGAAGGAATGGCGGGAGAAATCAAGATGCAGAAATGGTGGTCTGGAACAAATTGTGCAGATGTGACTTTTCCCAAGGTAGGATAAGCTGCCTTTTCCTCTTTTTCTGAAAGGATCGATGGAAAATTTCTAAATTAATTTTTCATGTGTCATGGTATTCTTGTGTTATTATAGGTCAGAAACAAGTTAAAATGTGAAAAACTTTTCAGTGAAATTCCCTCGCTATGGTCTTGGTTCAACTTGACGTGTACATCACGTGGTGACTGAGTCGATTGTTTAAAGTGCATTTTCTGCTAGGAATACTGTTAAAAAGTGATGTTACGTTATTTAATTTGATTTCACATTTCCTCCTCGCACTTTTTCAGAACAAGTTTAAGGACGAACCTGTAGTACTCATAACAGCAGAACATCTAAGGACTGGTAAGGAGTATGATGCCGCGCTGATTTGGACAGAGGATGTAACCAAGGACTCATTTAAAGTCTGCCTCCGAGAATTGCAAAACTTTGATGGAAAACATGAAGATATTAGCGTGGTATGTACTTCATAACAGAATAACACGACAAATGTTTTAATCAAGTAAGGCTGCTTAGTGAAATATTACCTGTTTATCCACCTTCAACCGCTTGGAAAATGCCCGGGGGTACTTTGGGAATTTCTGGGTGGGGATGTGCCGCTGGGATCCCGGAACCCTTAGCCTATACCAGAGCTAGTTCAGCTGAGTTTTGCTAACCTATACTACAGTAAACTCCCCCAACCCCCCATCTATCGACATTGTTGAGGCCGATTTGCGTAAAGTTAAACTTGCCGATTTGATTTTTTTATATTTTTGAGTGGCAATTCCTGGTTTCCTTACTCTAGATAAAATCTTCAACCAACCAGTCAGTTTTGTGAAAAATTATACCCTATTCTAGACCCAAACGCTCTAATTTATATACCCTATCCTAGAGTAAACTGCTTGAACACCATACCCTTCACAGCGGCACATACCTATATAGCCCATATATGGCAGTGCCCCGCCCGGGGGAAAATGCCAGGACTCTATCCTTAATAACAACAACCCTGACCCAGGCTTTTGTAATCCAAGTGACAAGATTTGATGCGGGGCCGTTTTTGAGAAATAGCCTGTTTCTTTTTTTGGTGTTAAACACAGCTTTTCTTAAGGCTTTCCCCGGTACGTCTAGAAGATTTTGTTTTAATTTCCAGGCTAAATCCCTGACATTTTATTACAGAACTGGTTGGCGTTTTCTAAACTTCACAAACGGCTCTTCACTGAACATGGCTCTGTCAAGTTTCCAAACACAAACCCACCAACAGATGAAAACAACAACGCTTACTGCGAGGTAAGTTTATAGCGGTATGGAAAATTAACAACCAATGGAAAAACAACGAAAGCTGAATTAATAATTCAAATAAAAATCTTTAATAATTAATTAGTAATTCTAGATGAAAATAAATTAAGCATTTAAGCAAATTTCTACGTTTCCATATGTGTACTAACAATATGACTAATATGGCGCGCATTTGCAGTGTAAAATGCTAATACAGATAACAATAAAATTCAGATAACGTGTAGAAACAGTACGTATAATAAAAGATCCAATTATTTCTTCGTGTTGAAGTTTGTGCAGTTTGCACGAAGTTATAACCTTACACCATCAGTCCTGATATCAGCCAATCACAGCACAACAGCAAGTGGAAACTTGGCACCAGTTCGTAACGGTATCACAACGTGGATTGAGGTAAAACACCATGCATTGTTACAACCAATTACGAAATATACGGTTTTGTGAAATTCTTCACCTCAAGGAGAAATTAATCGTTACATATCTGCTGTTTGGTGTTTAAATCGGTGTCTGCCACAGAGTAGTTACCGAGTCAGAGAGAGATTACTTCAGTCTTTGTTTAGTTCCCATTTCCAGTTTATTAAATGATGTGATACGAACAAGAGATCATTATTCAGAAAATTTTATTTCCGTTAAAATTACTACACGTCCTGCGCGTGCTGTCGAGTTTTGGCTTCATTATCGTTATCGTCATCATTATTAGCAGTATTAATAACTATAGCATGATGTTTGTTTCATATTTGCAGAACATGAATACGTCTGGATTCAGAACGTGTGTCAAGGAACTGTATGAGACAAGATATGATCCAGTGTCAGTTAGTTATGCCGTCGTAACAGGTTAGTACTGTCTGCAGTTAGATATAGCTCGCTGGCATACAAAGCTCTGCTTTCATGTCCAGTTTGAGCACTCTACTGGGATGAGTCGTTACTGTTGCAATTGCGTATGCTCACTAGCTCGCTAGTTTGAGCACTCTGGTAATGGCTTAGATACTACCACGTGTAGTATTTGGGGCGGCTTTTTAAGCTTAGCCTCCATCTTAGTCTTCAGCACTGCACTGATGAGGCCCAGAAGGCCGAAACAGTACTGTCTGCAGTTAGTTAGTTAGTTAGTTAGTTAGTTAGTTAGTTAGTGAGTTAGTTAGTTTAGTTAGTTAGTTAGTTAGTTAGTTAGTTAGTTAGTTAGTTAGTTAGTTAGTTAGTTAGTTAGTTAGTTAGTTAGTTAGTTATATATATATATATATATATATATATACTTTTTTTTTTTTTTTTTTTTACAATGCCCAGTTCAACAAGAAATAGTCCCTCCCAATTTATTAAACATAAAGCGCTGAAAAATATTTGTTCTTTTCTCAGACATCTGTGATCCTGGTTGGAGCTACTTTAATGGCTACTGCTACTTTACAAGTGTCAGTTGTACAAACTGGACCACAGCGGTGCAAAAATGTCGACAAGAAGACTCGGTCCTTGTTGATGTCAGCAGCAATGAAGAAAATGTCTATTTACAGCATCGACATAATGGCGCCAAATCTTGGCTGGGCTTGAATGATAGAACCATAGAGGGCAACTTTACGTGGGTGGATCGAGGAGAAGAAAACTTTACAGCTTGGGCCAAAAATCAGCCAAATAATTTCAGAGGAGAAGATTGTGCGCATGCACTTGGTGTGGAATACAGCTATGAATGGAATGACGTGCAGTGTAGTGATTGTCATCAATACACTTGTAAGAAAGGTAAAATATGAATCATTGTGACTAGGTCGAATAAGGGTCGCAAATAATAGCAAATGTTAAAATACTACGAATTAACGATGTATTAGTTGACATGCAGATGTTCCTTCACGCATAAAAGCTATGATCAATTTGTGTCCGGTTATTAGGTTTACATGCAGTTATTTCTAGAAAACTACAAACGGCCTATTGTGTGCTTCCTTTAAGGAAAGGAAAATATAAAATTGTTCTGTGTTTTTCTAGCTAGAAGGCAGGGTTAAAATAACTGCAAACCTTATAATACGACATAAATTGATCATAACTTTAAACGGAGATGAGAGTCCAAGATCAATTAGAAAATTGAACACAATGGTTCATGTATTTAACAACAACAAAAAAATAAACAGCAGCAAACACAACAAAAGTTAACCTATATTTAAAATTTAAATATACAGTTGAACCCCCGCTATTTCAAAGGGGTAATGAAAAATAGTTCGAAATAGTGAGAGTTCGAAAAAACCGATAGTAAATGACTGAAGGGCAAATCCAAGGCAAATGGTTTCGAGTTCGAAATAACGGGGAATTCGAAATAAGCGAGTTCGAACTGGCGGTTCAACTTTACATACAATAAAATGGAAAAGAAGTACAAAAAAAGTGAATGTGTGGACACTTAACGTGTTCTGCTGAAAATCCTTGGATCCGATTGGTTCTTTATTGTTGTCTATTTAGCCAACAGATTCCATGGTGCCGTGCGTCTGGTCAGTGATAGATCACAGATGACGTCAAAGTGTGGTAAGAACAAAAGAGTGGCACACGAGGCGGATAGCCGAGTGTGACACTGATGTTCTCACCACATCTTGACGCCTTCTGTGATCTATTACTGAAAAGCCGCACGCAAACATGGAATTTATTTGCTTCATATAATAAAGAAACCAAAAAAAAATGTCACTGACATCATCTATACGTTTGTCTTCCAATAGATCATAAGAACTAATCAAAATGCGAGAATAATTCGACATATTGTGTAATCACTGATAGAGTTTGATCGAATAAACTGGCGCGCATGATTCTCTTAACGGTTAAGCTCAGTTTTGCTTTTAAGGCTTACTTAAAACTTGCAATACTTGTAATACTTTTTTTAAAAAGTATTACAAGTTTTAGGTATAATTGTTTAAGTAGACACATTTAAAAATGCGTCTACTTAAACAATTAGACTGTTCGCCCAAGTCTTCCAAGAGCGATAGCCAGTCAGCTCAGCTGATGTGCCTCGATTTTGCAGGGTCTTGTACACTACAACGCTCGAGCTACTTCTTCCTAAATAAATCATGAAAGTTCAACAAGGAGACATTGTCTTGATGTACAACCAAATTTTAAGGAATAATAATAAAAGAAAAGTGTGGTGCTTAGAAAGGAGAAATGCTACTATCAGTTTGTCCGGCGGTTTCTTATGTCTCAGTTAATCTTAGATTTTGACTAACTTAACTAAAGTTATGTTGTCTGTTCAACAGATCTAAATGAATGCGACAGAAAGACAAATGACTGTCATCAGCATGCCAGTTGTACAAATGAACGAGGATCATATTCATGCAAGTGTAACCGTGGTTTCATTGGAGATGGCTTTAAGTGCGGTCCTATAAATAAGGGTTCCTGTTCTGTAATCAGGAAATACTTCAGCAGTGTAAGCGGAAATTACGTCATTGATCCAGATAGCTCAGGCGGCCTGGCACCATTCACCGTTTACTGCGACATGAGTGATAAAAATGGAGTTGGCGTGACAGTGATCAGTCACGACAGTGAGAGCAGAACGCAGGTGCAGGGTTTTGAATCTCCTGGTAGTTACTCACGTGATATTCATTACACAGGAGCGAGTCTCTCTCAACTGGCGAGTCTCACCAGAGTCTCCTCACACTGTGAGCAGTTTATTAAGTACGAGTGTTATCATTCGTTCTTCACCCACAGCGGAACTATTTTTGCCTGGTGGGTGTCAAGTGATTCTAGTAAGATGACGTACTGGGGCGGAGCAACACCTGGCAGTGGTAAGTGCGCATGCGGGATGACCAACTCATGTGCAAATCCCAGTTATGGTTGTAACTGTGATATAAATGACCAAGTATGGCGAGAAGACAGCGGTCTCCTCACTGACAAGACTCATCTGCCGGTTAAACAGCTCAGGTTTGGGGATACTGGTACTAGTTACCTCAGCGAGCAAGGTTACCACACACTGGGAAAACTGAAATGTTATGGCATAGCATGAACACTGTCATCTTGAAATAAGTTTCTTTGCATTAGATTATCACTTTGAAGAATGTCTGGCCATGTTCAGCATTCGTATAATCATAAGGTTACGTTTGTACTGATTTACCATTTCGTAGCAGAAAAAAGCGCAAGTGAGGGTAAAAATACAGTAGAATCTCGATTTTTCGAACCCCGCGTACCTCGAACCAAAAGTCGTTTTCCTCCCGTCAGTTGAACACTGTAATTTCACCCCCGATTTTTCAAACCAATTTTTATTTCCCTTGGAGGTTCGCAAAATCGGGATTCTAAAGTCGGTTTGCTTGCTTCTCACTCGGTCAACATAACATAAGACAAGGAATCTCCGTACCACTTAGTGGCAACCGTGAAAAAAAGAATAAAACGAGGGACTACTTGTTCAAGCTGGTTCGTTTTCAGTCTAATTTCATTGTACACCCACTGAATTTCTTTACAGAGTTCCAAGCCGTAACGGTTTCGGTGATCACGTATCCACCCTTTTTGACTAGAAGAACGTTAGCTTGCACTCCAGTGGCTCGAGTGAATCACTCTACTTGTGTTTCCTAGCTCCTCATTCTCCGTAGAGGAGTAAATAAGTCCACGGCAGCCTCACATAAAACCACCTGCAGACATCACATGAGAACTGCTGCTACGTTTCAGTAACTCCTTTTCAAAGAAAAAAAAATGTCCTATATTTTATCCTTGTTTTGCAGGTCACTACATTATTTGAAATGCGTTATAAATGTTCCTTTGCTACTGAATTTCGATAGCCTATTCACTAATCACTAAAACCTGAACATTTGAGACCAGTCAAAATGAGCAAAGCCACTACTTCGCCGAATGCTTTTTGATAAAGTTGATGAGACCATTGGTGGAAGAGTCGTGTGACGTCACTGGTTCAGGTCCCTCCAGTTCTGGCTGAATTGCTTTAGCGAGCTGTTTGCCTAATTCAACTCTGCAAGAAAAAGGGTGTTTTGTAAGGAGAAATTCTAGCTGACTGGGCGAGATTGGTTTGATGTTTAAAATACAGTCGAACCCGTATTAAGGGCTTAATAGGGGTTGGTCGCGTAATAGGGGTTCGTGTACTTTGAATATTTTTTGGATTGGGTTAATTTCTTAGTGAACATTGGATCGCGCAAGACAATCTTAATAAACGTGTGTTGTAATGTTTTTATCAGTCGACAAATTCTACTTCGGATTCTTACCTGCCATCGTCTTTTCCGAAACAAAGTTAATTTACGCGTATTAAATTTTGGGTGGCCGCTTAAAAGGGGTGAGGACAATAGAGAACCCCTTTATCAGAACGACCAAAGGATGGTCGCGGCCGCTTAATACTGAGAGGTGGCCCGGTAATAGGGGTTTTAATTTACAGTATTTTACTGGTGACTTCGATATCTGGCCTCTTAATTGGGGGTGGTCGCTTGATAGGTGGCTGCTTCATAGAGGTTGGACTGTAAATTCTCCCTACCAGTGATATGAGAAGTGTATGTAGACCTGAAATGTGAATTTATATGCTGCAATACAAATTCAGAAGGGATGACTGGAGGAAATGACTGACATGTGGATGCTGCTGTAGTCATCTTCCTTAACAAAGCTTCTTTTCCGTTAAGCAAGAATTCAGCAATGTTTTTAATCCATCAAAAATGATTTTTGTTCAAGCAAGAACAAGCGCCTCGTCCAACTGATTGAACCTCAATTTTTGGTATAGAGGTTGACGTCTTACTTAAACGCTCTGGCGTTTCCCGTTCTCTTGAGAAAATAATGCATAAGCAGTGAGGAATTTCAGCCACTTACCCCCACTGGTCATATGAGTTGATATCCCAGATAACTCCCTGACAAAATATCTTGTGTTCATACATAGCTGAGGAAAAGAGCAAGCGCAACAGTAAGTGACGCAGTTATTATCATTATTATGATACCTGTATTTTTGTCTTTCTTCCTCATGTTTGCCTTTGGTTTAGTTCAAGCTTCACACGAAAATGGATGTAAAAGAAAAGGAACTAAACCTGGTTAACGTTTAACCTTTCTTGCGTCAATAGCTTGTGGCATGGGGAAGAGACAAATATGTATTTACGTTCTACAGATTTCTCTGGTCCCAAAGATCTTACAAACTCCAGCGGTTCGTAATGTTACTACTAACTTCCTATTTTCCACTCTTATTATATAGCTGAGAAAATTACTTCATTGTGATTGGCTGAGAGCAGGCCAATTTGTCGTTAATTCTTAATTTGCACCCAAGTGCAAATTAACGTGCACGCGTCCGCAATTTTCTTAGTCATATAATAAATGAGCAATCGTAGGAAAGCTCGAGCATTTAAAAGGATTTACACTACTCGTGACATTTTCAAATTGCACTTGCCTAAAGGCTCGTGCATTTTGAAAGAATTTTCAAATATCACTCGTCGTGTAAATCTTTTATTGCATTCGCATTCATATGATTACCTATACATGTGATTCCGCCGAAGTAGTCCTCAATAGTTCGATCATTCATCGAATATATTTCACAAAACTTCTTCATAATGCTATTAAAAGTGTAACTTACCGATCAAGGCGCCCAGGATAAAGGGAGTCAGCTTTTGAAACAATATGGAATTAGTGGGCTTATTTCCGGCAAATACCTGCAATGGAATCAGAGAGCTGGTCATGACTGTGCTATAGAACCTCGAACATATCGTATCTTTTTAAAAGCAATTTCCACATGAGTAATAAGTAATAAGTAATAAGTAACGTTCCTAGTTATCTTTCAACATGTTTCCAACACAAAATACGTCGACTCTTTATCAAAGACGATTAATATTAAGAAATCCTAGTTGACCTTTTCACGCGTACAGCATTCTTAGACGCCATGCTGAGTTACTGAGCTCGCTGTTACGAACTAAGAAATGTGTGCAAGAAATGTTAGATCCTTTTTTTTATATCTATCAGCTATAATTGTATCTTTTCAATCGACGGAAGCATTACTTTACTAAGGTAGAAACAAAGAAGTTATTTAATAATGAACCAAAGAAACAAGAGTGTCAAAACGGGGGACGAGTTAGACGTATTAAAGGAGCTCAGCCACGGTATTTTGAGTTATTTTGGCCACGTACAAAACTACCTTTAAATGGTAGGAAACCTGAAAATAATAATTTCCTCAGATAGAAAAACACTTAAGAGACTATAATAATAAACCACAAAGGAACAAGGATGGTTGAGGATAGAGAAGACTGACACGGATTACAAACGAAGAACTTGAAAAAAATAGGCTAACCTTTTAGACGATGCGCAAACCGTGACGTAACTACTTTAAGAAAGATGAACTTACGTGACACGCCTACTTTACCTACTGCGACTAAAGACCAGAGCAGATAATACCTTATGGGGCAAAATCCTCTCCAATGTTTCTCCTGTCTTTCCACTCTTCTCGAGCTCTGCGCGGGCTTCCTCGCTAGTCTTTCCTTTCATCAGGGCCTCGGGTTGGGCCAAGAAATTGGCCAAAAGAATCTGCCATAAATTAAAATGAGAGTTTAACAGGAAGTTTTTGTTTACTTTAAAACTGAGCATGTACGAAAGTTTGGGAGTACAAAAATCATTTCCCGCAAGACACTGTACCTTGTGATGTAATCCACCACGAATAGGATTCTGGGTCTCGACCGGCGCCAAGAAATCCCCTGGAATTAGCTTTGTTCCTGAAAAGAAAGCCGAGGGAAGTCTGGGTTGGATTTCAGACATGAACAACAGACGGTGGCATGGAAACAAATTTCTGCTATGGATGGTTGGCTTACAACTCACAAGTTTTCATTAAAAACGACTAAAATGCTTATGATAGCGAGAAACAATATATATTAAGCAGAAAGGTTCCAAGAACTTGATTAAAAGCTATTTTTTGCAGTCTAGTTGGCCTGCGAGCGGGATCTTTGATGAGCCTGCTCGCAGGCTGGAGTCAAGTGATTCATAGGTGCCGCTGCATAGCTATAGCTCAGGCTTTTAAGTCTTTGTTCAGAAGATGTATTAACGCTATCCAGCTGATAAAACACTATGTTCACAAATGTTCAAATGTTGTTGTTTATCGTGGTCAATGCACTTAGCTGCACCTAGCTAGTTCACAGTCATGCCACTTAAACTGAAAGAAACAAATATATCAACTAAACATAATAGGCTTAAAAATCCCAACTGGCGGGAGGCAGACCAGTTGGCTATTTACAAGCCTGACCGAGGAGTTGAACTGGGGTCTACCGAGAAACAACTCCAGCTCAGTGGTCAGAGCGGGACTTGAACCCGCGACCTCCGGATTTCAAGCCGGCGCCCTAACCACTCGGCCACGCTGCCTCCAGCGCAGTATGTTTTGTCAACACTAAGCCACTGAAAGGCGATTTATCCGGTAAATAGCCTTATTTGTTTTCTTCCTAATGGATTTGTAATTCCAGGAAGAGAAACAGAATCGACAGGAATCTGCCATTTGTGGTATAAGTCGGGACTTAATTCCTTAATTATCTCTCAAGTTCGCATGACAGCCCGGAGGAAATCAGAGATCGATTGCATGTTTGCCTACAAGATGTACACAGTGGATATTGTTAACAAAGGATCGGAACAAACCTTGGTGAATGAGCTGATAAAATGCATGCTGTCCATTAGTGCCAGGCTCTCCCCATACAATGGGACCAGTTGAGTAGTTGACATGCGCACCACTGCGAGTCACGGACTTGCCATTAGACTCCATGTCACCCTACCAAAAGACATGCGCACAAAGTTGTCACCTTATACATAACAACCTAATTAACTCTTGACTAACCCTAACTCTGTCATATCATGTTGATTGTTCACTGCAGAAAACGACCTTCTTAGACTGAAAAAAAATGAAAATTGACAACTTCAAATGGTCAATAATTTGTTATTAATTTTAAAACAGCATTGGTTGCCAAATGATTCCTACTTACCTGCTGAAAATAGGCGGCAAAACGGTGCATGTACTGAAATAAAAACAACAACAGTTTTAAGCGTAAATATTGACAACGATGTACTGCTCAGAGGGAAAATTTCCAAGAAATCTTAAGTCACATATAACAATATATAATTCATGAGAAGAAATCCAGCAAGAAAGAGAAAGGTTTTCCTTTAAATTACATTTACTTCTGTTCTTTATTTCTGTTCTTTGTTCTGGTTCTCTTATTTAAGTGTATTGCCCCAGTTTTGGTCTTCTTTAGCCTGCAAGCAGGTTCTCATGCCGCAGAGACAGAGCCTGCTCGCAGGCTAAGTCTTCTTCTATTGAAGCTCACTGTGGGTGGCATACTGCCAGCTCACTAGTAGTAAGGGCTCACCTGGTCATATGGAAAAAGGCCATGTGTCTGGGCGCCAAAGAAATTGTTGTACCAAACTCCTAACACAGCAAGGATGACAGGGATCTGTTCACAAAAGATGTTACAAACGGTAAGTTCAGACGAATTTGAAGAGATTTTCAGTCTTATTTTAACCTTTACTTGATACTTTCAAGGACTCAGTGTGAACTATAAAAACCAAAACACTCTGAGAATTATCAGTATCAGGTTCTCTGTTGTCTGTAAAATACGAAACCTATAGGGTTTCCCTGTATAATGTAACACGAAATGTTTGATTTCAAGGGTATGGCTAGCTGTCTACCAGATAGATTAAAGTGAAATCTTCCTTGCCAAATGATACTCTTATGGTGTTTAGTGAAATGAAAAGTAAATGGTTTATAATTTTCTACTCGCCTAGCTTTTGAACCAATCAAAACTGTTGTCATGTGACCAGCATTGTGCCAGTGGGTTACATGACATGCAGCAGTGTAATGCCGATTTTTTTTTTTCTACAACCTCTTACTAACTCAAACCAAATCCGTTCCCATTGCATTTGTAACCTGTTACTACCATTATCTCCCAACTCCGAATTTCTTGAACTAATTATTGTTTCCTCTGGAGGTTCAAGAAATCGGGATTCCATCGAATAACACTTGCAAGAACTCATAAGGTTAAAAATAGTATGAACTGTCTAACAGCAAGAAAGGTGTACCACAGGGGCATGGACGTAAAAGAATGATAAAGGGAGAATACTTACATTTTTTTCCAAAGGGGTAGAGCAGAAGTGATTGTCCTAAAACGAAATATCACATGCATGTCAAGTGCTCAATACTTTGACAAATGACAGTCATAGTTATTTCCTCTTTCTGTTTATTTCATTTTTTTAACTCCCTTTTTGAGTGATATCTGGTACAGCCCATTTCTGTTAAACTCTTACAAATTAGCTGCCCTGAAAAAATGTTTGCCAGTGCCCCTTTGTCCAAGATTGGGCACATTAATTTATTTCCGTGAGGTTTTCAATGAGCCGTTAAAAAACAAATCTTTATTCAGATTAACACTTGATTTCTGCTTTAGCCCACAACGTCAAGTTATTATGCATGTGGGAAGTTTGGAGAGCACTAATGAAGTTTAAGACTAGCTCAAGGCGCAGCCAAGCTTGTTGAGTGCTTCCTAAACTTCCCAAGAGCGTTATAACTCAACGACGCACATAAAAGCATGAATCAATTGTTTTAAAATGTGGCTGACGGAAATTATGTGTGACAACTACCAGTCGAAAAATTCCTATGGCAAAAGCAAAGTTTACTTCGTTCATGGGCTATCATACTACAACAAAGCAGCTTTTTTTTGGATACTGAGTTTGACAGCGCAGCCTTTCTAGCTATGTTATAAAAGGCAGCTTAAGCAAACCACGATGACGATGGCAATGAAAACGTCAACAAACAAAAGAATTAATGAGCAGTGCGTTATAAGTCTTAAAGTGTAAGTCTGCACTTATTTGCCGTCCTCTGCAAACCAACAGCGTGAAATGACTAAGTTTTGCGTAGTCTGAGGAACGCCAACGACGACGACCAAATTGTTTTGTATTTCCATGTTGAATTGAATGTTGTCATTGCATATTTAGCCTGTGCACGTTTTTAGAGCCAATAGTGCACTGTTTCAAACAGATCTAGACAATAGGTCACTTTCTATATTATATATTAGAATTCAGCTTGATAGTGAGGTTTAGAGGACACAAACAAAATAAATGAATAAACGTGGTCATTCACGTTTCTTTGTTTGTGCCCTCTAGGCCTCACTGCCAAGCTGAATTTTAATACATCAAAAACAGTCTATTGCGAATTTCGCTGGTAAAATACAAATTTATCTCTGACTGGGCATTGTCCTCGGCGTCGCCGTCATCGTTGCTTAAGCGCCCTAATATCTTTTTGGGTAGATGTTACGAAGTATTTACCATAGCATGTGCTCCAGCAAGAAGAGCTTCAAAGTTATCCATTCCTGCAGTGGAGAAATAGTGCAACTGCAATTACACGTACACCTCAACACGCTATGTTGAAACTGAGAGGCTGTGACAAGTCTTGCAGTCTTAACTAAAGGTAACTGAGAGAGTGTGGGGCTACAACAAAGCAAGACTTAAGGCAGTGAATGGGGCTATATATCTGTGTGCAGGGGAGGGGTGCACAGAGAGGTGATGGAGAGCATTGTACATTGCTCATGTTGTACTTCTCGCACTGCTCTTACTAATGCACGACAATATCCTCGCCTCAACAAAAGGTCAATGGACAATCTGCAGTCAGCTCTGAACAACATGGTCTGGCCCATCCGTGTAGTAACTCTTACTAAATCTGCTTCCAAGCTACCAGAGATGAACTATTTTACCATCCTCTAGCAGAGATTGTTTTTCACTTGATTTTAGATATAAATGTTGAAACTGACTGACAGAATGAGTTATGATTTTTTTTTTACCAATAAAGACAGCAATGGACATCCCAATAGCTGACCAAAGAGAGTATCTTCCTCCAACCCACTAGAGAAGAGAAGCAAAGAAACAAACAATAACGTGGTAAATAGAAATAGAAATAAGGAATTAACATATGTATGTACTAAAATCAAGTGTCACTAAAATAAGTTGTAAGTATCTTGATCCTAGCAGATTACATGCATGTTATTTGATGATTTTACAGAGACTGCACATTGTCGTTTTACATATTAGTAAATTTCACAATATTTTGCAGGGTGTACATTCAGTTACCACTGTTACTTACATCCCAAAACGCAAACATGTTTTTCTTGTCAATTCCGAATTTTGTGACCTCTACCTGTGGAAAAAAGGCACACATGATCAGATGGTGGCCAAAAGATCAGTGCTTAGGACACCAAACTCAGAGAACAAGGTTTTCCTCACTCAGGTTTACATGTATGAATGTTGGTTAGGACGACTGTAATGGACAGCATGAGGTATGTGCATGTACATGTAGGATCCCATCTAGGGAAGGGGAGGAGGGATAGAACTACGTATACTACAAGTCACTTCAAGTTACTGTTCATAGTAAGGTAAGGGTAAAGTCAAATGGCCTATCAGGTCAGTGCTTATCCTGGTTTCAGTAGCATGAAGTGAGTAACTTAAGTATTTCTACCCCCCCCCCCCCCCCCCCCCCCCCCGCCGCCCTGGATGGAATGCTAGTCCATTGCAGGATTACTCGTCAGATTATGTTCGGAGGTACCCATTTATACCCCTGGGCGGAGAGAGTTACTGTGCAAGTTTAGTGTCTTTCCCAAGAACACAACACATATATGTCCCTGGGTAGCCAAGGCTTGAACCGGGACTGCTCGATCTGGAGGCCAGTACACTAACCATGAGGCCACTGCGCTTCCGCAAGTTACTGTTCATGGTATGTCTTAATGAACCTGAAGAAGCTAGCAAATTTAACCATACCTCATTGGTGGAAAGAGCAATAAAGTGCTTTGCCACAGCTGATTCCTGTTTTGAGAAGAAGAAGAATTTTTATCAACAAAAGGATTAAACAAATGCCATGTTCTGTACATTCAAAATCAGCTACCTAGCTTACAAGAGATCACACAAACATATTCTTGTCATTGACACTTTCTCGTAGATGATAGCATTTTATAAGTGCACGACTTATAAGACCATCTAAGGCAAAACAAACTGACCTTTCAGTAAGGAACATACATCTTAAAAGTTTACTAACTTACATCCTTTAGCTTTTCTAGAAGCCACTCTCTTGCTGACTTTGCATTTGTAATAGTTTCTATAGTAGTGAACGTCTGCAATGAGATGTGCAGTAATAAACAATGACATAATTTTAATGGGCTGAAGTGTTCTTGGTACTAAATATAAACCGCTTGCAGGTGGCTTTTTCTTCTTCAGTCAGATGGCCCTGTATTCTCACAAACACATTAATGCCAAAAAAACATTATGGGTAAAGAGAGGTTGGGGTGAGATAAGTTACATCCTCATGCACTCCACACTTTTGTCCCAATCCCTTCTAATGCCCTGTACTCCCTGAAGTCCTTTATTTTTAAGCAAAAAAACAGAATACAAGCAGTCTTTACTAAATATGTTCCTCCAGTGCAGTATCTCAGGTCTGGTTGCAACCAACTTTGGCTGACAACCTGTGACTTGAAATGTCCAGAGTGAGTTGAGGTAGGTGTCTTAAAGCATGGGTCATGTGGTCAAGTGGCACTCAGAGAAGAAGCTTTTCAGTGGCTAGATAGTGCTAGATAAAGAAATCAAATATCATGGCAAATATTTTGTTTTATATGAGTGCTCAAGATAAGGGACAAGTCAGACTTACCAGATCAAAGGGTCAGATTTAATCATAAGGGAAGAGGGCCGTATAACATAAATTAAAATAATATTGATCAGACACCAAATCACAAAAAAAATCATTTGAAATTGATTTAAAGATCAATATTAACAAACATAAGCTTATGGTACCTTTGACGCTACAATAAACAATGTTGTTTCCGGATTTAATGCCGCCAATGTCTTTGCAAGGTGAGTTCCATCAATATTGGACACAAAATGGACATGGAGGTTTTTCTTGCCATAAGGTTTAAGGGCTTCAGTGACCATCAGAGGTCCCTTTGAAAAAAATTACAAGGCAGACAAATTGAAAACAATAAAATCATTTATGATTTATGGTATTATAATGTTTGTGCACTGCTTTTTGTAAATTAAGAATTACTGGAAAGCATGCTTAGCTTTTTGTATGCACCCTTATCTAATTATGTAGATCTTCACAGTTTACTCTTGCCTACCAAAGAACGATTACAGTACGTGGGTTGAATGTAAATTGCCAGGTAATAAAATGCAATTGATATGTATTTTGACTGAGTCAAACAAAAGGCAATTAATATTGAAGTTTAATCAAGGCTCAGTTCCCACTATGAGATGCACCTGCAGGAAATCATGGTACTTGTATTCATCATCTCTGACAGTCTGCATGGATATTTGTTTTCCATTGATGATTTACACAACTACATGTACTATGATTCCCTGCAGGCACACTTCATAGAGGGAATCTAAGGCTACAATTAATGTGTCAAGCCACAGCTTAAAAGGAATCTGAATTTTCATCATGTATTTAGACTAAAAATAGACTGAAAACCCTTAAATTCTGATAAAAATCTTTTGTCACATCTTGCATGTACCTGAAAAGCCTAGATCTTTAGTTTTATGGCTGTCAGCCAATCTTTTATCTTAATTAATAATGGTAATAGGACTGAGTGGAGTCCAATTCGGTCTGTAATCATACGAGCGATTAACAGAATTGGATGACCGCGAAGCAGGAGTCCGATTTGTTAATCACGAGTATGATTACAGACTGAATTGGACGACATGATGTCCTGTTAAAAATTAATCAAAACTATGACAAAATTCGAGAAATGAACAAACTATTGATTGAGTGCTGAATGATTAAATGCCGTTATGAATGCTGAAAAACACGGCAGTTTACTCAACAAAGTGCACCGCAACAGCACACGCAAAATGACGCGTACTGTCCAATTACAAGCATGACGCATATACACTGTCCAATTAATGCTCAAATCGGGCTGCTGACAGCCAATCACGTTCGAGAATTTTGTTATAGTTTTGATTATTACTAAAACCAACACTAAATATATTTATAATAATTATAGATCATTAAAAAATGTACCAGATCTGATCCTCCAATTCCAATATTCACAACATCTGTTATTGTCTTTCCAGTGTGGCCTGATAAGTAAATAACATTAATTTAGATTACTTACATAAAGTTCTATTTACTATTTTGACCAACATGTAAAAGGGTACTTTGTTTACATTTCATTGGAACAATGTTCTGTCAGGGACACCCAATGGATCCTTTTGGTAAATTATCTGTTTGGAAGGTCTTTAATCCCCTACGATTTTCTTAAGAGAATTGTCACCTTGAACTTTTGTGATTAATAAGAGAAATTTAATGCCTTTTGGTTTTTGGATTTATTTAATAAAATGTTATTTTGTGTATCAAAAATAGGACTCAGCTATGTATGATTTTTCTGGCAAGGCAACTAGACCAAAAGGTTTTCAGGAACGTCCAAAAAAGCCCTTACAGTTGAACCCTCATGATTATGCGGCCACCCCTATTGGGCGACCAGTAATCAAGGTCCCAATTGAGGGCTTTTCTTAACTATCGCTTTTACCTCTATTAACTGGCCAGCTCCCTTTATGCGGCCACTATCCATTTTACCCGTTTAATAGGGGTTGAACTGTAGTTAAATAAATCCATGAAGAGTCAAGTTCCCCTACAGAATGGCTGAACAGATAAACATTTTAAAGAATGCAGCCTAAAAGCAACCCAACAGAGGTTTAAAAGCACTTCAGATGGCCTAAAACAGCATTTTTGAGTATTTGAGAGAAACTGTCCTTGGGTGCCCAGGGCTCAAAATTGCGACTCACTGGTCGCCAATGCGACCAAAAATTGAGCACTGGCGACTAAATTTTCAGAACTGGTCACCAGCTGGCGACTTGCGTTTTGTCCGATAACTAAGGAAAACCACGACACAACTTTTGTTTTTAAATCTTTATATTAGGAAATCAATCGAATATGGTAGCTAGTTTGCAATTCACCTTTCTGTCCCCAGTAAAATAATGTCTGAATATTACAAGATAATCGAAAAAATTGAATGTACAATGTATTTTGACACGTCGATACTGCGTTCTGCGTTCACAGCGCGCAATATTGTTTCAGCAGCTTCTTCCGAAACTGGGATCGCAGGCGCACTTCAACACCATGTGCTTTTCACTTGCCGCGAAAATGACGGCAGATACCAATCAGATGAAGGAATTACGTGAGTTTTTTACGTGCGGGGAATGAAGATTCAGCCAAAAGGTTAATCCAAACTTTGAATACTTCTTCAGTTGCTGATGTAGGGAAAGTGGATTTCACCAAACTGTCGACAGCAAAAAGGCGTCGAGGAAAGCCAGTCGAAAATAAAGAACGGCATTTCGAAGAAGTAGCAAAGGGAAAATACGCAAGGACCCGTGTTTGTCTCAAAATGAAAACCACGGACTTAAAACGTTTTAAGCTTCGCTTCATTTAAAATGACTATGGAGACAACCATCACCTTCGGACCAGAGACATATCACCTGAGAACAACGGTAGCTTTATGACTAAGTGTTACTCGTGTTGTTTCTAATTGTTTTCGCTCTTCAATTGTGACTTTTCTTGCATGCAAAGTAACGTATAAAGTCGTGTTCTTGTGTAAGTTATATATAAAATAAATTGGCGACCAAAATTTACGATCTGGCGACCAAAATTTTTCCGTTAGTCGCCAGCTGGCTCCCGAACGAAATAATTAATTTCGAGCCCTGGTGCCCCTGTTTTGTTGCCGTCCAAACACAAGTTTAATTGTTAAAAGACATAAAAGACATAATTGCATATACCTTTCCATGTGCCATTTCTCACAGCCTGCAAAAAGAATTTTTTTATATTTTAAAAACAGATCATTTCAAATATATTCTATTGTCCACTCCAAAGAAATGTGCAATGAGATACTAAATACACTATATATGCCCTAGATGTAATATTAAAATTAAGCTTTGATTAAAAGTTATGCATTTCAAGAGAAAAGATCAGTTTTTTTGTGGACAAGAAATCAACAGATAAATAAATAGGAATTTGTAGTACCAAATCTCATGGAGAGGCTTTTCATCCACCATTTCCAGATCGAATAATAATCAGAATTTAGCAGTGTTGGTTTTTGTGGAGGAAGGAAAACCAGAGAACCTGGAGAAAAACCCTCACAGCAAGGCAAGAACCATCAACAAACTCAACCCACTTATGACACCAGGTCCAGAGTACAAACCCAGGCCACATTGGTGGGAGGAGAGCACTCTGTGCCATCCCTGCTCCCCATGACTATAAGGACGTACAGTGAAGTTCACAAGCTACAGTGTAGGTGCCCTATTATATTTGATTTACAATTTATAAAACAAATTGTAGCGGCACTTACATGGTGGTTCTCAGCCAGTTTGGTTCGCACCTTCCATGCACCCCTCCCTCTTCTACAACATTACCCTTTTTAAGTGAGAAAGGGAATCCATCTGTTTTTCTTCAACACCCATCCCTCAAAACTAACCTACCTCAGTGAAAGCCCTCATCTGGTTACAAACTGCATTCACATCATCCATAACCTGATGATGAACATATTAAATGTACTTAATGTCAGACCTCTGCTAACAGGAAAATCCTGCAGGCAGACATATCCCATAAACAGACACATGGCAATCATACCAGCCACATACAGTAAATTATATTATTAAATATTAATTAATATATTTAACACTATTTTAACTGCTCCTAAGCAGACACCATGTACCTCTACTAAGAAGACACTTTTTGGGTCCTAAGGGTGTCCACTAAAGTAAATAATAATAATGAGGTTTGACAGTATTATAAATTTGTTTAAATGTATAAATTTGTTTTACTTTGTTGTTTTTTGTCAAATTAAGTTAAGACTGGTTGTGCAGCTTTTACCAAGGGAAATGCGGGGGCTGACTGCTGATCTGAGGAAATATCTCTTAACTTGAAATCTCAATTGAGACAGATTTCTGACAAACATCTGTATTTTGATGAAAGTAATTGCAGTTATTGTGTACTAGTTTTGAACACTTTTGAGACTTTAAATCTACAACTGTCAAATACTTTCAAGGTGAAATACCTAGATACATGAACAAAGTGCACACAGGGCATATTTAAAGCTAATTTTAATTTGCATTGATCATCAGCCTGATAAATAAATCTAATGATATACAAATCCAGAATCCAGGAAAGTTATAGTACCTATAACCATCCAAGCAAGGGTAAAAAGAAATTACGAGGACTGGGGGTGGGGCTTTTGATCAAGAGTGAACATTTTTAAAGGAAAGAATGAAGCTTAACTGTATTTTAAAGACAGGTGGGGTGGAGATGCAAAGCAAAGATTAAGAGCATATCAACGAGGCTACAAAACTTACATTTTTTCCATCCACATTTATTGGTGTATTAGAACGGTTTCTAAGAGCGATATGGAGAACTGCTCGGTTCTGGAACAAAAAATACATGTCTAGTTACCGGAGCTTTCATCAGACTATGTTAATTTTTAACCAACTGCCCAGTGATAAATATTTATCTATTTTAAGCAGTTAAACACAGTGCAAAACTTATTTCCTATTAAACACACCTCAGTAAAATTAATCTTCTCTCCAGAAAACATCTTCTGCCGAGCGCTTTCAATTCCCCTGGCTTTGGCCTGTTTAATAGTAAAGAGAAAATGGCAGCAGCTAGTATGGTTATAAGTCTGCATACGAGCCAAGTGGCCCATCAGGCAAGAGGTTCTTTTGGTTTCTGTGACATGAAGTGACTAGGAATATTTCTACTCCCCCCTAGATGGGATGCTAGTCCATCGCAGGGTTATACCTCCCTCAGCATTTACCTCGCCAGTACCCATAATGTAATACACCTGGGTGGAGAGACTTTCAAAGTCTCTGGCACTTTGAATAAAATTGCCTTGCCCAAAAACACAAAACAATGTCTCTGGCCAGGGCTTGAACCCGGACCACTCGATCCACAGACAAGTGCACTAACCATGAGGTCACTGCATCTCCCAGCTAGTATGGGAATGGATTATGTTTCAAATGGGAAAAGCCAAGAAAAGAACTAACACACAGTATAGCAATGTGCAAAAGAAATATTTTTCACCTCTGGTGTTTCTCTACCTTAAAAACTATTATTGAACATCTCTAATTTATGTTTTCATCAAAAATAAAAACTATATAACTGCAGATTATAAAATTCTGTTAGAAAGGGTATACATGTTATGATCTCAAAGCCCTGCCTGTTAGTGGAGGCAGAGTGGCTGCTGGTTAGTGCGTTAGTCTCTGGATCGAGCAGTCAGGGTTCAAGTCCTGGCTGGGGACATTGTGTTGTGTACTTGGCAAGACTCTTTACTCTCACAGTGCCTCTCTCCGACCAGGTGAATAAATGGGTACCAGCGAATTTAATGCAGGGGGTAACCCTGCGATGGACTAGCATCCCATCCAGGGGAGAGTAGAAATATTCCTAGTCGCTTCATGGTACAGAAACCGGGATAAGCTGCAGTCTGATGGGCCACTTGGCTTGCAGGCAGACTTAACCCACTGTTTAAGACCAGACATTATTATTATTATTATTATTATTACACATACCAGATTCATAAGGTGCTTCATGGTCTCCTCTGTAATGATATTTTTGGAATAGTCAACTAAGAGAACACCATCTTGAGTATCAAGCTGTACACTTATGGAGAAAAGAAGGTTGTTAAAATACACCATTCTTGCATGCGTACATACATGTATCTTTAAGCTACACGTAGGTTTATTCTTTTTTATGCAATTTGTTATAAATTTCATATAATTTATATGATAAAAGAATTACATTATTGGAGTTAAATTTGATCAGCAGTAAGTTCAGAAAATAAACTTAAAAAAAAAGACACTGTCCCAAATTATGCATTTCATTAGTATTTAACACGTTGAGAATGTGCAAGATGATGATATTCTTGAAACCTCTACAGTCAAGTCTGGAATTGATCAGCATGAAAGTAAAATTATTATTAATTAATGGTGCTGTTGTGTTGATCAATAGACCAGCTTTAAATCCCTTTCTTGCCTGATGTGTGCACCCCCACCGCTTTCCAACCACTGCCCGCATTACAGCTTTCCCCTGCCTTCAACCCAGAGGGTCCACAATAGGGTTCTCAATTCCCACTTTCCCACCCATTTTTTCCTGTTAATCCTGCCATCCCACCCTTTTTTGCCTTGAAATCCCAATCCTGCCCACTTTTTAAAGACGTTTCTGCGTTAATTATTAATTTAATTATTAATGCAGAAACTTTTTAAAAATCAAAATTGTATAAAAGATTACAAAAGAATTCATTGGATAGCAGATAAATAAGCCAAATGATTATAACGTTTCTTTCAGAAAACGGTTTACTGTTTTGTTTTCTTTTGTCCACGTATCAGTGAAAGAAAAAGATTGTTCATTCCCAAATTTAAGAGATGGCCCGTAAATACACTTGAGAGTTTCTTTCAAAGCTTTCAGCGTCTTCACTTTCCTTGAGATCTGGGCTCAGAACTTTTCTTTCCAAAAGAAGGTATTCCTGCTTGCGGATCCTTTTCAAAATATATGGCAACGCAATTCGTAGTTCGCATACTTCATACGGTAAATCACTATCACCACCATCCAGTGTGGTCATCCTGGCCAAAACAAAGCAAGCCCTCTGGAAAAGGTCGAAAGACTGGAAAAACTACAAAGGATTGTGGGGCCAAGATTACAGACGCAAGCGTCGAAAATGTCGGAAATGGACGGATGTCATTGATGTCAGAGGTCAACACAAATGATCGCAATCAGTAGAAATAGGACTCAAAGACCTCATACAGTCTCATGGTACTAATGTAGTCAAGCGATAATGGATACATTTGACAGAACCTGACAGGGTACAGAGCTGTTGCTATTCATTACTTGAAACCTGACACAGCTATATGCACATTTCTGCCAGCTTGTGGTTTTTGCACTGGTCAATAACAATTTATGACGTCATGTAAGAATTGAAACCCCTTATCCCGCTCTCTTCCCCTTACGAATCCCGCATCCCAACCTTATAAAAACATGAAATCCTGCTCCTGCTCATAATTGTAATTCCCGATTCCCGCCCCTGTTTTCAGCTCAAATCCCAAATATCACAGCGAAAAAAGCCAAATCCTGCATCCCGCCAAACCTATTGGGGACCCTCAACCCATACATGCACACTCCATGAGTGTTCAAAGGATACATGGATTATCTTTTGCTTTATTAATAGGCATATTAACCTACTAGTATAGACAACAACGGAATGTTCAATCCTGTATCAGAATGCAAGATTACTTGCAAAATTCATGTGGTGAAATAAACTGAAAGATATATTAAGACTTCCGTCAACTATGTGAAAACGTCTTGTACACGTTAAACGCTGTGATTGTTTGAATGCATATAAATGATGAAGCTTTACTTCAACACTGAACGCCTGCTGAAGGAATGATTACACTAATTATGCAGTACAAAGACCTGTGTAGTCACGAAATTTTAAGGTTTCATAAAAACAGAACGCTGCAACAAATTATGTCCTCTTTTACTATGTATCGAGATCAGATAAAGCTAAATTTCGGCCATTTCGTTACATAGATTATTATTATGACAAGTTCCACAGGGTCAAAGAAAATACAACTGTACTACAGGCCAATCTGAACAAAGCAAAAGAATTATTGAATAACAGATCAAGCTGTACAGCTGTACCTGAATTTCTCAAACCTCCCGGGATCTGCCTCAAACAGAGCGCGCATATGGAACTTGGAAGCAGCTTCATAATGAGACTGGAGCGCAGAAAACTCAGGGCACTCTGTAAGAGATGTAGCCATGTCTAACTTTGCGATTTTGGGGGCTGTGCTCATGAATATAGTCAAAGAAATGCAAAGTCACCCCAAGAACGGGGGCAATATCGCCTGAAAATCAGTCAGGCGTAATCCATCTGACAGCTACGTCATGTAACCGTCAAATGACGTCGCCTGTCACACGGAATTCAGGGCCTTCTCGAAGGTCCCTGGTCCTGAAAAGTTTTCGCACCCAGAAAGCGGTAGCAAACTCTCAAACCTCATGATTATAGAGCTGTTTTATTTACATGTTCTTAATATGACCAGAAGTTCACTTCGTACAAGAAGTTTCAGGCGTATACTCGCACCTCTCTGTTTTTAGATACAGATTAATTAAAAATGATTTTGCGGGACCGAAAAGTTTCCGGGGCTTCCGAGAAACAGCTGGCCCCTGGGCGGAGTGGGCGGGGGAAGGGGGAAGGGAGGATACCCTACAAAGGTATATAAGTTATCTAATTTTTGGTCAGGTCTAGAGGGTAGGAAAAATGGCAGATTTTGGTCTGAAATAGGGTAAAGATTTCGGAAAGGGGGCCGCATACCTTCAACCAATGCTTCTTAGAGTACCCCTCCACCCCGCCCTTCAAGGTTCAAGGGCGTTGTCTCTTCCGCCTAAGGCTAAGGGATAACTTCTGAGGAGTCTGTTGCTATTAAATATACTCGCTTAGTGGACGGTGATTTGGGGTATTTCTTTTGTCCCTTAGCTATGCCTCCTGGCTTTGCAAGTGGGTTACGAGACCATCTCTTCCCGCAAAAAACGCGGCTTCAGGCCTCCACCACAATCCCTAAACAATAGAGCCTACCAAGAGACTCTTGAGCCTGCGCACTAGCTATTTCAGCCCGATCGGAACGAATCATAAGGAAATAATAACATGTAATTCTGTAATTCACTTTCACCTTTTTCAGTCTCTCAACGGGAAAGAACAACGATCACCAGAAATCGAACTATAAATGTCACTTTCGGTAGGTTTGCTGACTATTGGACAAAGATTGATCATAACTCAACAGTTTTCCAAACTTTTTTAGAGGCCTATGGCAAACACCTCTGGTGCCATATCCTTTTCTTGTCGCACTGATTATCTGAAGAGAAGTTTTTCGTAGTGAGGAGCTCAGTTTTAGAACAACTTACCTATAGAACTAAGACAAGCAACTTCATTAACCGAGTTCAAGACTAAACTAAGTCGCCACAGTTTTGAGTAATTGTTTTCTACACGGCCTCCAAGAAAAGCAGTTTCAGTATTTTGGGGAGAACTTTTATTTTTTTTGATTGTAGTTAGGAAGATACCTAGCTATTTGATAATCATAAATAGACTGATGGAAATAACGTGTATAAATGAAGACTATTTTTGGTCGTCTCATCTGGAATATGAAAACACTTTCAACAAATGACTAAGCCAGGTGTTTCAGTTCATTGTTATTTATTGATTCAGTTGCTACCGAGGCGCTACTTTCTCGAATCCCGGGCCCCTCCCTTGACAAATGTTGGACTTGCGCAAGCGAGGGCTCTGGGCTTCGGAGTACGCCACGTTCATTGCCGACCTGCGCATGCGTTGCTACTCGCTTCTTACTGGTAACTCTCATCTCGTTACTGGATCCTTCGGTCACCTGGAAGCCTTACGACTCATTGCACTTTCTTTCAGTTCGAGAACGCAGGGATTAAAAAACAGAACCGCGCCATCGCAAACACCAACAGGGCCTCTCGAAGAATCCCGAAGATTTCCGAAGAATCCCGAAGCGTCCTGTCACCAAGACCCACAGAGGAGCTTTTCGTGAAAGACCTTTAAAGGGCGAGGTAATCATTGTTGGTGTTTTACATCGACCTATACAATAGAAACTCAGGAACTCATATATTAAAATAAATACTGATTGCACGTATTCCGAAACCTGAAGCGCGCACGCTTTACACCAAGCATGCAAACCCGTCATTTTCGCAGCGCGCCGGTCTCTTTCTCGTAATGGACGATCCCCATAACCCACCGCGCTCTCCACAAAATCGCCACCATTTTGTTTCGCTGTCCAGACCTTGTCAACTTGCTTCAAACGTCTTAAGATAAAGAACTCCAAAGAGCGAGGTGATGAACCAAGATGTACACAGCCACCAGACCATGTAAGACATGACTCCCTCAAACAGCGCCGGCGTGAATACTCCGCGCAGACTGAGCGCAGCTTCTCTTGTACTGTTCGATATCAAAGAGGAGTACTGGAGACGAGAGACGTCCACCGGATTACTATTCCAGTCGGTACAACCTTGAATAATGAACGCCAGGAAACTAGATTAGTGTCAAGACTAAACTAAGCATTTCACGTTCTTCTCTACAGAGCATATTCACTCAGGTGTCCAGCAGCCATGCAAATTTATTGGAACAAAAGAAAGTGTTGAACATAAGAAAAGAGTTGAACTTCCACAGGATTGGCTTGGTACACCATCTTGGCCGCCGTTTCATTGTTTTGGAACACCAATATGGCTGCCATGACGTCATGTGGATACGCTCCATTTCTTTTTTGTTTGAACAAACGGTAATCGAGAATGACACAAAGAATAATGAAAAGGGATTTAAAAAAAAAAAATACGAAAAACAGATATAGCTTCCACAATCCCCCCGCATAATACAGTGCGAAAAACTGCCCACAAGTTTATACGTGCACATTGATTATATGAACAGAGTTATTGCTGTAAGCTACTAGATTAAGCCACCATGATTCGCGTTATTCCAGGTGATAGTTACAGGAATTCAGTGTTTAACAAGGCGGGCCAACTTTTATTGAAATTTTGTTACGCCGTTGGAAGGCAAGTTTCACAAGCCGATGTTTAATGTAACCCCGCCTGCCTGTCATGTAACGCTTTCATAGCAGCGATTGTTGCGAAATGTAGAACTTGATTCTACTCAATTCGTGCGACATTTACTAAGAAAGCAACGTTTGCGAGACACGTTCATTTCAAGGGATGTTAGGCCCAGGTCAAACATCGAACTTCACATGAAGCGAACTAAACTGCAATTTGAGTCGATCCAAACGGGCAACGTTCGACCGTTGAGTTCAACGTCAAACTTAATTCGAATTTAGATTGACCAACACGTTTTATCCGTTCTATATCGGTCGATCAAAATACAGTCGGACAAACTCAGTTGAGTCAAAAGTCGAAAAAGTCGAACTTATCATCAACTTAAGTCGCTTAGTTTAGCTCGTCTCGTGTGAAGTTCGACGTTTGACCTGGGCCTTAGATTGGATAAGTTTTCGCGCAACCTCTATCGCCAAAAATCGTGCAACAAGTTCCAAGAAAAACTCCCCAGTATAACAACGAGTTATATTTCGCTGTATGGATTGTGAACCTACCGAGTGTCCGCAGCGTCAAGACAGAGAACAGAAGAAGAATAGTTGGAGCCAGATATTGAAGAGCAGCCGCTGACAGGTAATAGAACACGCGGGCGACCTGTATAACAATAACAGACATAGTGAATTCCACTCAGTTTGAATGATCAGACACAAGTTTGCTTATATAATCTTACAGAGCTTAAGCATTGGCGAGAGTCACGCCCGGGACAACGTGGAGTAAAAAAGCGAATTTACATTTTAGTTGAAAATCTCGAAATTATCGACATCTACTCAAAGTAATTTGTTCCAACTTAACGTTGTAAGCACAGCGTACAATTCCAATTTTGCTTTGGCAAAAAACGGAAAAAAATGCATACTTATTAAATTTAACAACGGTCTCGTTGCATGGCGTTTACGTCGTCTTTTTTAAATGGTCCCTGCCGATACTAATCGTAAGGTTTTACCGGGCAACAAGACTCCCACGGAATTAGCCGAAGAGTCTCCGAGGAGACGCCGATTTGCATTGCCCAATCAGAAAATGGCACTTGTACTACGAAAGCTGTCACTTGAGTTTAACGTCAGCAGTATGGATCATGTTGCTTAGAGTCAACGCTGACAAAAATACATACTCTTAGAGACATTATCATATCTCTCAGTTATTAACAGTGATTTGTCAATTTAAAGCTGATCTTGTTGCAAAAATGTGTCGTGATTTATCGTAAAGTGTTCTTAACTTTTATAGCCGGTAAGCAAAAGTTTAAAACTTCCTTTTACTTTAAAGTGCGCAAACCAGTCTGACACACAGTAGAGATATAATAAATATCTTGCCAACGTCGTCTTCTCGGCCCGTATTGAAGGTTACGGATCCTCGTTTTTCCCCTTCAATTTATGGCTCGCGCGCTTCGCGCTTGGGCCACTGTAAATCGAAGAGGTAAAAACTCGGTCCGTAACTTACAGTACGGACCTCGAATTCCGTTAGAAAGAGGTATAGACTGCGACCTTAAAAAGTACTTAAAGATTTCGTACTGTTCGCCACAACACACGCGAATGACACCAGTGGGAAACTGAAAGACATGGTCACCTTGCGTTGTAATTCCACGTTGGTGATTCTTCCAGTTTCTTTCTTCATCTTTTCTATCCTCTCGTGAGCCATGTCTAAGTAAGACTGAAGATGTCGCCACACCAAACTCAACCGCAGAACACAGAACAACAGGAGCAGGATGAAACGAAAGTTGGAGTAGCCTTTCTCTGTTAATCTGAAATGAAAGGTATCAGGTGAACTCTGATAACTAGTAGAACAGAACCACAGACTGAAACAGCAACCTTAACACCGTGACAACATTGAAATAATGTTCGGGACAACAATAGAAAAATGTTAGGACAGTAGCAACTTCACCAACTACATTTACGTTCCTGGAAGTGGAGCATAGTGAAGGAGTTGAGCAAGTTACCTAAGAGTCTAGGGTCGAACCTGCGCTAACGGCAGTGGAACCTCCGCAAACGGCAACCTTCTATAATGGCCACTTTTTTGTCTTGGCGGACGGTCCCGGCTACGTTCACTCTTATTTTAACCTCTCTAAAACGGCAACGGCCGCTAAAGCACGTTCCAATCGGCCGAAATAACCTCTCGACAATGGCCGGTTAATCAACGACTGACGAACGGTGTATACAAAACCCACTTCTTATTGTAAAAGGTGACAAAAATTGATCTCTACCGCGCGTCGTTGATCTCTGTTTCTGATTGGTTTCTGTTTTATCGATATATTTTTGTTGCGTTACGTATTTATATGCTACAATAAGCATTTTTTAAAGATAAAAATGTTGCACCCCCGAAAAAATACGTGTCACATCACACCCCTTACCTCACCATAACGGCAACCTCTCTACAACGACTGCTTTCCTGTCCCCAAGATGGTGGTGGCCGGGGTGGAGAGGTTCGAATGTAGTTATTGAAACCTTGCCATAATTTCGACGTGTATCCTATTGTTAATAATGTCAGACCTTTGTAACGGGGGTAGGGAGGGTCAATATTGAGCATCGTCGTGTCTCACAAGTCATTTACAATGACATTTAATGTAAACGAAGTAAGAAAAAACTTTTCACTTACACAGGTTCTGTTTGTTTGTCGTCACTGTCAGTATTCCACGAGCCGGCCATCAAGGGTCCTTGGACGATGGGCGTCACCCATAACAGGACAAGAAACAAAGGGGCCAAGTAGTTTACATGGAGAAGGACCCTGCGAGAACATAAAACGAAGACATAAAACGAAGGGGGAACTTTCACTGTTGAGCATTATTACTTACTAAGTATCAAGAAAGCGCTTTCTCATAAGTCTCATGATGGCCGTAGCCAGAAAAAAATTATAACTGAGGCAATGCCCATGACTAAATTATTTTCCTAGAAATTTACTGTGTTTATTATGACTATTAAAAAAAATACAAACAAAAAGAAAAAAAGAGACGGAGGCAAGTGCCTCGGTTTGCCTGCTGCTAGCTACAGCCCTAGGCCTGATGAACAGATCAGAAGTTTTCCTTTTCACCTTGGGCGGAATGTTAGGCCATCGTAGGGTTACCCCAGCATTTTGCAAGGCTGTTCAAGCTAACTATGGTTAAGAGCGAGGCATGTGAATCAATGCAAAGTGTCTTTTTCAAGAACGCTAGGCCAATACCCGGTCCCCGTTGCGTTAACCACACGGCTAATGCTGACTTCACTATATCACCATTTTCGAGGTAATAAGGTAAATAATATAAAATAAATTACAATATTTAGGGAGCAAGCTATCCTGGCCGAACCGGAATTTGGAGATGTTGGTTTTCGCGGAGGGAGGAAAACCGGAGAACCCGGAGATAAACCCTCGGAGCAAGGCGAGAACCAGCAACAAAATCAACACACTTGTGTCACCGACAGGAATCGAACACGGGCCGCATTTGTGGGAGGCGAGCGCTCTCACCACTGCGCGATCCCTGCCCCCCAAGCAAGCAGCGACTTTAACAGTGTTTCATTACGGTGATTTGACTTACAACATGACGCGAGTCTCTTTGCAGTAGAACAGTGAATCCAGATACATATTGGCAAGTCGCATGCCTGGAAAACTAAGAAAAGCGCCGAGTAGACCCGACGCCACGGCGAGAAATAGCTTGAACACCCATTTTGGAGCAGGACCTCTGTAAACAAAAGACAAATAACAGTTACTTGCTATTATAAACGCCAGAAAAAAGGAACTAGACCCATCTTGGGCTTTCTTCCGTTGTTTTCTCAGATTCGTGATTTTGACGTAGACATACAACTCAGACAAAACCTCAACCAAATACAATATTGCTGTCGGAGTAGAATTGAGAGAAAGTAAATTTCCACTGTGCTTACACTTTGAAGCAATTGCTACACAAAATCCCACCTGGAAGGAAGTCCCTGCTTTTCCATGAACTCGGTGACCTTTTCGGAAAACGTTTCGTAACCTACGACATAAACCAAACTTAAGTTATAAGATTATTGAACGCTTTTGAGTGATGGTGAATCTGACATCTTTACCAGCGACAGTTCCCATGATTTGATTGGCAAAACGTTGTCAAAACGTTGTCAAAAAGATGTCCAAAAAAACAACTCTCATGTGGTAATGGTACGGTGCGTAGCAGTGTAATGGTGTATAAATGCACAATGCTGGTAATTATTATTTATAAAAAGTTTCAATCACTAGCCTTTATCAAGTCCAAAGTCCAGAAGAGACTCGTCAATCACAAGAACGGCCATAGCCACCACGAAAAAGAACAAACCGAATGTCAGACACATAGAACGCTCGCCGGTGTCATCCCCTCTCCAGTAAGCTGCCGCCAGAGAATACAAAACCTTACTGAACTAAATTAAGGAACACAGTCCAGTAAAAGAACTAACAAGGAAGGTCAAGAGATTACTTGAATTTTTCACTGTTTAATTCCATTGGTCCTGATATGACCCACTGAGGGAGCGGTCAATTAAAGATACAGTCGAACCTCCACTAACAGCCACTTCTCTACATGGGGTACACTTTGTCCCGGCAGACGGTCCATACTAATCCCTCTACAGTGGCGACGGCCACTAAAGCAACAACGGCCAGTTAATCAATGACTGACGAGCGGTGTATACAAAACACCATTTTTAATTGTAAAAGGTCCGGAAACTTGACCCGTACAATGTGTTCACGGTTGGTCTCTTTTTCTGTTTGGTTTCTCTTTTAATGATACATTTTGATTGTTTTACGTATTTATATGCTACAATAAGCATTTTTTACAAATAAAAATGTTATTTCCCCCCCCTGAAAAAGCAGGTGTCATATTACACCCCTACCTCCTCGTATTGGCCACTTCTCTTCAACAGCCACTTTCATCTGTCCCCAAGGTGGCCGCCGTCGCGAGGTTCAACTGTATTTTGTTTGTTAAAATATTATAAGAGTTACTTTATAGAAAAAAAAACCTGCTGTTAGAATACTCAGTTTGTGACAAACGTAAACGAACTGACGTTTCAAGTGTAAGTCCTTTGTCAAAGCAAAGCTGGGAATCTGATGCGGGAGCTAAATTTTGTACAATTCTGCTAAAACCATGGTGATGAAAAACAACTCGAGCAATGTTGAAAGCAAGCAGTGCCTATTTTCTTCTAAAACCAAGTGGAACCAACTGAAGGCAAAATTAGTTTAAGAGTGTAAAAAGTGCAAGTGTAATGATCTGTTTTTGATTCATGATGATGGCCATTTCTCTACCATACATCTAATACGCCATATTCGTATTCCCGGTATTGGACTGGAACTAGCTTGCAACTGAGGCTAACGTGAGGAGTCTCTTCAAATGCAAATGACACTAAGACAGATTTTGCTCAAAGTTCGAGCAATAAGTGCAAAAATTATTTGCTAAAAATCTACTCACAGAACGGTAACTTTTTGAATACTATTAAAAACATCTCACTTTAATTAATTTCTCTAAGTGACCCCACAATTAAATTCTCAAGCATTCTCGAAAAAGGTATTGTCAAACCTTGTAAGAATGCTTAATGCGTGTGTTATTGTGTTTTCAACTAACGTGGAACATGTGTTTTAATTGAAATATGGATAAATTCAAGTTTGTGTTTCTTTCGCGCAGTCAGCTTGAGAGCTTAAATCTCGATAAGTTCTTTTTACCTTCATTCAAAACATTACCATGCTATGAGGTTCTTTTGGTAACTTTATTTTGCCACTATTGCTGGAATGCTCTGCGGAGATCATCTTAATCTCTCTGTAATGACATTCCCCCGCATGAGCGTCCGGATCCATTGCAAGCTAGTTGAGTCCCATACCAAGAATACGAATATCGCCTACTTAGAACAACAAAATACATCTAGAATGCCAACTATTAGAAGAGTCATAGCCTAAATATTATTGATCTCCAGCAGAGGATACAGCGCAAAGAAGATTACAAGGCAGTTCCACACCAGCCCCAGGTTAAGTTCTTGAGTGTAGATTGCAGGTAAAAAGAATGCAAAGATTTCAACGAGACCATTTATAACAGCTGCACAGAAGGAGAAATCAATCAGCCATTTGTAATCATTGTAAAGGAACTGGGGGAGTAAGTCAATCTCTTCAATCTGAAACAAAAGTCACAAAGAAATCATTGTTATCAAATATTACTCAAAACTGGATCATAGGGCAATGCAATTTGAGAGTTTTCATTGGCTTAGCCATCATGGGTTATGAGCCATTATACCATAGGAATGCGTGCGATTTTTTTGGGCATTTTCATTTTTATTTTAGTTTAGTTTTCTATATTTTGGGTGTTTTTAGTAGGAAAAAAAAACAAACAATTATTCCACTCACACTTGTTGGATATGAAATGATTGATTATATCCAACTTGGTACTACGCACCTCATTAGCTAACTACCATCTCGTATGAAAATCCAAATTATGTGTGCTTGTGGAATATTTGTTAACCATATTATAAAAACAAATAAATCATATTTAATAATATACATGTATTTAATTGCAATATTGTTATCATAGTTAATTCTGGTAACATAGTAATAAAAGTAAAATGGTACAATCTGATTGTCTGAACAATCGCAGATTATCAGGTCATCTCCAAAGTGGCAATATTTTCTTGTTTCTCTGAAGTTCTGAAGGACATCTTATAATATTACCAAACAATTCAACTCCAAGAAGACCAAACAAAAGACATTCCTGCTACTTGACTTTAAAACCTTAAAATTGTTAAATAAACTGAATCATACAATAACCGTAAGAATTTATTGTTAAAATACATGTTAATACTAACAACTCTGCGCTCAATGTAATAAGTAATTTTCAAAGTACCGGTACATAAAACAAAAGGGTGGCATTAATAGAAGCCTACATTATGCAATTCCACAAAATACATGTATTCATATTTTCCCACAGAAGGGATTGGAATTTCCTGGGGGGTGGGGGCTTCTGACACCTTCACCAAAAAATTTAAAGAATTTATACCTGAGGCTTAATTAGAATTTCCAGAGGGGTGTGGGGTGGGAGTCTATTATAAAAAATCCCTCCTGCGGGGGAGGTATGGACATTTTCTGGAACTACACATTGTATTAATATACCGTAGCCTTGTCCAGCTGAACATCAATGTTGCAGGGCACTGTAAATGTCTTGACTTCCTCACCATTACTTCCAACAGCTGCAGCATTACTTTGCCGCTTTCTAATGTAAAAAAATATTATTCTATTGATTATTAAGCAAGAACAAATTACAAAGTACAGTTAGAAAAAAAATGCCTACACAGCAATGTATGTTGCACAAAGTGACTCTTATTTGAAGTTGGTGATGAAAAAAAATCACCGTTCTGTTTTACCACATTGTTAATCACCTGTCTCTCTGTGCTAGTTTTTGTGATTTTAATGATTTTTACTCACTTAAAAGTATTTCGCAGTTCACCTGCCCAGTAACTAAAAATGTGCCCAGTGGTACCTAACTGAAACTTTCTACAGACAGAACGAGCATGTGGGGTGACGGTGCAGCTCTATAGACTCACTTTACCTGGCATCTGTAGGAGCTGCTCTCTTTCCTTTACCTTTGCTTGTCACAGCAGAGTTCTTTCCAATCAGTCCTTTAAGCTCTTCATCAGTTGGATGAAGATATCTAACAAGGCTATACATCAAGAAAATAAATTATTAAGAAATAGAAAACATTTAGAAGTATAAACACAAAAGCAATGAACATGAAAAAAAAAAAAGAACTTGGCCAATATCCAGCCATCCTGAACACTTGGTCAATAACCATAAATATTATAGTAATTCTGATAAACCTTGTTTTTCATTTTCTTTCCTAGATGCCAACCAAATCAAACAATAAGATGCAAAACCAAAACCATTCACAACTTGGCTATGCACATTTCCCTGTGCTTGTTTTCAGTTACTTATAAAAACAAATACATGTAAATGCACCCACAGTTTTCCTTTTGTTCACTCATTTCAAACTTACATCGAGGTCTGTGGAAGTGATAAATAAGGATGAACTACATGTACACAATGACATCATCTGCAGAACTTATTCAGAACAGGATAAACCTGATCACAGGTTTACAAACTTTCATTAGCATTAGTAACTGTATCAATGTAAACTTACTGTTCATTACAGAGAATCCATCTTGCTAGGGAGATGAAAGGGGAGAACTTCTGCAACATGGTTGCCATAACAACACTGAGTACAAACTGTACTCCAAACAGTGCCTGCAAAACAAAAAAGAAATGTTACAAGATTTTTAATACATTATTAGTTAACTGTAAGCTTAATATAAAGATTTCGCCTAGCCTAAAAGCGAAGCTCCTGAGCCGGGTTGTTTAAAGCCTGATTAAGCTAACCCAAGATAAATGAGAATTTTGACTTGAGTTTTGTAACTTTATGTTGAGGTTTTCTGTTTATGTTGTTTGGCCTTCTGTTTTGAGTTTGAATAATCTCAAGGTCCTCAAAATACACAAAACAAACAGTGACTGCGAAAAACATCTGTATACAAGAAAAATTTATACTTCAGTTAACTTTCATAATCCTTGGTTAGCATTAACTGGCTGCCAAACAACCCGGCCCTGTTTACAACAAGATAACCTGACATGAGCCCGCAATCCAATTGAAAACCAGCACTTGATCAGCAGTCAATTTCAAAAACCATGTGACAATGAGCTCTAAACTTGAGCCCACGATATGGTCACGTGATACTAGTCAGCAGATACCTTGTTTTGGCAGGTGTCAATTGACCATAACATGGATGTCCAATATCAAAGAAGCATGCTATAAACCAAGCCTGGTGCATGTCTCTGTCAACCTATTAGCTGGAGTATAGCAGCCATCTTGCGCGACTCCGTCATTGTCATCTGTATGTGCCCACAAGCCATACCACTAGCCATGATAACCATGAGAAAATCAACTCATGGGTGTCCTTTTCTTTCCTATATGGGTATGAGGCTCCACTTGGCAGCCCTTTGGGCTGCCAGAGCTCCGCCATAATGTTGTTGTTATTTTAGGAATAGACAATCCAAAAGCTGGTTTTTGAGTAGTATAATAATAAACATGAGAGACATGAGAGACATTTCCAATGAAAATATGATGCCCAGTGAAGTATGTTTTTATGAATTTTGAGAGGTGTTTCGAAAAAATATGACACACACCTTTGAGTATTTGATATTTCTTTTGAATGAATATGGTTCACTTTATATGAATAACTTCACTACTATAAATACTAGCACAGATTTGTGAATATGACCAAAGAAATTGCCCTGAGGTTACAGTTTCAGCCCTTAATTTAGAGTGCATTCCTTAGGGATGATCTGGATCAGGATAAATTATCAAAGATTACTTAAATCATGGTGCATCAAAGGACCTTACTAATGAATCCACTCTAGGCATGGATTCATTGATTGTTTCCATGAACCGTGACCCAGGTGATCAAGAACAATTGATGCTTATCCAGATCAACCCTAAGGAACACACCTTGGATTCAAAACAGCTGAAATGCCCATGGGGGTACTCCGATGTGAAAAGGTTGCATGGGAATGCTTGTCGTTTTGCATAGGGCTGTAAATCCTGCATTTTGGTTTCAGTTAGGGTGCTAAGGATGAAATGACACAATAACCCATCAAGCTATCTTTCAGGGTTGTACTTGAAGAAAAAATCACCGTCCGCCTGTTTCAGAGTAGTACATGTACCTTTAAGGGGTCAGTTAAGCTCAAGCCATGTCCTAATTGGTCTATTTTAGGGGCTTAATTCAAATCACTGTCAAGTTTCCCTGGCCATTTTACATAGGAGTCCCCCCTTCCCTACAGCTGAAATGCTCCACCTAAAAGATAATAATTTGATAAATTCAACCAAAGAATGAAAGTCAGTCAACCAAGGCCTTTAATGTGGACATTTTATTAATCATTGGTCAACATAAACATTGATCAGTAACTGTTGTAATCAGCATGCATGTTGGTTTCAGAAAAGAATTTTCTTTTCAGTATTGATTTTGTTCATAAACTTACTTTAGCAGTTAAAGATTCCAAAAGTATCAGTCAACTTCCAAAAGACACATGCAAGCTTAAGGCATGCACAAAAATGCTTGCTATTTCATACAGCAGACGATTTTGTCATGAATGAAGACATGATTTGGTAAAAAATATTAATTTTAACAAAGTGAGATGCAACAAAAAAATTGGTTTGTACACATATAACGTTATTTAAGCTTATTACGCTTAAAACGTACTGCTGAATAAGCGTGATTTTTTTGTGTGTATGGCGTGAGAAATTGAGATATTGAGTCAGTGAGTCGTCAGAACACGTGAGTCTTTGATTTTCCCACATCAACTGAAGAAATCTAAAATTTAACGTCCAAATGAAGCTCAAGTCTGCTTGACTCTAAACTCAAAGCACAAGACCATAATCTTGGTGAGCTCTGCACGTTAGCTTAAAAAATAAAACGGAATTATATAGTAAGTTATGTGACGCTTTTCATGTGCTCTCAAAACTTTCACACGCACTATCGCTCCTGTATGCTTTGGCCATGTCTTTGATAAATGGAAATTTACATTTTTCACTTACGACATTCATAGCCAACTATTTACTTACCATTTTATCTGTTGCGTTTGCTCTTCACCTGGCTTGATCGTGGTAAGTGTAGCAATCTCTTTATGATACATTCGCAATTCCCAAGATCACGGACGCCATTATAAATAATCTACCAGGCGATAACTTGAAACCGAGCAAGCACTGGGTTCCATACCCAGACCGCGCTCGGCCAAGATCCCGACGGCAATGAGTCTGGAAAAGGAAAATAGGGACGAGAATGCAAAAACGAGAAGCACTGAGAATTTTTGTGCCAAACTCACTTGAGTCTGGCATGCTACCCCACTAGTGAAGCAAACATTAATACAACGTACACCCAAACCGTTGTCTTGGCAAAATTTTACTTCATAAAAATGAAAAGTGAGAATAGACGAATAGCGGTAGCGGACAAGAGAGAATACCGTCCCCCCCCCCCCCCCCTGGAGAGAATGTCCACGACAAAGTGCAGCGACAATGCCCATTGAGACTGATTCCGTCTTCATTTAAAGCAATTGCAAAAGTTTCTTGTCACTTTAGAATTGGCCTATTCTGCACAGCAACGGCTCACAACGCGTAGAAATTACACCGGTCGAGCTGTCTTTCGAGAAAAACGATTGTCAAAAGTGATCAAAAGTATGATAATTGTGGCTATTTCACACCGTTATCGCATTTTTTATTGATTTTATTGTACTGACTCTCTCTCTATTTCTTTTCCATTTAGCCGAAAGCTCCGCATATTTTCATTTTTTTTTTAAGTAACACCTTTAGCCTTGCTCGGAAAATGGCATCATTGTTGCAGTTGCTGTTTTGATGTGATGTTGTTGTTGTTGTTTTTCAGACTGCTGTTTTTGTCTCGTTACAGTACTGATATGCCTCATAAGCTAAGTAGTGGCTGTATGACATCAGGCAGGATAATGGCTCCGTCAAGTCCAGCCCTCCTCACCCCCTCCCACCAGCTATTTAAGAGGCACTTGTAATTTCTTGAAACAAAACGTTGCAAATGCCCCACGGTGGGGCTAGAATATTAGCAAATCCCTTCAGTGGAGCTTCGGGGAGACTGCAAGACCAAAATACTATTTTCCTGGTTGATAGGGTAGGAAGCAATGTTATTAATACTTGTAGTTATTGATATGACTTTTGGAAGCAATTTAACTCCGGAGCAGGCATTTCCTTTCGTCCGGACTTAAAGCCATGTTGGACAACCCGACAGCTTTAACAGTTTTGCAATCGCCTAGCGCATTCGCAGAATCTGGTCTCTGTTAGACATTCTAAATGCGAAATAAAACAGCAGCCAAGTGCTTAAGAAATGGACGTCTTGCCTTGCAAGGGCTTCTGTCCAGCATCCTTGATTCGCACGAGGAAGCATGAACATTGCAAATTTTTGTTAATTTGGGAGTGAGAGTTGAGCTCGGGTTTCTTTAAAATGAAAAATGTTTGACTCCTCTGATTACCTATCACCCTTTCGCATCCGGTTTCGTATCGAAGGCAATCAGGAAATTTCAAAATAAACAACCGAAGATGAGCGCAGTGCCCTACCCCGGCGCAAGAAAAAGTGTCAAATGCCCGACAAAAACTGGGGGAAGGGATGAAAGGGCTTGAAAATGACGTAGACTTGAAGTTATAGGTCTATTTCGACTTTATTAAAAACTGGATCATTGGATAATGCCATTCGAGAGTTTTCATCGGCTTAGCCATCATGGGGTTCGAGTGATTATACCATGCTCTACAAATATGATAAGAGTATGCGCGATGTTTGAGGCGTTTTTGTTTTTATTTTATTTTAGTTTTCTAGATTTGGGAGTTTTTCATAAAACAATGATTCCACTCGCGCTTGTTGGATGTGAGATGATCATAGCCAACGAGGCGCATATATCTACCATCTCATATCCAACGCGCGCTCGTGAAATAATAGTCAAGTAACCAGAGATTTATTCTGCACTAAACTTATAAATGACCTTAAAGCATATGCAAAGTGTTGTATTTATTTAGGTATAAACCACATGCTATTAATCAAAGGTTGCTTCCTCGTTGTTACCCTTACGCTTTGTTGCGAAGAAATAGTTAGTTTACTTCCATTTAGTTAAATTTAAAAAAAAGAAAACATTGTCTGGCTAAAAATATTAAAAAAAGCCCCAAGCTTTCGACTGCCTAAACTGTGGTCTTCAACGGGTGAAATGAAAAATGCACTGAGAATTCTCAAATATAGTGCGATGAAATGGACGCAATAGACAATATTATGGAAAGTTTTGTTAAAAAGAATGTTGAATTGTCCTGGGGGTGTACAAAAGTTACTGGCCGCATTGGGGTTGTCATGGTGTGCCAAGATTCCAAGCAAGAACTTTCCATTGCGATTATTGTCCGCTTTGTTACTGATTGAAGCGTTTAATATTTAAGTCAATGACGGGTGGTCCTGAGACCATGCATGAATGATTGTTGTTGAAGCGACCTTTGGGGAAATTAGCTGATCACTCCAACACTCTTTGTTTGGTTGCTTCTCTTTTTATTCCCACTATTGATGACTTCGGTACAATACCAACAACGTTCTCCTACTTGTTGCTCTTGACTGGTTACAGCAATTACCACAACTACTAGGAGCTAACTCGTCACGTTCCTTTAAAGGAACAACCACGTCATCCATCAAATCAATGTCAATCTGTCAATTAGGCTAACGTAATGCCATGCGCAGTTCGAATAAAATTCTATTGCGACTGCGCACCAAGCTACTTAGCATATTTTCCTTCGAGGTTATCGAGGTTGACTAAAACATTTTCTACCTTGATTTTAACCGACTTTCTTAAGTGGTTGACCTAAATAAGGTAACGTGAGCAATATAAAAGTTACAATCTTGGTTCTTACCGATTAAAAGTTTAGGATAACACTATGTTAAAAGATAAAAGTTGTTGTTAAATATTTGATACAACATAAGTGTTACAAGAAATAGGTTTGCAAACTCCCAGCTTCGTGGGCGGGATTTCCAGTTAAAACTATCCATCTCATTAACTGGACGTGCTCTTGGTACAAACATCCTCTAATGAGGTGCCGCTGCTATTGTTAGGAATCTTTTCTTTATTTGGGTAGAAGTGTAAATTAGGAATAAATTAATTTAAACATCGTTATCAAACTCCTTGAAAAGGTCAGTAAAAAGGGCAAGGTTTGACTGAAAAATTGGACAGGAGACTGAAAATAAGTTAAGGAGTCTAACGCGGCTAATTCCAAAAAGAGCGCTTCCAAAATCCAGATTTCAATTTTTACTTCATTTTCTCGATCGACACCCGCGAGTAAACAAACGAGTTGCTGGACAACGTAGCTAAACCGAAAACATGCAGTGCAGCAACGGTGCTCGCAGAACATGAATGTACCAAGGCATCCTACCAAGAATCGGCTACAAATTATTGAAGTAGACACTACATTTTCAAAATAGTTAGATTACATGGCACCATTTCCAGTTTAACAACGGTCAAGTAATTTACTCATATTTCACTGAAGAACTAGTTCCTAGGAAACGCAGCACCTGCGTACACAACAACAACGGTAAGAAAAGGCAACATTTTTTAAACACCTAAAATATTCCAATATTATATTTCGAATGACCCAACAGCTATTTCTCAGAACATTACCATTAACTTTTTACCCATTATCACAACGAATAAATATGGTTGGGAATTTATATCTTGCTTGCATTTTTATTGTTTTACAGTATGCGTCATATTGTATCATGCATAATTCTTTTTAAAAAATCTTTTATCCACCGACAAGATGTAGTATTTGAATCAAAACAGACCGTGTTTGACTACATTTCCAAACACCGAGAAGAGAGTTGAAAATACGACGCGTAGCAGAGTATTTTTGACGAACTTCGAGGTGTTGGGAAATGTGCTCAAAAACTGTCTTGAGTGTTTAATACATCTTCTCAATCGAAACTAAACCTGAGGAAAAAACAGATGAAAAAAATCGTAAAAATCTATGTATGCTAAAATATTAGGATCAATTATCCAAACAACGCGAAGATCATGATTTCCTTTGTTTAAACTTGATGAATTATTAATAAGTTTGTCCGAGAATATAAACTGAGACATGCGATCCAGCTGTTAGGAATTCATTTCTTCATTTCTTATTTTCTACAGATTGAAATAGTAATTGTTAACCTTGCCTGGTAAGTCTACTCCTTGAAAACTTGAAGGTTAGTAAAACGAGTCGTTTTTCGTCCAGTCATGTCTCAAATAAGAAATTCAATCATATAATTTCTCAATAATCCAACTGAAGTGAGCCAGTTCGTCTTCCTTGTATCATTTTAATACCGGTAAATTTATAATATGGGCTATTTTGTCGTGATTGAAATGTAACAGAGAACCAAGCTAATGTGATACTTTTCCCAGCCTAGTTTTTCAGCGAAAAAGCTGATATCGAATAACCTCATTTATGGCAAATATTTTTAGTAGCGTTATATATTCAGTGATACACTTTCGACCATGTGGACTTCATTAGTTATTGAAAATTGGCTATCAAAATTGGGTTTGAAAATGTACTGGCAATGATTATGAATAATATGCATGTGTGGTAGGAAGTCTAAGACAGATTGATCGTCTCTGATCATTTAGCGACTACGTTAAACCCAAAATCATCGTTAAACCATTGACTTTTTGAACTCACGTATTTTGAAGCATTGAGGTAGGCTATTAACGATTCGTTTCGTTTTGTTAAAGAAAGCTGAACGATAACGTTGAGCAAAAAATGAAACGTCATAATTTGCTATTCAGCTACTTAAGTTTGAAGTAATTTTTAAACCGGTTAACAGTTACGGTTTCTTGCTCTCCATTGGCGCCATCTGAACAATAATACCACCGATTGACTGGAGGCAGCGTGGCCAAGTGGTTAGAGCGCCGGATTTGAAATCCGTAGGTCCCGGGTTCAAATCCCGTTCTGACCGCTGGCTGATGTTGTTCTCGGTAGCCCCGAGTTCAACTTATCGGCTGCGCTTGTAAATAGCCAACTGGTCTCCTCCCGCCAGTTGGGATTCTTAACCTAGTTATGTTTATTTGAATATTTATTTATCATTGTTTGCTTACATTGGTCCTGAAAAGTCCCAATAGGGAGTGGCTAATTAAGTAAAATATAAAATATAAATATTCATCTGTTGCGGTATATTGTCACCGTCAGGCATAAATGCAAACCCTGAAGCCGTGTGCCGGTGATTCTTTCTGGTGGTTTCGGCGGCAAGTATGCCACTTATGGTGAAAACCCCCCGGGAGGTGGTACTCGTAGAAAAATTGGGTAGGGGTGTGCGACCAGCTTGCCAGAACTCTTACCATTCTTAAGACCAAACTCTACGATATTCCCTAGCCTATTTATGGCCTGACCAAAAATTCGATACCCCATATAAGACCTGACCCTTAAATCAATACCCTGTTCAGACCTGCCTTATAATTAGTTCCTACTTCAGACCAATGTTAGACTAAATGCAATGTTTATATGCTTTTATGAGGTAGGATAGCTCGATTCCTCTAGAACACATACCCAATTCAAGACTAGAGAGTGAAAACACCTATTCGATACCAAAATAGCCAAAATCGATACCCTACCGTCCTTTCTGACTAAAACGGCTGAAAATCATACCCTTTGGGGCCACACGTACATATAGAGCCGTCATACAAGGGAGCACCATCCCCTGGGTGAAAATACTGCCGCCATCTGAAACGGACCAAAGCAACTGTACAATGGACGAAAAACGGAATCCGTTGTCAAATCATTGCCGTAAAAGAGGTTTCAGAAATGCTCACAGTATTTAAACAAGGTATATTTAGGGACGACTTTGTCTTATTCTTTTCTTGATGCGCGCGTTATTTCAGAAACCGAACTTATAATAGCGGACATTTCTAACATCTTATTTTCCCCTGTTTCTCCTGCCATGCATATTCACATCTCTCAGTTGCTATTTCAACAAGGTGGATTTTACTAAGAAAAAGTGTTTAAACCCATTTACGAATTACTTACGGAGAACTCCGGCTTTCTAACGTGGAAACCTTTTTTTTTTTTAACTTTATCGTTTAGCGTTTTTAAAGTATAGCGATGAGTTATTTATTTTCTTCTAATCCTAGAAAATTAGCTACAATTCCTGTGAAGTTGGTAACAGTTGTTGAAGCGACCTTTGGGGAAATCAGCCGATCACTCCAACACTCTTTGTTTGGTTGCTTCTCTTTTTATTTCCACTATTGATGAGTTCGAATACGGTTCTATTGCGACTGCCCACCAAGCTACTTAGCATATTTTCCTTCGAGGTTATCGAGGTTGACTAAAACATTTTCTACCTTGATTTTAACCGACTTTCTTAAGTGGTTGACCTAAATAAGGTAACGTGAGCAATATAAAAGTTACAATCTTGGTTCTTACCGATTAAAAGTTTAGGATAACACTAAGTTAAAAGATAAAAGTTGTTGTTAAATATTTCATACAACATAAGTGTTACAAGAAATAGGTTTGCAAACTCCCAGCTTCGTGGGCGGGATTTCCAGTTAAAACTATCCATCTCATTAACTGGACGTGCTCTTGGTACAAACATCCTCTAACGAGATGCCGCTGCTATTGTTAGGAATCTTTTCTTTATTTGGGTCGAGTTGTGAACTAGGAATAAATTAATTAAACATCGCTATCAAACTCCTTGAAAAGGTTAGTAAAAAGGGCAAGGTTTGACTGAAAAATTGGACAGGAGACTAATTCCAAAAAGAGCGCTTCCAAAATCTACATTTCAATTTTTATTTCATTTTCTGGATCGACACCCGCGAGTAAACAAACGAGTTGCTGGACAACGGACCTGGACAACGCAGCTGAACCGAAAACATGTAGTACAGCAACGCTGCTCGCAGAACATCAATGTACCAAGGCATCCTACCAAAAATCGGCTAACAAATTATTTAAGTAGATACTACATTTTCAAAATAGTTAGATTACATGGCACCATTTCCAGTTTAACAACGGTCAAGTAATTTACTCATATTTCACTGAAGAACTAGTTCCTAGGAAACTTTGAGGGAATTTGAGGGATTTTTCGGTGCTCGATGTTGGGTTCCTTCTTTTGTCTGTTATCTTGTGGTAGGTTTTGTCGTCGCCATTGGATCTCCCACATATGAACTATCCAAATACCTCGCCAACATCTTGTCGCCACTTCAGAATAATGAATACACAGTTAAAAACAGTGCATCTTTCGTCGAAAAGATCCGCACCTTGTCAGTAGATCCCGACGAGATTCTAGTATCTTTTGACGTCGTGTCACTGTTTACTTGCATTCCAACCCACCTAGCAATCGAAGTGGTTAAAGAGAGACTGGACTTTGACCAATCACTACCGGAAAGAACCAACTTGTCTATCCAAAATATCATGACACTTCTTCAGTTTGTCCTCGACAACAATTTCTTCATATTCCAAGGCAACCATTACCAACAAATTTTCGGTTGTCCGATGGGATCCCCAGTCAGCGCCATCTTGGCCAATCTCGTCATGGAACATGTCGAAGAAAAGGCTCTCTCATCGACCCCTAACCCTCCTAAATGGTGGTTTAGATACGTAGATGACAGCCACGTATGTGTTAAAAGAGAGCACGTAGATGAATTCCACTCACATCTCAGTTCCATCAACCCTCACATCAAATTTACAATCGAGATAGAATCAGAAGGTTCCATTGCCTTTCTCGACACAAAAACAACCAGACAAGAAGATGGCTCGATCGCTGTGTCTGTTTACAGGAAAACTACTAACACCGACCGTTACCTTGATTTCAAATCACACCACCATCCTCAGCATAAACACTCGGTCGTGCGCATTCTCATGGATCGCGCAAGGAACATTCCTTCCACGGAGGAGGAAGTTTCACGGGAAACTAAACGAGTAACGAAAGCCCTTGCCACTAATAACTACCCTGTGAATTTCATTCACAATGGCCGCCAACTGAGTAGACAACAAGAAACGAATGATACCGACCATCGTGGTTTTGTCATCCTCCCCTACGCCAAAGGTTTTTCCGAAAGAGTCGCAAACGTTCTTCGAGGTTTCAATATCAAGGTCGCCCATAAACCTATTCGTACCATCTCGAAAATACTCAAAAAACCTAAAGACAAGATCGAGAAAGAGGCTTCCAGAGGCATTGTTTACAAGATCAAATGTAAAGATTGTGACTGTGTTTATGTTGGTCAGTCATCACGCGCGTTAAAAACACGTATGAAAGAACACGCAAAGGCTATAGCAACATTGGACAAAAACTCTTCATTGGCCAAACACCATATGCTCAACGGTCACCAAATAGATTTGGAGAACGTTGAAATTGTCGACAGATCATCAGTATGGAAACAAAGACTAATTCTTGAAGCTTGGCATTCCTTGCGAGTCAGGAACGCTATAAACGAACACATAGCGCTACCGAACGTGTACAATGGCATTAAGAATTTTTACACTCATTAAGAATACTCTAGAGACTATTGCTCATTTAGTTCTATCACACATCTATTACATATTCGAGCAGGACGCCGTTGAACATTTGCATTTTCCATCTTTTGCTGAAGAAGGCAACAGTAGTGGCCGAAACGTCCGATAACCATATTTTTAGCCAGTGACAACCATTTAATTCCTTTCCTTTTTTACCAGTTTTTAACAGTCAAGTAATTTACACATATTTCGCTGAAGAATTAGTTCCTAGGAAACGCAGCACCTGCGTATACATCAACCGCGATAAGAAAGGCAACATTTTTTTAAACACCTAAAATATTTCAATATTATATTTCGAATGACCCAACACCTATTTCTTAAAACATTACCATTATCTTTTTACCCATTATTACAAAGAATAAATATAGTTGGGAATTTTATATCTTGCTTGCATTTTTATTGTTTTACACAGTGATGAGGTGCAGCGGATTCCAGCTGACGGGTGTACGAAAGAACAGGCGACTAACACTGTTTGTGTTCCTTGGGATTTTTACTTTGGCATTTTACATCCTTCTCCATCGAAACAAAGACACTGCTTCCCTCATAAGCAGAATAAAGTCATCTACAGGTACACTTAGTAACTTTCTCTATTGCAATCATGATTTTAGCCTCTGCGGTGTATATACCAACTTGCGCATTTTATCTTATTTCGTGCTCGTGTGTCACGTTTTTCTCGTTCGGTGTTACATTTTCATTTCGGATTTGTTGCTGGGTTTTTATTGACTCTTTGAGTTGTTTCGGTCGAGTTCCTAGTTTTCCAAAGCATTCTCTTATCACATGGACCGAGTTATGCGTTCACTGCCACGGATACCATATACTTACAATGTACACACCATCTGGAAGCATGCATCTTAAGGACGATCGCGTGAAAATTTTCTAGTTTATAGATTTTGTTTAAATTTTTACTGCAGTCAGATAACGAGTTACTTGTGTCAGAAATGCAAAAAAAAAAAATGGAGGTCACCGACGTCGTTTCAGATATAAAGCGTGTGGAAAACTACCCTGATTTTGAAAAATTGGCGTACGTAATTCAGCATGGTCTACACTGAGGGGTTTGTAGTTAAAAATATTGAAGGTTAGTCACGAAGGCAAACGATGTTAGTCATATTTTGCAGAAGTGGGTTTGTTGCGTAAATAATTCCAAATATTTTGCCAACGTTTTCACAAAACTTAACCCTTCAAGAGGCAATAGAAACTACCGAACAGATAAACGAAGAACTGATAAGAACGGAATTCGATGGTGCATTGTGAAATAAATTCAAACTTCTAGTCGATAGTTTTTCTTCATTTTTTTCGCTAAACGAAGAAAATCAGCAGAGAAAATGATCCATTGAAAGAAAAATAAGGGTCACCGAAGGTCCAAAATCGTTAAATCCAGGCAGAGCTATAACAACAGCCATCTGCCCTATCATCGTTCATTTCATTACTTAGCGCGCGCTCTCATCAACCTCGTTCCCAGAGTCTTTTCCTTGGCTTGGGGGCGAGGTGCTTGTGAAAGGAATTTAGATAAAGTTTTGAACGATTAGTAGATTTATACTAAAGCAATTAGATTATTCGCTCTCGATTTCTATGCGTAATAGTTGACGAGGGCTGTTATCACGCTATAGAAATCTCGAGCTCATAATCTAATTGCTTAATATTATACGAGTAGTTCAGCTAATCATATTGCAGCATTTGCATTAGTATGCTAGTAGAATTTTCTAATTAAGAATTGGTTCATGCTTAGCGTGCGTATATCGAGTAATGGACGCACGCGGGAAGTTTGGAGAACATGCGTACGAAAGAAGGGTAAGAGTTGCTCAAGGCGACAGCCTCGAGCAACTCTAGCTTCTTGAGTGCTCTCCAAACTTCTCAAGTGCATCAATTCTTTTATAACATGGCGACAACAACTAGGGCGCTGAAACATGTTTTATTTGTGATTGACCTCAAAGTTCTCACAATGCACGGTGAAGAAAAACAAAGGTCATTAGGATCTTGACACGTCACAATCAGCTGAGGAATGGTTGAGCGAAAACCTTTAACCTGGTTTCTAAAATTGTCGATGAAAAATTCTTTAGAATAATCTTCACATTGCCGAAAGTTAAAAAGAACTTGCGCTAAACTCGACGGAAATTTTGCTGCATACGTCATCTTATACGCGGACGGCCGTGCGTACATAGACACTTCGTTCATGATGGCTCAATAGGAAAATTAGATAGAACTAGCGCGCGCTAGGCTATAAATTAGACTAGCGCAGGGGGCTCGTAATTTAGTGATTATGGTAAACATTGTGTTAGCGATGAAGACCTTTAATTTACTGGCCTATTAGAGATAATTGTTATCATCCAGTTTATTTTTCACTCTTTTTTTATTCTCTAGGAAATTGGTGGAGGCCTTGGCAATTATTTATTACCAAAGACCCACTTGCTAGTAAACTGAATTTTTCACGGCTTTGGAACCAGAGGTTGACTTATGAGCAACGTAAAGATAGAATCTGTGGCAAAGAATGGCAAGCTAACTACACCAATCTTCACAAAGATATTCTGCAATTGCGGCGGCCTCGACGGTTTATTGTTTTTAGCTGTACTGTGGAAAGTTATAAATGTGCAGGTTATGGCAATCGCTTAGGGGGCATCGCCTCACTTCTGTTTCTTTCTATTTTAACGCAAAGAGCGTTGTTAATTGAATGGGACCAGGAAATGCCTTTGGATACTTACCTTGTCCCAAAAGGGATCGAGTGGAACTATTCAACAGAGAATATAAAAGATCTTGACACAAGAATACATTTCTTGGGGAAGCAAAATCACTTCAATACGAGGAGGAACGATGTGCTCAATCAGTGGGAAATGAAAACAGATTTTGTTAGCTGGCTTCTGCAGACAAACATTCAAGCTTATTTTGACCGACCTGTTGAAAAAGTGGTGTCAAATTGGTATTTTGCAGACTTCTTATTGGAAAATCCTTTTTTAGGACAAAATGTTGACGAGTTGGGAATCAGGAGGGAACGCTCTCGATACTCACTCATAGGTTGTGCTTTTGATTTTCTCTTCCAGAAGTCTCGCGAACTGGAAACCAGGCTTGACGCTGCTAGACGATCGCTCGGTCTTGCAAGCCAGGCTCCTAAGCTCGGGCTTCAAATAAGAATGGGGGATATATCTTTACACAGAGGCTTGCTGAAAAACAACCACATTGACTTCAAGCGTTTTATGAATTGTGCGCGAGTGTTCGGCCAATCCCTCGCGAGGCGAAAAGCAGACACTGTAAGGGAACCAGTTAAGTGGTTCCTAGCAACAGATGATACTGCAGTTAAGCGATACGCACTTAAGAATTACCCTTTAAATGCAGTCACGCTAAATATAACTCCTCAGCACATAAATTCACTCACCAAGACGACGAATTCGGAGAAGATAGAAGGCATGTTTGGTGTTATAATGGATCATTTTTTATTGTCTGAGTGTGATTTTCTTATTTTGTCCAAGAGCACATTTGGAAAAACAGCAGCCGCGTTATTTTTTCATTCAGAAGGAACATCGATTTACGAGGATGTTTGTGGGGAACAATTAAGGAAGGGCATGACGCCCAACCTGCGCACAATACATCAGATTGACGGCTATTTCTGGAAACACCGAAATTCCTCGAATTAGCGCCTAGTCCGGCAATCTCAAATCTAAGATTAGGCGGTGGGCAGTTCACCATTCCCGTTATACCAGCTTGTAGGTCAGCCATTGAAAGACACAATTTTGATAAACTCAAATTAAATTGAAATTTCGTTGACTTGAACATCACAACAAACGACAAATGTGATTTTAACGTAACTCAGCGCAGACTCTTTGAATCGACGATCTCACGTATGCACTCAATTGCTTTATCACGAGACTGAAAATTGTTTTTGTTCCGTTCAGTTGTTTTCTTGTTGGTGTCGGAATTTTATTATGCATTCTGTCACTGGGCTAGAATTAATTTTTTGCAGCAGGTTTTAGAGTTGAAATGTTACTAAGATAGAGAATTGGGAATGGGGAATGAGAAAAGGGAAATGGAAAATGGTGAATGAGGAGGCAATTCACACAAAAATAAACCTTGACTGTTTTCGGCCTCGAAAGAAATCCACAGTTTTCGCACCTCACTGAAGTGGCTGTCAACGTGGCCATGCCACCAACGAGGCTACAGTAGCCACAGGCAGACCACTCTATGTGTTCGTGGTTAATAATTGTTTTTATTATATGGCTGTGTCTCACAAGGACTGGGAACTACCGAATTCACGAATTTGATTGGCTGAAATCGATATTGACCGCGGTCTAGATTTTCCCATCTAGACCGGCATCCAGACCGGTTTCATTTTGCGTTGAAAAAGTAGCAAACTAAAATAAAAAAATGTTCACCATTTTCTTTTATTTTCTTCTCAATCATTTATGAAAGTGCCAAAAAGCCTGATGACAAAAAAAAAAAAAAAAAAAAAAAAAAAAAAAAAAAAAGTGAAGAGGACGAGCAAATCTCGGCAGGTTTAAGTTAAGCTCATCGCCGTTCGCAAGCAAAATGTCAGCTAGTACAAACCAGTTACATTAAACGAATTAAAGTTTTCTTCTTTGCCATATAATAAACATCTTATTAACCGACCTACGTCGGTCTGTATGGGAGAATCTTGACCTCGGTCGTATGTACAGACCCCACTGCGTTCGGCCTGTACTCACTACCTCGGTCAAGATTCTCCCATACAGACCTCCTGCTCGGTTAATAAGAGCTAAATATGAAACAAGTAGAATCTATGAGGGTTATGAATAAAGCTCTGAAATTTCATCTCGGTCTGAATATCCCACTAAAGTAAGATGAAACGTTAATCGACTCGTGTGGTGTTTTTTCGCCCTCCTGGGCCTTCTGATGGGTCGTTTTACAAAATTACTTTTGGCCGGAGACCGGTAAGACAAGAGAGGGAGACGAGCTTGTTTGCGATTCATTGACTCGTTTTAAAAATTTACGTTTTTGTGGACAACTCGTACGCGTAATTAAAATTTTTTTTGGGGGGGGGGGGCGGGGGGGGGGAAATTTCAGATAAAGTAGAAATCTTGAATTCGATGTGAAAATATAATTTTGGACAAAATAGGCCTTTGAAGGTCTACAGTAACCTTAATGAGCTATTTTTTTTTTCCTGTGTCTGCAGTGGATGTGTACGCTTGAGATTCTTTCGTGATTTTTATTCACAAATTGTGTACATGCGCGCAAAGATCCCAACACTGCACACCAAAATATTGCATTTTTCCATACCATCAAATACGGGTGCATAAATGGAGCCGACATTTAATTGATCAAGAAATAGAAGAAATGTACCGTGTTTCTATCGAGTTTTAGTATAAATCTACCAGCGTTCTATCACGAATACCGTTCTCTGATTGGCTACGCTACTCACTATCTATTCTGCGATAGATAGCGAATAGCGTAGCAGTGTGCCCTTGTTAACAAAATGACGGCCGCTTCTTGGCGTTTTCGAAGTGTCTGTGAACAGGGTTTAAACTAAGTGTTGAACGACTAGTAGATTTATCCTAAAACAATTAGATTATTCGCTCTCGATTTCTATCCGTGATAGGTGACTCGGGCTGCTCCCTCGTCAACTATCCCGAGATAGAAATCTCGAGCTCATAAATTGTTTTTTAGTATAAATCTACTAGCGTTGTATCATGAATACTGCTCCCTGATTGGTTACGCTATTCACTATCTATTAAACAAGTAGATTATTCGCTCTCGATTTCTATCACGTAATAGTTGACGAGGGCGCAGTGAGTAGCGTAGCCAATCAGAGAACAGCATTCGTGATAGAACGCTAATAGATTTATACTAATCTGTGATAGATAGTGAGTAGCGTAGCAGTGTGCTCTTGTTAACAAAATGACGGCCGCTTCTTGGCATTTTCGAAGTGTCTGTGAAGAGGATTTAGATAAATTTTTGTACGAGTAGTAGATTTATACTAAAACAATTAGATTATTCGCTCTCGATTTCTATGCGTGAACTATCACGCGATAGAAATCTCGAGCTCATAATCTAATTGCTTAATAAAAACATGATTTTTAACCAATCAGCGCGCGTATTTTCCTAGGGCTGTTTTAAGCCTCGCATTCATGTGAAAAATCCTTTGCCTGGAAACATGATTACCAGGCTTAGGATGTACAAAGTATTGTTATTTAAATTTGGGCGCCTTTTATGCAAAGGTCTATTTGCAATGCAGTGTAAATTAAAAATAAACGATAAATTGGCCTGCTCCCAGCCAATCATAGCTTGTGCTTTGATTTTCTCTTCAGAAGTCTCGCGAACTGGTAACCAGGCTGAATAAGAATGGGGGATATATCTTTACACAGAGGCTTGCTGCAAAACAACCACATTGACTACAAGGGTTTCTTCGATTGCGCGCAAGCGTTTGGCGAAGCCCTAACAAGGCGAAAAGCAGGCTCTGTTAGGGAAACAGTTAAGTGTTTCCTAGCAACAGATGGTAGTGCAGTTAAGCGATACGCGCTTAAGAATTACCCTTTAAATGCAGCCACGCTAAATATAACTCTTCAGCACATAAGGTACAACAAAGCGCTCACTGAGAAGACGACCCCGGAAAAGATAGAGGACATGTTCGGTGTTGTGATAGATCATTTTCTACTGTCTGAGTGTGAACAGGCCCTTTGCACGATCCGTTCATATGGTACGGAATTAATTATGCTGGTACGCAAGTTACGCAGTGGGACTTTCAAAACAAAGGAAAGTCGGGCCTATTTCTTATTATATCCCGGAGCACATTTGGAGAAACAGCTGCCGCGTTATTTTCTCATTTAGAAGGAACATCGATTTTCAAAAATTATTGCAACAAACGATTAAGAAGGGCATGACGCCCAATCTGCGTGCTGTACCTCATTTTGAGGTTTTTTGGAAAAAGTGATAATCAAGGAAGCGGGGTGGAAGGTGGAGGCACTTAATCGAGTAGGTCCCTTGTGGTTCGTCACGCAGTCGTTCCTCACGCTCGTAGGGGAGAGATTGCGTGACTAGCCCAAAAAGCGTGTGCGTACCGTATGAGGCTATATACCATTCACGAGGTGCTTATTTAAATATTTAATCATACCGTATAACGTTACTCACATTCTGAAAAAGGGAGCTGTCCAAAAATTAGTTTACAAACTGACGCTTGTCTTTTTATATTGATAATCAAATTTTGCCCGATAGAAGAAGCGCATATTGGGGTCGGTCGGGGGGGGGGGGGGGGAGGCGCGGAGAGCCTGCAAAGCCATTTTTTATTTTATTTTATTAAAAACAGAGAGGTATATAGGCCTGAAATTTCTTGTATAAAGGGAACCTCTATTGAACAAAACAGCTCTGTAATCATAACGCTTGAGATTTCGCTGCGGTTTTCCGGGAGCGAAAACTTTTCGGGAACTTCGAGAAACGCCGGCCCCAGACCTGAAAGACACGACGAATGAAGCGTAATAAAATTCCCAAGGTAAAAATTTAATAATCTGTTCATCTAATCTAAATTTGTCCATATTTTTATTCCATTTATCAAATAATGTATATCACATTTCCATTTTTTTTTTTACAAAATAAATAATTCAAGATGGCGCTGAATCATACTCTCATATTCAAGTAACCATTTCAGTGTGACTCGTATCTCTGTTGTTCCTGATATATTACTGTGTATCAAATTTTATTCTGAACGACTAGAAGCAAAAGATTAACAGCGCGAGTTCTGTAGCGACTGCACCGATAATCGTTACTGTAAAAGCTCTTTGTTCTCAATCATCGTGTTGTTTCGGCTACGCGCCCAGTTTGTTAGGGTCACGTGATCTGGAAGAGAGAAGATCCTTCACAGTGACGTCACCAAAACAAATCCGACCGCAACTGGGGTATACGACAGCCATATTAGGTCGGTGATGTGATATCGGTGGATATCAAGACTGTAGACATAACTTCTGATTGACTAGCTGCGAATTTGGGTGCCGTAATGGAGTTATCAACTGTACAAATAACTTTCAAAACTAAGACTTTCAAATCCAACAAATTAACTAATATAGTAGTAAGCTTAATTTCCCTCTTAACAAATATATCAGAGCTCCTTTTGCTTCTATAAAGAAATGTATAATGAAGAAAACTTTAGAGAATTGGTGTCAACATAACTTATTTGGCCACAGCAAGTAACTTTTCCGTCTTTGTGTTGGAAACTCTACACTACGTACGAATACTAAAATATCGATTTTTGAGAAATTTAACCGGATGTTAGCAAGACTACCCGGTTAATTGCACTCGCTTTTCCTTTTGTCTCGAAACACCAGTGGCGGTCTACTTGGTAAATGCTGACAACTGAACAAACAACGAAGACGACCTCTCTCCTTTCTAAGAGTAAAAAATACCGATCTCCTAGAAAACGAAACCCATTGCAATAAATAGTCACGCCGTCTGTTTGAGTATTTCGCTGGCCTGAAGCGTCAGGCATCTCCCGCCCTTAGCCTGATCCCGGGCGAGAGATTAGGCGGTAGATTAGTCAAGGGATTAGGCTCAGGGCGATAGATGACTGACATATCAGGCAAGTATTTCACTTGCTGAGCTCTAATCAGTAGGACACTCACTGGTGTTTTGCTGTTCCGTCCTGTAATATCAACAAGAATCCCTTATCCTAAAACACTATTTGCTGAAAGAAACAAATGATAAAAAGTTCTTCTTGTCTTACTCGCAAAATCAGACGAGACCACGTGATTTTCCAACCTCCATATCAGACTTTTTTTCCATCTGGTCCATTACGTCTGTAAATAAAAATCAAACAAAACACGCGTCCCAGAAATGTAATGATCTTGCAGCTACCATTTTTTAGCCCAGTGGCAGCATGGACTAACTCTATTACGATGCTGTTTTGGCGCGTTGCAGTTAACTGTCGGCAAAGGCTTTTGGTGTCACTGTAAGAGCCAGCCAGTTTCTCCTATCTTCGGCCCTACCACTTCCGGGCTGTTTGCATACGCGCCGAGCTGTCACATTACTGAACAAGACAGTGTGCGGAGGCAAGGAACTATCATGTCACGTATCTGCACTTATCACCGAATGTACTGTGTTCTAACGAATGGAAATTCATTCCCAGCGCTGTCTTGCTAAAACTGCTGTCGGACAATACAAGGAAGTCGCACTCCGACAAAAGGGTGTGGTCGAGAAGCACCCCTGTCATGCCCTCCATGGAGGGCTCGCGAAAATTAATGTGCTCAACTTTCACTGCAAGAGACACCACTTTATTCGGGTACGTTCTTAAGGCGTACTGTTTCACCTCGGTGTTGTCTGTGGCCAAGAACCACTTAATATCCGCGCGACTGGCGTTGTTATTCGATTGAATGATTGCGCTTTCTAGCTTTTTGGCGCACATGAAAAAGTTTTTGAAATCCGACGTCCTTTGATCCAAAGATCCATGGCTAAACGACGACGCATCCCCCATTCGAATGTGAATACCAATTCTAGGAACATTCGCATTGAGATGGAGAGATTCACGAGCCGCCGACAAAGTTTTGTCGAACTCGGCTGTTCTTTGGAACAAGAAGTCGAACGCGCAACCCACTAGAGAATAGCGATGGCCTTTCGCTTTCACACCTAACATGTTTGCCAAGCGTTCGGCAAACTTATGCTGTCGAAAACTCGGCGCAAAATACCATAAACTTGTGACTACCTCCACGGGCGAGTCTAAATACTTTTCGAGGTCAGTTCCCTCGAGCCAGTCACGGAACAGGGAAAATTTATCCGAAGATCTTTGAGAATCTCTGTAGACCAATTGGTGATCACCCTTGCCCCAGTAGTGATAGTTCGTCTTAAGATGGCGCAGTTTGGAAATCGGAAAATTCCATTTGATGTTCTTGGGTTGCAGATACTCTGCAATGGGAACTGTACTTTTCCAATCTATAAGAAACGCGCGACCCGTTATAACTGCTAAGTAAAAGAGCGATGTGACAGCTCCCAATCGATTACCGTATCCACCGCAGCCGTACTTTTTACCTCCACAAAAATAAACAAGATATTTGGGTGGTTTTCGATTGTTTAGGATGTCGTCGTGAAGTTTCACGTATTCCTCTTGCCATTCTGAACCGCACAAAAGCATTCTCTGCTTTTTTTGCAACTGAGAAGATTCCTTGTCGTTTCCAAATGAGCTCAAGACACGACCAAGCTTAGACTTTTTGCTTTGAGGATCAAAAAGTTCACCAAGGTTCAAGTCACTGTTGCCGACTTCGATGTGCGCCGGCATGTAGTTTGGGAAACGTGTTCCTGAAATAAGACAATCGAAATAAACCTACTAAGATACAAGTTAACCTGATTTGGCACAGTTCCTGGAGACGCCGTATAAGCTACGAGAATGCCATAAATTGAACGACAAGGGGAAATCCCCTCTCTCAACCTGATATAAAGAAATTCCCCTAACCAATATTATAACAAATTCACTGGAACTACTTAGGAAAATTTATACCTTGCTCAGCCTCGCAAAATGTTACGGATGCTGCCCGTCACGCAATTTTTCCTTCTTCGCTGTTTCCTAATGATAAAATTGCGTGACTGCCAAGTCAGGTATCAGAGAGCGCGAATAATCTAATTGTTTTAGTAGAATTCTAACTAAATTTTGTTCAAATAATGATTTCCAATCATTTTTCAACTTAGTATTACACTTCATACTTCAGCAAAATAGAGCAGATTTAATTGTTACTTGAGATTTGCAGTTGCGCACGCGCAGTATACCGGTATATACTCACCACGATCGGAAAACCATACAACGTCTCCTTGGTACGTTATTAGGAACACAGAACATAATGCTATGAGAAGTAACAATACTCGCAACTTTCTGCCATGATTAAGCACCCGCCTCATCTCCTGACAGCACAAGGAACAAACCAGATGGACACGGTGGATTCTGCAAAAAAGTACAACATTATTAATCACCTCTATCCAGCGAGAGCTAGCCCGTCGATATGGCCGTCTCTTTCGCTCTCGGCCGCTCTGGAGGTTCAAAATCTTGAGAGGACGAAAGTTAAAGAAAGCGGAAAGAGATATGGCGGAGGCCGAATTCGCACGCTAAAACGACCGCACTCCAGTCGGAAAAACGTTTTGGGACAAGCTTCTCAAACTCATTAGTAATTCATCAAGTGCAAACAAAGAAAATCACAACCGTGAATGAGCCTGGATAGCTGGTCTTAATTAGCATAAATTTAAACGATTTTACCTCTCCGTTTACTCGTTAGTTTTTGTTTCGATTGGGAAGATATATCAAACACTCGAGACAGTGTGTCATCGGCTATCCAAACACCTCGAATTTCATCAAAAATACTCCGCTGCGCGTCGTATTTTCAACTTTCATCTCGGTGTTCGGATATCCCGATGAAACACTGTCTCTCGTGTTTGATATATTACTTACTTCACTGAGAGTGATCCAAGTGCTGTAAAATTAATTCTTAGCAGAACGCATGAGAGAAGTGAACGGCAGTAGTGCTTAATTCGTAGTCGAACTCCAAGGTGAAAGGATTAAATTGTACTGAGTAAATCCGCTACGTAGAAAATAGATCAAAGTCACTGCGGTGAATATGTATGAAAACGGTGAAAAAGATTGAAAACAAAACGGTTAGTCCTTCTGCTGTCTTTTAAAGTTCCTGTTCATTTGACAGTGCCGAGTTATAAAAGCGGCGCTATTCACTTTCAAAATGATACTCGGTGACGGCAGATACATGCAACGAAAATTTTGACTTGATTTGTCTTTCGATGCTTGTGCCAAAAAGCAATCCACTCAAGCCAGTTATAAAAGATGTAATTATCCCCCAAAAATGCTTAATTCGTTTACTGAGGTTTCGTCTTAATAATTGCACTGTTATCACTCTATATTTGATTATGATAACAGTGCCTAATTTCTTCGCATAATTCGTTTTTGTTTATCTCTTTGTAAAACGCACGAACGAAAGCCGGAAGGGTTGTCTCTTGATGAGCCCAACACCGGGTTCAACAGCTTCATAAACATTCCATACAGTTGCCTGTTGTACTCGACGAAATATCACACAAAATCAACTGTCCCAAATCAAGCCACTGGTGATAACCACGCTACAAATTCAGTGGAGAGAGAGCGCGATGAAGGGGCAACTTAAGATAAAACTGGCATTTTTTGCTTCATTATCCAAGGCATCACCGATAACCTTTCATCTGTATCGTTGTAATGATGATCCGAAATATGACGCCGGCGAAACAGAAACCGCACGAAAAGGGATCAAGGCTGTTTCGACACTGTTTTGAAATCCTAAACAAGCTAATAAATAATCACATTTTTCCACTATAAATCGCAACACAAAGTGACAGCACTGTCATGAACGAACGTTCGGCAACGATTTCAGTTAAATCTTACTGAAGCGATCTTGTCAACTGAAGTCTTGAAAAAGAGAAACTTAGTAGTTGTACTTTTTGTAGTTTCGCCATGTTATGAAATCGGTTCGCACAATCTGAGGAAGTTGTTTGGAATTTTCAAGTTTTTATGATTTCCGGCAATGCAATAACATTTGTCTTGCGATAACAATAGAATAGTAAACAAGCACATATATTGAACTGATTCAATAAAATTACAGGAACCAATCTGGACATGTTATAACAGTGAGACTTTGCACTCATTATGAGGGGAAACGTTATCCGTTAAAAATATAAAAGTTCAAATCGAAACCTCCGATTTGAACCTTCAAACAACAGACTAGAGGTAGCTTTCGAGAAACAGCTTCTTCTCAAATTGATAAGAAAATTGTAAATCATTATTCAATACACAACTCAAGTGAACAACAAATTAAAACAGGAAGACAGAGATCTCAGTTTTCAGGCGTTTTTTTCGCGAAGATTTCCCCTTGCATTGTTGACGTTTCACTTTCTCTTTTTTCGAGTTCGAATTTCCAAAGCTTGATTACGGCGGCCTGAAAAAATATATGTTGATATTAATATTCTTGAAGGAAGGAAAGTTGAGTTTCATATCGCTTACACCCAATGTCGAGGAATCACGGTTGTTTTGAAAGGAAACAAGCCCGTGAGGTCGGCGTCGCGACAAAACTAAGAAAAACAAAGACATCTCTGGGGATCACGCGAAAAGTATCGAGTGAATATTTCCTTTAATAACTCAAGTATCTCGAGAACAAAGGATGCAATAAAAAGACCACTGATTTCTTTTTCTTTTTCTAAAGTGTTGTTGTTTTTCTTCCATTCTGTCAACGAATATTGTGTCTAAATAGATTAGCATGCAAGATGTGGCCATGCTGGGAAGATACAAAGCTCAACTTCTTTACATCAACGCACTTTGAGTGTTCAGAGCTCAGCTAATTATCAGCTACTCACTCAGTTGCGATTATACATTCAATTCAGGACGAGTTTACAAGAAGCGTTTTATCTACTACACTCTTAAATCTAGAGATAATTTTCAAATTGTTTCTTACGAACGTAGCACAAAGTTGATAGAAATCGATACAGAACCAACCGGCATCTCGGGATCCAAGCGCCGCCTACGCGCATGAAATAACAGAAATCATACCTCCGTACGTAGTTCAGAGCTTTCTTTGACAGTTACCCGAGTTCATTTAGCAATTATCCATCAAGCGATCGCTTAGATTCAAACCATTAGAAACACGACAGGGCAAAAATGATCGGCGCTGAACCAGCGCACAATCGCGTGCCATGAACCGAGCGCCCGCTGGTTACTAAAGGCGTTGCGCACGCGAAGAATGCAAATTTACACTTCCAGCTGATAGAAATACTACATTACCGTTAGTAAATCGGGCTTGGCCTCCCAGTGAACCAGCGGGAAAACCACGGGAAATCTTTTCTTCTCTCTCTGACGTGCGGCGAGGCAGGTTTAACCGCCGACTTGCCCACTTCTGTAATCTGTTTGCTTTTGCAAACTGGCTCGATTAACAGTTTCTCTCGGACGAGAACTTAATCCGGTGCTAATACAATGAAAAGATTTACGGGCCAAGAGGTGAAAATAAACAGAAAGATGAGGGACAAATCTGCCATCACTAGCCGAAGGTCAAAGATTGCGATTGCTCCTCAAAGAAAACACGAGTAGGTTTGAGAAAATAACACTGAACGAACAGATAACGAGGACAAAAAATATCTCATCAGGTAAGGCTTGATATGCTCTTGATTTACAAGCAAATTCTCAAAACGATCATAAGAAGAAACGTACGCGAATTGGTAAGGAGAATTCAGATATTTAGCGCTTTGCAATTATGGAGTTCAAAACTGTTCGATTTTTCTTTTAGGGTTCGCGTTCCCTGCAATCTATATCAGCTAAAGTCGAACCGTTGTTTGGGAAATTAGGCAGTAGGAACTTTTTTTAATAATTGGGTTATTAGACTCCGCAAATCCACTAACTATGGCATCGAGTTAAAATTTTCATGGAAAATTCCAGCAGTGCCAATGCTGGGGGTCTGTCTGGTTTCTTACCCGACTACGCTGACAGAAATGAACTATGGTATCTGTTATGTTTTACCTTAGAAAAATAAAGGTCTTCTTTTCAAAAGCGCTCCTATATGCCCGCAATGCATTACGGCCTTGATCACGTTTTCCGTGAGTGCGGATTAATTATCGTAATAGCATTACGAGTACGAAAAATTTTGTCCCACATAGCGAACAAATCCAATTTGGTTTGTGAAGTACATGAATCAACTTGTCCAATATTGCTACTTTTTAATTTTATTTTTCTATCAGGAATAACGTGAAAGGGCAAAAAGAAAACTACAGAAGTAAGCCAAAATGTGAATGCCAAACCCTAATTTTTGATTATATGAAAAAGAAAGGAGCATTTTGCACGATTTTTCCAACCAATGTTTGTTTCCCTCGGAGATTCGAAAAATCGAGATTCCACTACACTTTCTAAATCGCCAAACATGTTGTTCCACGATGGAAATGGAAGTTTTTTTTTTTTCATTATTTTTTTTCGGGAGGTAAAGGAGGGAATTCAAGCTGTAGCTAGCGAACCGAATAACATGGCTCCATAAACACAGACGACTCGGCCCAGGCATAACTCTTCATATTAAGCACAACGGAAATATACTATATAATAAATAGCTTTCACATGTTAATAAACAAATAGGTAAATATCAGATAAGTAAAAACGAGTAAGTAAAACATCTGAATGAGACAAGAGGGTAACTGAGGAAAGCACACAAACCTGCGCAAACTAATTTCTGCAAAAAAAAATTTCTCTTTTGACCGTTTGTATCAACGAACGAATGACACAATTTCCGCCATCCTTCCAAGAGCAAGGGAGGTAATTGCACCACTAGCAAGTAACAACCTAGAATGAAACGATTAGTGCAAATTTTAGATCTGCGTAGCGCTTTCCTCCAACCAAACCTGGTGACAATTGTGAGCATTCCAAAGTCATGTTTCGCTTCAGGATGATCTCGCTACATGGCGGCTGTAGAAGGACACAAGAAGCCGCGAAGATTTCACCGTCAATATCATTTGACATTTTTCTCATGACTAAGAATTTAATAATGTTTGATAATATTGGCTATTGTATATATTTAGATCGAGAAACGTTGCGTGGGACCATCAAAAGTTTACAAACTCAGGACCAAGTCTGGTGTTTTACATCATGAGATCGACGAGAGTGTTTCGTCTGACCTATCGGTAAAATACCGATAGGTCAGACGAAACACTCTCGTCGATCTCATGATGTACAGGCAGAAAAATTAATGATCACGATCAATCATTTGAGTCATTACAATAGAATAAAAGAATGAAACTTCGTGATCTTAGTATCTATTCGACGAACTGAGGACAGAGGCCGGCTAGAGGGACAAATGCAGCCACAATGCGACCGGCTTTCACGAAAAGTCGAAACAAGGAAAACGTAATGCAAACAACGCTAACCTTAAAACATTCCAAAACAAGGTACCTGATCAGTTGACAGCTCATCGCCGAACGTATGAAGCTCGACAAACTTTGAGTGTCCACGCGTTTTGGATTATTAACATCTGGTCGGCAATCCCTTGCCATTAAAAGACGGCAGTCTAAAGATCTGAAAACTTCCTGTAGATTTATAATTAGGACATAGCAAAAATACTGTTTATATCCATGTCGCTCTCTAGGAGAGCTTTTGCGCCGTTCCCTGGAGCCGCGCCACGTTTTAACTAACAATGATTAATCCAGTGTCAAAATTTCTCTACTTCCAAGAACCAAATTTAGTAGGAAGGTAATAAAGTATAAAGGACCTGAAAATCTTTGGAATGACGTCTGGATTAAAATCCATATTCTCCCACGCGATTTCTAGAAAAAAAAAATTCTACCGATCGCTATGGAGAGAACGCTGATACCAACGCGAGGAAAACCTCAAGTTTTCACTTTCGCAGAGGAAACTTCCTCTTGGCGCTAGCGTGTTTTCGGTTTCTACTAGAGACAAAGGCTGCTATTTCAACAAGCCAAAAGCCGCCATTTAAAGAAATATCACAATAATTATTAGATGATAAGGGAAAAGCACAGTCACGCCCCGCCTATAAAATATCGTTTAGGTCAACTTCACTATAACAGACTGTCTGTGTGATGGCAAAAATCCACCAATAAGCGCTGGATTCTTGTTCAAGACCCGAAGCGGTGAGAATCTGATTTCCTTGGAATTCTTTTTGACTTGCTGTTACTCTAAGAAGACCTTGAAAGCTGCCAGAGACTAAACAGTATGCGTAAAGATGGAGAATCTGACTTCTATACCAGATGGCAGAGTCGCACTTGCGGTTTCGAACACTGAGACCTTGAAATGAAGACCTGTCAAAAACCTTACTTAACACCTGTCACACTGAAGAAGAGCCTGAGACAACTAATAATAATAATAATTGTAAGTCAGGCTTATCTTTTAGAAAGTTTAAGTTTCTACTCTTCCGTCTCTCGCGACGCAAATTTTGATAAGGAAGAGAATTAATGACTGAAATTCACGTGAAATTTACAATAACCGGCTAAGAAAGACATGTTTAATTTGAAACGTAAAGCTCGTTCCATCATTCCTATGATCCGCGTTCTCTGTTTCAATTTTATTTTTCTTGATTTTTGTTCCGCAACTAAGGGTTTACTTAGCTCTGTTTCCATGCATTTGTTGCCTGCGAAGGCACAAACGCATGCTACAGTAAACTAATCTTCCTCTCCTTCTGATCTAGGGCTTTTAGGGTGACACACAGGCCATTTGTGTCACCAGACAGCGAATAAAAAACGTAGTTACATACACAAAAGAAGAGATGAGATTGCCGGGATCTCACTCCATTACTCACGGAGCCCAACACTGTCCACTTCTCTCAAGGCCACTTTGATGCGCTTTTCAAATTTTGCTGGAGAAAGTATTTGATGAGATTTTGCTAGAGAAATATCCTCGAAATTTATTGCGACCCGAGAAAGTTTATGTGCGCGATATTTGTTTGAAAACGTTTGATCCCGTTGCGTAAATTGGCCCCTGGTTTAACAGATAATCCCACAAATCTTCTTTATTTTGTTTACGTAGTCCCCTCAAACAAAGTTGTATACTCCAATATTTGAAACACAAAAGAAAAATTGTTTAGAAAATAAAGGCATGTTATCGATAACTACAAAGGAAGGAAATGCTTAACACGTTGAGAAATTCAGCAGGAAGAGGTTTTATTTTTTAACATCATTTAGTAATCCGCAAACACGCAAGAGAAGTTGGGCACATCGCACGCACGTACACAACATAAAATACAACAAAACACTGAATGTAACTTGTCAAAATAACGCTGTCGTCTGTTCGTCTCCAGTTAGACGGAATTCAAGGACACGGTCTTTTTATCAATGATTGACCGTAGCCAATCGCTCTTTGCACCAGCAAGCTATTTAAAAACTATCAACACACTGATGTGCAGAACGTACCAACCGAGCAGCGCCAGCGAAATCGAAACATGCCCGCACAAGAAAACACTGTTTTCTCGCATGAGGTTATCGTTTAGCGCGTGAACAGGAGTATTATATTGATCTGTGACAAAAAAAATTAACGAAGGCCACTCATTTGACCGAAGAGTTGAACCTGAACACTAACTGTGCAAAGCGGCAAAACACGAAAAAACACCCGTGTACGGGAGCGTAAGACAGATCGCTTTGTATGAGAAAACCAATTTTGTTCACTGTCAAATGTCTTAGTTCGACCCACAGTTAAGTCTTTTTTCTTTAAGAAACTTCTGCTTGAAAGAGTTCAACTGAATATCCTGTAATGTTTCCCCGCTACATGTATTGCCTATAGTCTTCAACAACCTTGCAAAACTATAATTTATCTGTCGGTTGTTTTATTTGCTCTCTTTTCGCTCTCCTCTCGGCTTTTTGTTATTGCGCAGAAACTCTTGACACAGCCGGATTTTTTTTCATACAGAGTCGTGTTGTTTCATGTCGCAAAGGTTAGTGAACCACGCTTTACGTTTTCCCTCAAAGGGGAAAGAGCAACCAGAAGACGCTTTGTGGTCCTCACCGTCAAAATAAGGTCTGACAAATCTGCAAATTCTTTACAATAACTATGCTTGGAATGACGCGAAACTGAATCGGCTATACTACTAAAGGAAAGTGGCCCCTTGGTTAGCACTCGGGACAGCCCTTTATTGAAGAGTAACACCGAAATATTGAACAAAAGCCACTATTGTTAATCCGCAACAGTGACGCATTTTTTCCGAGGACAAAAAGGTGTCCGAAAGCGACTACTGATTTCGTGTCTTAATTATCAATTTATTTGTTCCCCTTCGTCTTTTAATTAAACCGCAAGTCGATACCGCATGAATGTTCCATAATGTTGAAATAATAACTAATAACTTTTGACGTGAGGGCGGCGTTGTTGCTGACCAAGCCTTTAACGACGAGGAAGAAAGAAAAAAAAACGCAAATTGATCAAGGCGCATAGCAAAGGGTTTACAAATTTCGAACATCCGTTTCCTAATCACGATTTTATCTATATTATGGTGATTTTGGCCCGTGAACTTGTAACGCGGTACTCGTGTTGTAGAAAAGGAGTTTATGATTAGCGACTTGGTCAAGAACACATGCGAGTGCAACGAGAAATCAATTACGACTCGAGCGACAACAAACGTGCTTCTAAAAGCTTCATTGTTATCGGTGATGATAAATGAATCTTGATAATGTTATCAGCCATCCAACAAACCAACCAAAACGTCTATAATGTCAACAAAAACGCTCGTATGGACCTCAAATCAGCTAAAAATCTAGTAACATAACACGGGAAATATTACCTTTTCAATCGGGCGATAAATCTGATATCTAGTCACTCTCGCTCCAAGGGTTTTAAAGAAAGACCACGGGATTTCACCAGCTACCGATCGTGACGTTTTATCTGTAGACCAGACTCCCTCCTCTTCTGTGTGCCTATGTCGCCAGAACGAAGGGATTTTAGTAGTCAAACCAGAGGGCAGTGCCCAGCCTGCACACTAACAAGGAGAATCACTTGCGGAATGCAAACTCGAGATTTCTCTAGGTATCTAGTTGCCTGAAGCCTGCAGTTTGTAAAGAGAATCCCGTCGACTTCGGGGCAGAATCTGTTTTTTGTTTCACCGAGAAACCAATAAATGAATAGGCTTACCAAAGCAATAGTCACGAAGCACAAACACAGTTTAAAGTACAGAACAAGCCGCCACGAAATTGAAATGTAAGAGCTACTGACGGTCAAGGCCGGCGCGCAGTGGATATTTCATTGTCTGTGGGAAAGCGAGTGTGTGTCGGAAACTCAACCACTGATCATAAGACAATTCCTGTCAAAACAGCGGCAAGTGTTGGGAGATATAAAACTGACATCTTAATTTAACTTTCTCGTTCCCAAAGCTTTTGCGATGTTTCATAATTTTTGTTAAAAAAAAACGGTAAACAGACTCGAAAAATTCTCAAAAACAAATAAACTGCGTCACTTGACCCGGTATTTCAATAAAGATTTACGTGACAGTTCATTGGCGATATGAAAACGTTTTTCTACCGAGCGCGCCATTAAGAAATCAAATTTTGCCGCACTAGTCACAGTTTACCTACAAAACAAAAGACGGGATATACGCAACAAAAAAGCAATTACCCTCTTCCGTTTTATAATGTGAAACGCGCCCTCGCCAAACTGCCATATTGTCACTGAAGTCATGCGGATAGAACACAACAATTTCCAATGACTACATACCTTTCGATATGTGGTTTTCCGACGGTAAAATCTGCGCGTTGCCACATAACACCATCATGTTGTCAGCATGATCTTTGCGTTGTATTTCGCTCCATATTTCGTGGAATGGATCGTTGTGACTGACCTAAACGCAGCGTAGCCAAATCATCATTATGAAACGGCCGTGCTTGTCAATATTCATTTATCATGCTCCACCGAACTCGTGCCCTAAAAGGCAACGTGACATTTATTAATAGAACCAAGACGTTTTAAATTGTTTATGTCTGTTTGCGATTAGCGGTGTCAAGGTTGACCCTTTGAAAGGGAGCATACTACGCTAATTAGCGTTTATTAAGAAATCTACGATTTCCAATCACGGAGTGAAAAATAAGGCCTTCCCGCTCAAATCTACCGCAATCACTAACTGAGTTTGCCACTGAAAGTACAAGTTAAGTTCAAGGCACTTAGAGCACTTTTCATCTTCCTCCTCGGCTTGCTTCCAGTCAAAACAATCGCCCACTTAGAAATCCATTGTCTGCTCCTCGCGGCCTCGACATCTTAATAAAATATAAAATAATTGTTTTTTAATTTCGAATCTTGCAAGAGGAAACATTTATTTTGCGCTACTGAGAAATCAATGAAACGCTGACGACCTTGATCGTGACGATATTGCGACCAACCGGCCAAGAGGTGAATACTAGCCTGCCATTTGGACAGCCGGGCTGTCTATTAAAACTAGAGATAACGTTCTTGTTTTGAAGAGAAAGTAAACAATTAGAACTAAGCATAGAAATCACGCCCAGAACATAAAGCAATATCGCTTCTGTGGTATTTTTAGTACATGTTTTCTCAATGGAAAACAACGCCAGATCGTTTTCGTAGAATATCTTTTGGAAGGCCTCACTCTCGGAGGACTGGAAAGCGTGATGCAAAATTGGAGAAAAGGGTCATCTTGATTAAACTTTCGTGATATGGAATATGGAATATCACAATGACCAATAAGTCGGTCTGTTGTTTTTGGAGTGATACAGATATAAAAAAAAAGAAAAAAAAAAAAGCGGGCCAGCTGCGATCTTCGGTAAGGCAACAGCTGCTCGCAGCTCAGTAGTCGGTTAATACGATTTTCTATTTTCTCTCTAACCAGTCAGTCTTATTTCGGCGACTTCAGACCGCTAGTTTACTTATTACTTAAACACACACATCCGGCTAGATATAAAGCCCTAGATCCAAACAATCTGGGAAAACAACAACAATAACTACAAACTGAATTGATATTCTAACACTTTTTTCGCAAAAATGTCCTCCTTAAACGGTACCTCTGATTTTTCTACAGCCTGAAACGCAATGTTCGAGCGAGGAAAGCCTGAAGGCCACTTATTTTCAGGCTCCTGACTAGCCTGCGTAGCTTGGCGGTTAAGCAACAGCGAGCGTGCACAAAGCGGCGAAGCCAGGCTGAATATTGAAACGTGGAATATTTTAACAGCTGTACATTCCACTTTTCGCTTAGTACCCAGGCCGGATGGGAGACTTTCAGAAGACCTCTCATTCTCTTCCCCAGTGCTCCTCGTTTTAAAATGTCGTTTCGCAGACCACGTGATCAAAAGAAACGAAAGATCTGACGACAAGAATGAAAACCTCTAAGTACAGACTTTCTTCACGATTCTCGAAGCAATCTTCTCTAATGAAATTACATGGCATTTTCACAGTCATCCAAACGATCAGTTTTTTGAGTTTCAAGCCTGGTCTTGAAATTCACTGATTTTCATTGCCATTAGCCCTGCTATAGTTTTGAATCTGAGCGACAGGCATGCGCAAAAGAGTTCAGTAAAAGTGTAGTCTCGATACGTGCCAGTCACAGTTTCAACACTGAGATAGGTTTAAGTTTGCGTGTACTTTAGGTCTGTGCTGAACTTAAAAATTCCTTTATAACAACATGTAGCATTCAGCATGTTCAGAGTTGACAAAATCCAGCGAAATGACGAAGTTACAGAAGTTCAAAACAGTTCCAGCCCCCCCCCCCCCCTCTCAGGTTTAAAGGTGACACTTAATGGCTCTTCCCTAGGGCACAGTTAATTTTGTGTCCCAAGATTCTTGATGGAGTTTCCTTGGCTCCCAGACCCGAGACCGGAAACAAAATGTCTTAGTTTTCCGAGGGACCATGCAGTCATGAAGTGACTTGATACACAGCACAATGTAACAAAAGAAATCAGCACTAGGTCATATTTTGATGGCAACAGTGCCCTACTATATATCCCAATAAAGATTTTAAAATGTTGCTTGCGCTCCTGTTTGTGCTGTTGTATGTTCAGAGACTTTTGCCGAGAAACAGTTTCATTGTTCCAATTGTTAGATATCACGTGACCGCCGAGTATGCCATAGCTCCGCGAGCTGGCCATGACAAGACGACATGGCATACTCCTGCAGGAGCGCAAGGCGAAAGCGCGCTATACTTCGGCCAGGGCGCTTATATGAAGGGCGGTGAAACGAGCGGGTCCGAGCAAAAAGGTGTGATGCAGTAGACTGGGGTCTACTAAAACGAGCAGATTCCGCTTACTTACACTGGAACTTAGATTTCTGAAGAAATTCCACGAAACTCCCTTCTATATGAAGAAGGAAGGTGCATTTTTGTTCTGAGACAATGGGAAAAGGTGAGTTTTTCAGGTTGCCGGAAAACAGGAGTTCGTATTTCGCACTGTAAGATCTGCTTGCGCTAGTTGTACGCGTGATCTTTTGCATTTCTTCTGACTTGCGAATAAACGTTATGAAGCTCTTTACTCTGGTATCGCCGGTTAATTTCTCAATTTCTCTTGTCGAAGTATTTTTTTCCCCATCTTTTGTGCTGAGATGATGAGATGATGCGATAATTTTTGCCAACGCTAAAAGGCTACTAAGATCACGGTTTCTTCCTAGTGAAATTTTATACTGCGAAAATGAAGAAGACAAGGAGTTTTGAGAACTCAAACAGCAATATGAAGCTGTTATTCGGGTTGATTGAAAAGTGCTACCGTAATTTTGCTGATTTAATATCTCTGCTGTCTTCCCACATTTCCAGTTAAACTTCTAACATGTTCTCAAATATTTATCAAATCAGTCAAACATACATAAAGCTAGAGATATTGTTTGAGTTCGATGTGCGTTTTTACACGAAAGAGCGTAATTGAAGTCAATTTGTCATGTTTAGCTACAAAACACGGATCGCCGGGCGCTCCTTTTCATCGACAACCAGCGATTAATTGGATTTTTACGCGAACAAAACTGAGCAGTATTTACAGACGAAAGTTCTAATGCCTTGATGAGGCATCACGTGTTGCTTGCAATTCAGACGAAACTCAAACAAGCAAAATTTTATTACTTTTCGTTCGCGGTAGACTCTATGGCGAAATCCTTGCAAGCGTGTGGCAAGAGGAGGGAAACTTTGAAGTTCTGAAACGCTGCTATATCCAAATATATCCAGCTGGTTTTTTACTATGTTATGTTAAAGCTACCGATCTTCAACATATAAACTTTGGAGTGGAGTAATGTGGAGTACTCGTAAAAGAAGCAGCGGATCACGACTTGGTCAGGATAGGCGGGACACACCTGCATTCGACACAGTCTTATTTCACTCAAATTTGGGTAGCCTACGACGAAACTACTTAAGCATCATTACAACAGACATAAAAGTATTGACTTTTGGGTCTAAAGCATCAAATGGCTTTTGAAAATAAACCACTGGTGGCTTAAAAATAAAGAAAGAAAAGTTGATTTCCGGTTCGTCGAGAGGAGATTTTTGGCAGCCATTAATCTCACCGGAAGCGCGGAAGGAGCGCTCGTGCCAGTCTTTCTCCGCATCACACATTGGACCAAGAGCGGACTGCCCGTTTCACCGCCCGGCCTTTTTCCGCCCTGCTTCGGCTCAGCTAATCCGCCTGTACTGCAAGCTAAGAGACCCAAATCCTCTGCTGTGATAGACGTGGCCACCGAGCGGGCAGCTTGCGCGTTCGGAGCAGTCTACTGTATTCCGCACAAAAAACCGTGACCTATATGCCGTGTAATAAATCCTTCATTGACCAAGGCCAATCTTGTTCGAGACGCAGAGATATCCATAAACAAGCAAGTAAAGATCTTGGCTAATGTCCTATCATCTTGACCTCACACGTACTTGCTTAAAAACGCATATACGATCCACTCCAAATTGCAAACGCAAATCAAGTTCTGCTCCTCAAATGACCATGATGAAAAATTTCCTAAGCGCATATACGACCCACAATCCCTCATTTGCTTTCAACAGGAGTAACGCTGGAAGTCAGCTTCGCAAACTTACTACAGCTTTTAACTTACCTTGATTCGCTTCAAATTGATACATATTTCAGTGTTTAACTTGCCTACCAACGCAGCCCAACAGTTTCGTTAGATACTGATACCATTTCGCCATCACGGCAAATCTTCGACGCAAATTCCTTCCATTAATGGCCGTCCCGTCTATATGTTCACGGAGTTTTGGCACTAACATTTCCCGATTATAAAACTCCCATACCTATTTAGATTTATTTCGTCCGCATTTCGATTCAATTTTTCGAATTTGGATGATCTTGATGATCACGATCATCTGATGAGTGTAGAATTCAATTGTGTTTACATCGTTATGATTACACAGTTTCAACATGCATTTTTTTTTTTAATGTACACCGCAGAAACGTTTTTTCGGACGCAAAGCGGGCCGCTTTCAAATATGAAGCTCCACCATTCGTAAAACGTAGAATTTCTTCCACAAAAAGCACCTCCTAAGTCTAACCTGCGATTTCGATTTCACGGAGAAATATAAAAGAACCCCAGATGGCAGGTTTCGAAATCAAGCCGACCCGAAATAAGACCACCGAATTAAGAAAAAAAAAAACTCTGGAACACAAATATCAAACAAAGAACAGAGCTTATCTTGGGAATTTACGATATCACAGACGCTGTTACAATATTCCGGCAGTACAAACTTTCTCTTGGGGCTTTAATTTCACTTTACTTAAACCACGTCACTTCGGATGGATTTTACAAATCTATCTCAACACCCCTGCCGACTGTGAAACACACAAAACAAATTCTGCCATTCTCCATTCCTTTCTGTTAGCGAAACTTCCTTACACTTCCTTCCGCTTGCCCCGGCTTCTTGCTCGGGGAATGGACGGGGAATTGATAACATAGGCTCTTCATAGCTTGTCTATGGACAAGAGAATATGATAATAATTTCTTGCTATGGAACAGTCGAAGAAAGTTGCATTGCAAGCAGTACATCTCTTTGCGTGACAGACCTGGATAATACCTAGAGCGGCTTGCTTTGCGTCGCGTATAGTGCTCAGCACGGTCTGGGCTCCAAGAACAAGGACAAGAGCGGCAGGTAAAAAGGGAAAGAAAAGGGGGCCAGCTTTCGCTTTTCAAGCTCGTTTTCACCCTTCCACCCACTCTCCCAAAAATCCATGAACTTGGCAAGGGTTAAATTTAATAGAAAAGTGTTGTTGGAAGGTAAGTCGACGTTTAAAGTTGGAACAGATGTTATGAAAGAAATCACACAACCTTTTTTTTAGATGTTTTTAAAGGTAATAGAACCAACTTTGGGTCAATCGACATACCTATAGATTTACCCGATAAACTAATCCATGTTAATTGATGCTGTTTTTATCTTCGTTAACCATACCACGACAATATTTCCATTAATTGAACGGAAATTAGTCTTGTTGCCATCTAGTTCCCTTTCTCATGATCTACGTAAGCGGTCAGTTAGTTACGCCGGAGAGTTTCTGGGATCTGGTGATATTGCTGCAGAAATATGTGACCTTTACACGATTATGTACTTATTTATAAAGCTCAGCGCCTCAGGAAAATGCCAGAGACTGAAGGGTAACCTATCGAATGCATATTTGACCAGTAAAGTGAAGCAAAAGAAGCGAACAATAAGCAGATAAAAATTCAAAGTTATCTACACCACGTCAAAAGCAAAGCCACTGGCATATTGTGGTTTCTTGTGATGGGAGCTTGCCGACAATGAGACTACAGCGGAAGCCATCAGTTTTTGATATGATCTACGTTAAAATTTTGTATTGCCGCCATGAATGTAAAACCAGAATGACAATGATCACCCCAGACTACGACCCGCCCCCTGAATACACGCCCCCTATAGTAAGCAGCACTATTGCAAATGACCCGTCATGCCCTATATCATGGCGCCTTATATTACAGTGCACCAGGTGCTAGTTTAGTTTTGAATTGAGAACCATTGTTCTGTTTTTCTCGAGAGTTAATAACGAAGAAAAGAGCAAGTGCACAGTTCGTAGTTCGTCCACTCGCCTCTTTTGAGAAGGATATTAAGGCTAAAAAATAAAAATAAAAATACGCGCCTTGTTCCGAATAAGTGACCTAGCGACCTCGGTCTCCAATAAATTCGCTTCCTTGAACTCATAAAGTGCAACAAGTGCCCTGCGCGCTAATATAAATCAAATAGACTGGCGTGCATTGTCGAGCGAAAAAAGAGAGAAAAAAGATCAGTATCCCCCCCCCCCCCAACTCTCCGCTCGAAAAGTTGATTTTTTGCGCGGCAAAGTGCATGTCTCAGTCTAGTGTGGTTTATTGCGCAAAATCTGCGTCCATTTACGAAAGAATCAGAAGCTTTAGTTTAACAAATAAATGGAGATGATTAGACTCGTTAGGTCACTGCTTCAATTTCTTACGACAAAAGAGCCTGGTCAAACACTGGTTGAGTTGTGTGCATAAGTTGAGCTGTGAGGGTTCCAGCCCTGGCTGGGGTCATCGTGTTGCGTTCTTTGTTAAGGCACTTTACTCTCACAGTGCCTTGCTCCACCCAGGCGTATAAAATGGGACAACTTCCACTGAGTTAAAAGCTGGAGGTACCCATCTAGGGGCAAGTAGAAATGTTCCTACACTAGCTGTAGTTGCCTCATGTTAAAATAATCGGACATGAATTACCTCTACTTTAGCTTGACACAGATTTTGCTATTTTACCCTCATTTTTTGCCATTCTACCATAGCACCATTGGCTGATTTCAAGCCGAAAAGGACTAGGTACGAGTCTGTAAATTATGGGATTAGCAGCTATTGATCCACATAGTCAGAAAGAGCACACCAAGATTCACAAAATCCCCAAGTCTAGTGTTAATCAAGCTAGTTTTGACTGAGATGCAGCCATTTAAAAACGCTAAAATTACACAGAAATATTTGGTCATCCGGACATGGCCATACAATTTTTTGTAAGTTTTGATGTTTTCAAATGGTTGTATCTTGCTTACTATTGGATCTATTTGCACCCAAACTTGGGGATTTTGTGAATCTCGGTGTGCTCTTTCTGACTATGTGGATCAATAGTGCTGTTGCTAATCCCGTAATTTATAGACTCGTACCTAGTCCTTTTCGGCTTGAAATCAGGCAATTAGTGTTCACCATTTTATATTACCCTCCGAGTGAAGAGACGCTAGCAGAGATTCCAGCCTAAAACCCAATCCAATCAGGATCCTAGCTGAGACTCAAACTTGTAAATCTTAATCCCGCAGCACTGTGCGAGTTTCTGCATGTACGGTCTTAAGCAAGAAGCCCATACCAATTTAAAAGGTACAGTCAATAAAGGACCTGTAGCCACGACAAACTAAGATCCTCACAAAAATTTATACTGATGAGCCAGCTGATTCAAGGGATTTTGTTACGTTCAATCTTCAATGCTCAACTTGCTATTAAATGGGGTTCAAGGGATGACCCCCTTGGAAATATGTTCAGATTTGGTTCTCTAAAGAGTAATTGCCCTGGGTACTAGAAACCAAGAACTTTTCTTTCATATCAACACTAAAGCCCCGTCCACATTACGCCGGAGGAATTTGAAAACATAGCTTTATTTCTACAGTTAGGCCTATCGTCCACACTAATCCGTCACGAAAACGGAGCTTTTCGGAAACTCTCTTCAAACCGGAGGAATTTGAAAACGCCGACTTTGCGCTTTAGTCGAGACAGAAAACATTTTGAAAACGAAGCTTTTCGAAAACGATGAGGTGGCAATGATCAATTTTCCTGCCCGAGTTTATACTCAAATTCAGACTGACCGGTGATTGTCGCGTTTTTTAAATTTCTCCGGCGTAGCGTAGACGGAAAACATTTTATGCGTTTTCAGAGTGAAAAGTCTGTTTCAAATTCCTCCGGCGTAGTGTGGACTCAGCCTAATTTCTTTTTCTCTTCAGTTTTGAAAAAGCACACCTTTCGTCTGCCACGGGGTCACGCACGTGGTAGGTCCCGGATCGTGCTGCACGCGATGCACACGAGATCTCACGAATTCTGCCACTTTCGTTTATTGACTGATCTACTTATAGAACCCAAAGAAGTGCAAGCTCAAATCAGTTTTTCCATGAGAAAAAAAATCATTTTCGCTAGGTTTTGGACGTGGTCAATACTGATGGCTTGGCCGCGGTCTAGCGTCAAAACACAGCACCCAGCTTTTAATTCTCTTGCACATCAAATTTTAATTAAGCAACATTTTAAAGATCTCTAATTTGGCTATGCGTCAAGAGCAAATGTGTGTGTATGCTATACATCCAACAAGATTATTTCGCTTTCTACCGCTTTGTTTGCCTAGATCGACAATTTTCCCGAAGAAAACGAAAAACTAATTTATGCATCCAACATTTCGAGTCTCGATCTACAAACTACATACATGTCCAATTAACTATTTTTAAAATGTTCTATTTGCCGAAATCGCAATACACAATCAACATGTCGGAAATTAGTCGAAGTCTTACCTCTCACGGTGCCACAGAAATTTTGTTTTCGAGGGCAAAAGCACGGCTCAACATCGGCTCTACACACTACAAAAGCTGTAGAATTATAGAAGCTCAAATTTCAGGCGAAAGCAACAAAAATATATCGTTACGCGTGGAAGCGAGCAGGTGTTCCACGACCGAGAGAGACTTGGCCGAGATGTTATCGCGGAGCAAAAGAGGAGGAACGCCTGGCAAAAAACAGCACACTGAGCTATTTCGCTGAATTAGCTATGCATTTTTTGCTTCTTTTAAGAAGCCATATTTAAAAATATGACCTCTGCATCGTTTTTAAAGAGCAAAGCTTTTAAAGAACGAGAAGAGAATGTAAGGGAAAAGTTGCGTCAAGCGTCCAAGCAAGATTTGTTAGCGGATTTATCCAGGTGATGCAAATTTAATGTTCAAACTAAGTTGTCGATTTTCAGTGTCAAATCGAAATGCAAAGTATTCTTTATTGACGCAATTTAAGATACAGCTTGCTACCTTTGTCTGCTGAGAAGTATTCCAAAAGGTCTTACAGTCCATCTCTCTATTGAATCTGACCTACTGAGTGATTTATCTACGAAAAAAGAGTGCATGAAAAACTAAGTGTACAAACAACAACTTGCATCATAGTAAGTTTGTAAGTTGTGAAATGATCTCTGTCAATTAACAGATTTAATATACCGACAGGAGGAAATCTTCTGATGAATGAATTTGAAGAAACCTCTAAGCTTACCTTTATAATTTTTAGGGAGCGTTGGGCAAACTCATTCTTTGAAGATGCAGAGGTAGACCATTTTCTTTGTCCCGATATAAATAATTCAAGTCACGGCGAAGGGTTTTAATAACAATAATAATAAGAAGAAGAAGAATGATAATAATAATAATAAAAGCTTTATTTAAAACTGACAGACCGATCAGTGACGTCTGGGAGGAAGACGCTGGTATAAACCAATGATCAGTATTTGAATCTGACTTAAACACAAGTTGACTTTGTAAATATTAATGTGACAACTTGTCTTGCTTTGAATTTTAGGCTCTATGGAGACACCACCTTCAGTGATGTATCATTTACAGTATGTAATTCAGAATTTCAAGCTCACACAGTTTTACTGAGAGCCAGAGCACCGAATTTTTGTTGGCATTTTCTTCCAAGACATTCCTCACCTGTTTCTGTCCAAACATGTATCCAAATAAATGGATTAGAAGCTACTGAGTTTGAGACATTTCTAAGGTATTCAAAATTTTCAATTACTGTATATAACCTAATAAATATTTTGCTGCTTCAAGTTGATTTTCAGTCCATACTGCACAGTCTGAACACCCTGGAAATCATCTTTAATGTAAAGTAATAAAGAAAAATATTTACAAATACCAGTAAGAACATGAGCTATTTACAACTTTGCACACTGATTCATCTTATACTTGCTCCCTTTTCTGCTGGTTTAAAATTTGTAAATATTTCACTTCAGATTGAGACTGTACAGATATGTCTTATATCTTCTTATAATTTCAGCAGTCTTGGTTTATGCTAAGCCATACTATTGCCATCATGATCAAAACCTCCTGTAAATCAGGTTAATTAAACTTAATACTTAAGAAATAGAAAACATGTACTGTGTTTCTATCAAGTTATAGAAACATGAGGGAAAATTTGTTTCCACAGCTTTTTTGAGTTCTCCCAAACTTTCACAAGTATTTCTATAACTCAATAGAAACACGGAGAACATGTTTTCTATATCTTTGAGAAAACACAGAGATGAAAAAAAGAAAAACAACTTGTTAACTTTGATTATCAAAATGTACATTTTCTTTGCTTGTGCATTATTACGCCAACAGCTTGTGCTAGTTCTGTGTTTCTATTGAGTTATAGAAACACAATTTTAAACCAATCAGCATGCATTTTTTCCTAGGACTGTTTTATTAATGTAGTTAAAAAATAAATGAACTTAAATTTCTTATTCTTACACACTGTCCTTAATGGGGCTGGGTCAGGCAATTTTAAGCAATGATAAACTGGTCACAGAATTATCTGAAATATCACATTAACAGCTTAAAACTGTAGGGGAACTCGAGAGAAATACAGGAAACCCATAAAGGGAATGGATGGGAGAAATTGGATAAGACTGAAACAGATATTTTTTTGAGCAAACTTAAAAAATGGCGGCCTGACTTTTTCAAGTTGATCTCAATTTGTATGGAAATGCTGTTTATTTTCATCTTTGTTTTAATAATATGTGGCTGTGACTTGACCCATCAAAGGCTGTTACCATGCCAATTTGATGTATAGGGCTCATAATTATCCAAAATAAACAGAATTACCTGTTCCGTAGCTATTTGAAACAGTCACCTAACTTGTTTAAATTGAGGTCCAGGTGGTATGTTATGCAATAATTTTGTTTAAATTTGTACATTTGTCACTCATAGTTAGACCAAATCAACCTTAGTCGTATCCACCCTTGTTAAGTTTTTATTTCTTCTTTCCACTGGTGTTTTTCTTCTTTAGAAGAAGGTTATTTCTAGGTGTCCACCTTCATTTTGAGAGTAACTTAGTCAGCACATGTATCCTAAAAATGACGTATTTTTTGTCACATTGTTAATGTACAATACAGCAAATGTTCTTTAGATCCATCCAAATTTGTAATTATAATAATCAACAAATCATTTTCTGCTGTTTTCGGAAAGGTCTGCCTACACTGAAGATGATTTCAAAGACTACAATGAGTCAAGCCATCCATGGAGTAGGCAGAAAACTCCATGTCTGGCAGATGAAATCAATCATGTTGTTTGCGAGACTGAATTAAAAGCAGACAATGCAAGCTTTCAGAATGATGTAGATGTAGATGGAAGTGATAATATTATCCAGCCTTGTTGTGCTGTAGATGGTTGTGGGACAACAACAACCACATTCAATGCAATGGAATCTTGTGGAGGTGATGTTAAATGCACCCAATCACAGTGTGGTGATGTGAAGAGTAAAGATTCAAAAATTGCTGTCACAGATACCATTGATATGTTAGGAAATGGTGAAAGGACTGATTCTCAGCAGAATAGTGACGAGGATTTTGAAACACAGAGTGTGTCTCCTTGCTGTTTATGTGATGGTGTGGCAAATAACGCAGAACTTGCTGGTCAGGAATCAAGTCACCCTCATGTTGTTACCATTAGCAATACCACTCAAGAAAATGTGACCCATCGACCCCAAGACCAGGCAGATCAGAATAATATTGATTTAGTTAATGGTCTCCATACTGGGGTTCTTGAAGAAGGAACTGGGTCTGTCTGTCCTCAAGGGGGATATGATACATGCACACCACTTTCAAGACGTCTTTTTAATTGTCAAGCTGAAGGAGTAGAGGAGGACGTAACTTACAAATTGACTTCCACTGATGCCAAAATTGTTGGAAACAATTTCAGACCAAAGCAAGGTAATTCCAATTCTCTGGACTGGTATGGACTGAAGTTGTAGAATGATCAAACTCATTTTCTGCCCATTGGATTTAAAATTTTAGTAGTAGTTCCATGTGTTTGATGTCATTTTATCACATGGAGTGTTTTGTTGGCATCCCTGCTGTCAACTCACTTAATCTACATCTGTAGCTGTAGCCACATTGAGGATTTGGCAGGAAACAACAACTACTTATTAACCTTGAATGTTCAGTTTTTACAGGAAAATCTCAAACTGAGACTTTGTCATGTTGACCCGCTTACGCTTGCTCAATACAGCAAAGCCAAGGTTTGAGATTTTCCTGTAGAGACCAAACATTTGAGTTTAATAAGTTGTTTATTATAAAGCTTTTACTTTGTTCTCGCAGGCCCGTAATCAGCCCATGAGCATTACAGGAGAATAGACTTTAGTGCCCTAGAATTAGCTGATCAAAGTGTGCATTATATATTTGGGCTACAAACTCAAGCCATATAATTATGTATTAATACTATTATTATAATACCAGTTACTGTTGAGTAGCATTAATAGGTGAAATCAGAGCTTGATCTGCTGGGTGTAGTTAATTAAAACTAACTGCACAAAATGAATGTTACTACTTGTGCTGCCCTGTAAATTTATCTAATATGACAGTGTTATTGATAGAGTAGTTTGTAATTTCATACACAAGTGTGCACTGTATTGTCAAAATCAGGCGAGAGGGCTGAAGTTTTTAATTTCTTTTTGTCACTGAGTCCCTTTATGTACAATCATGATCAATTTTTAAGCTTTCAGTCAAATCACTTTACTTCAGATTTTGATCTAACAGTGGATCAAGGAGCAGCTGACAAGCCATCAGAGAATGAATTAGAGGTGAGGTCTGGAGTAGCAGGGTTTGAGCCAGTGTGTGAACTTGCGAACTTGCAACATTCTTCCCCTAGGACTATTTGTCCTTAAAATTCCATGGCTAGGGCATGAATGTCCCCCAAGATCAAAACTATTCTGTTGTGTTTGAAATACATTGAGCCTACTACTGGTGGAGTTGGTTACTTCTCAACTGAAGAAGCTTCATTATACCCATCAGAAAACTAACAATGAGTTTCATTTTAAAAATAATGTACCTTTTGTTGACTAACATTTCACATTATATTTTTCAAATTGTTACATAACTGTTCTCACTAGAATATTAAACAAAAATTTGTTCATTGGCATCTTAACAAGTGCTTTTGCTCGAACCCTGGAGTAGAAAATGTTTTACATGTAATTAGATTTTGTTTTAGTTGTGGTTTAGAAAAATGTCTGAAATTAAGTCATTATACGGTTAGCTCTGTGAGCGGGCAAGATGAATCAAATCCTGTGCTGTGATTGGCTATCCAAGCGGGCAAAATGGAGCTATCTTGCCCACTAGGGACTGCCTTCCGTGTCCGACAAAACATTTCCCCGAAAACCATATAATAGATCCCTTATTGACCAAGCTTGTTCAGTCAAGATGGCTGGATATTGGCCTCGTTCTTTTTTTGTGCGTTTGTGGACCTCCACTCCGTCTCGGCCCATAAACATGCAAAAAAAAAAAAGAACTTGGCCAATTTCCAGCCATCTTGACCTCACACTTTGTCAATAACTCATAGATATAGCCAATGTTTTTCCATTAAAATTCCTCACGTAACTGAATTTTTGCTTTTTCAGACAACTAATATAAATTCAAATACCAAATACTGTTTAAGTATTTTTTTTGTTGTTTAATTCTTAGAGTTGCTGCTGTAAACTTGGTCAAGATTTACTCCGGTTATTTACCAGTGGGGTTGGATATGATGTCATATTTTTGGTCAATGGTGGCAAAGTTAAAGCCCATAAGTAAATGTTTGCTAATCACTATTGATTTTCTTTTGACTAATACAAGGCTTATTATTAATAGTTTGCTGACTTTGATGTTATAAATTCCAGAGCCATTCTGTGCGCACGATCCAATTACTTCTCAGCCATGTTGTATGGTGACTGGATTGAGGGAAAAACTAATGAGATACCTCTAATTGGGTGAGTCTGCTCTAATTAGCAAATTATGACATGGTTAAGATAGCTGATCAGCCAATCAGAATACTTCAATGCTGGACTGCATGACATAGTCCTGGAGGTGTAAAGACCTCCTTACAGATCCTAGAACCTGCCTTGTACATGTGGCCATGCCATGCTTATGTGGGAAGAGCGGTGTCGTCATCATTAGTGCGTTCATCTCCAGATCGAGTGGTCCGGGTTTGAGCACTGGCCAGGGACATTGTGTTGTGCTCTTGGGCAAGACACTTTACTCTCACAGTGCCTCTCTCTACGCAGGTGTATAAATGGGTACCGGCAAACTTAATGCTGGGGGTAGCCCTGCGATGGACTAGCATCCCATACAGAGGGGAGTAGAAATATTCGTAGTCACTTCATGCTGCAGAAAGCGAGATAAGCTCTGGCCTGATGGGCCTTTTTTATGCCATGCTTATGAGTCCCAACTAGGACAACACAGTTGTCTGTAGCTGCCACTCCACAGTTAACTGACATGCAGAAATGTGTAGTTTGACCAGACCATTGCTTTTAAATGGTTAATCCTGTATAACCTGTTCCTAGTAGGATCTTGTGTAACCACTCCCCCCTAGCAAACCCCCACCCTGTCCAAACAACCAGCAGAGATTGTGTCAGCTAAGGAGTAGAAGGATGCTCTTATCCTATTAAGTTCCTGGGGCTCCTTTCATCTCAAAGCCTTTGAGAGATGTGGCTGGAGGCTGGAAGTAAGGGGGTATAACAAAAGAAAAAACAGTGTGGTGAATGGATAGGTTACTACATCCTTGCTAACTGCTTCAATCATCTGTTTATTAAAGGGTCAATTATAATGGATTCATGACCATTTTGAAGTATTTGTATGGAGGAATAACTCAGGTGAAGAGTGATTCATCACTCATTTGGTAAGTAAAAAAATAATAATGAAAACTGCTTTTCCAGTGGAAAAGACTTACAGACCTACTCATAAATGGCTGCCAAATTAAAATTCTTTTGTATGCATTTAAATTAGCCTCACTAATAACTACTAATTTTTGAGAGTAAAAACTGTTTTTGAATTATCAACTCAAAAACTTTAGTCGGGCTAATTTTAATACCTACAAAATTTATTGGCAACCATTTATAAATAGGGTCTACAGTATCTCTGAGAAGCTGCTGCAATTTTACAGGCATATGATATTAGACAGTCATTATGTTCTATAATTTTTCTAGTTTGCAAATCTAGTGATTATTTTAGTATCACTGACAGTTAACAATATTCATTTGATTCCAGCTTTACTGTACATTTAACATTGAGTTATGATGCACACTGGAAGTTTGTAAGTGCATCATAACTCGATGATGCGTAGCTACATGTAAAAGCATGAATCAGCTGTTTGTAATGTTGCCAATGAAACTGAATTTGTCCTATGAAGGGAAGTTAATATTACTCACGTCATGAATCTGAATCATTGGGTTATGAGGTTATTGCTTTGCCTCAATATTTCGCCTCGTTTTCGGGTCACCTGGTCCTGAAGATGAAAGGTGTATTCTGGGCCATTCATCTCGGATATGCCACTAAAATCAATTGACCTTGAAGACCTGGTAGGAAGCCATACAGGAACTAGGCAAATGTATGCTTACGGATTTATAAATACATTTGTTTTATTCTTTTAATTTGTAGTGACACATTACCACTTGTGGACATGTATGGCCTTGAAGGACTGAGAGAGATCATAATCTGCGCTTTAAAAATTGACAAGTGCCACATGTTTCATAAGGTGACGTGTTAAATAAATGTGAAAATAAGCACTCAGTGTGAAAGTTAAAAGTGAAAATGAAAAGTTTTACAAAACATGCCATGATGTTAGCTGCAATTCTCTATTCATTCTGTAAGTACATTATATCTCTGAACATTACACAGTGTACTATCTACACACAAACTTCTCCACTGGTCGCCAGATTAAGGCCAGTGATGTGAATTCATGTGGCACAGTTTGACTTACATTAGCAGATACAAGACGGTCACATTGCAAGACATCTATTCCAAAGACAAGCTTAATGTTTTCCAAATTGAATTTGTTAATTCAGCGTTTTGTTAAGTTTACCACTCCAGCTGCTGTTTTTATTTTTCAGCCCTGCGCTGAATGTTTAGCTGGTGTTCCTGAATGTTTAGAAGTTTCTGAGCTGTTTGGTCTTGCTGACCTTAGGAAATCCTGCATCAAGTAGGTAGCTGTATCATTCATATGTAACAAAACACTCTGATGTCTGCTGAGCTGGTTTGGTTGATCAAAAGACGGATAATGCTATCTATAGATTACTGAGGTTGATCACTATGTAGTGGTAAGCTTACATGTAGCTGATTTTGTTACGCTTAAGACTTATCCACTTGATAGTGTTTTATTCATCAGTAGCGCCACCACCTTCTTTTGACTTTTACACGAAACGTACTTTTGCAGATGGATAGCAAAACACTTTGATCGTGTTCTGGGTAGCAAGGGATTTGCCACTCTTCCAAAGAAGCTTCAGGAAGAAGTCCTGGCAGAAATTCAGGGTAGTTTTGTAAGTGATTAATTTGTTGTATGATGCATACCCGTGGTGGGAAAATTTGTATTTTTCAAATAATTGCTTAGTACTTGCAATGAATTTTTGACTACAAGTAGTCCCTTTTTTGCTCTAATCCGTTGTGCGTGATGCAAAAGAAAACCGCAAGAAAAAAATTGTCGGTCGGCATCCTGCGGGCGAAAAGGAGGGACTTTCCTCCTTTCCTGCGCTTTTCGCCCCCAGAATTTCGCGCGGCAGTTTTTTTCTTACTGTGTTCTTTCGCATCACGCACGACGGACTAAGCAGAAGAGGGACTACTCGTAGTCTAAGCTGTTTCCATAGTTATTTCATATCACAGAAAGCAGAGTTCTAGCCCTCCTAGCTTGTATCAAATTCAATTATTAATTTTACCAAGAATTATAGCCAGGCATTGTCAGCAGAGGGGTTTATGCATGCAGCTTGTTACGTTCAAGTAACACGTCTTTGCACGCTTCGCGTATGTATGAACTAGTTATGATTACCTTATGGCAGGTCATATCGTCGGCTATAGAAGTCTTAAATCACTGTGACAAGCTGTCCTCATGTACACCGCTGGTCAAGTGGACTGAGCCTGTTCACGTGGCGGTCTCCACAGTCCAGGAATCCTGTTTGTTGTTTGTCAGCAACAATTTTTTCTCCATGATAGATGAAAGGAGTTTTCATGAGATCCTCAAGGTAATAAATGTCACAGGTATTATCTGCTTATGACTGACAAACCAACAGGCTGACTGCAGGGCTCGGAAAAAATGTGAATTCCAGCTTGCCCTTGGAACAAGTTACTTTTGCTTTTTTAATGATTTAGTTGGCAGACGACTTATCTGATCCCTTGCCCATTAGGCAGGTGAGAATGAAAAGGTACTTGCCCAGAAGGGGAATCTTCCAGTTGTCTCGAACAGCCGGACGGCACTATTTTCGAGCCCTGTGACTGACCGACCGACCGACCGACCGAACGGCCAACTTCGACTTCCTAACCCTAACTGTCTTTCATTTCGTATAATATCTTTGTCGTACCCACCATTTCAGCTATTATTAGCAAAATCAGCGATGAAGGAATTTTCATTTTTCATATTCCTTGTACTGAACCATATTTTCCCAGGTATTTCTAGCTTTAGTACCGTGTGGGTCTGTTTGGCTAAGCAATGTCGGAGGAGCTCTCAAAGCTGACGCTATGTTGACCCTTTTTAGGAGATATATTGTCAGTGTAAGGCACTCAGTTTATTTTTTTATTTATTTTTTTTCTGCGGTTCAGGGGGTAGGTTGGTCGGTGCCTGTTCTGGAGAAAATTCTTGCTGCAGTGAAGAGGAACTTGACGATTGAAAACTGTTGTGACCAGCTCAGGGCCATTCTCATGTTAAAAAGGATCATTAAACTGAAGACCCAAGAGGAGGGTGAAGAGTGCTACCCGGAGGTAAGAACACTTTCTCAGTGGCCCAGTGTATACCTGGTGACATCTGAATTATTCTCATACGGCCAATTGTAAGCCATCAAATAGTTTCGCTCGCGCACGATTGGTCTAAACGCGTCACGTGGCTGAATGCCCCAGCTAAAACTGGGAATATCCGAGAGAGATATTCCCCAGTTTTCAAAACGGCGCAAGTTGCAAAAAAATATTTCAAGGATTATAAAGACATTTGGTACGAAAATATGCTCGGATATTTGTCCTTGCTCTCGGAAAACTGTTCGCTTCTCGGAACAGATAATGTCCGAGGACAAATATCCGAGCACATTTTCGCGCCAAATGATTTTTACTGTTTATTTAGTCGCTAGTTTTGTCCAGGATAAACTCGGTGAAAAAACTTATAAGATTTACTGCAAAATGAACATTTTCTGTACGAATTCGTCTCTTAGCAAAAACGTTTGACAGAACAAAAGTTACCAACTATTTATTGCAAAATGAACCTTTTCTGTACGATTTTGTCTCTTAGCAAAAGCGTTTGACAGAACAAAAGTTTCCAAAGTTGAGTGTCTGGTGCAAATTTCTCTTTCCAGTTGAAGAGAAGCTGTTTGCTACTATGCATCTGATTGTATTTGCCTAGTGTTGGACAGGTTTGTTTGATTAATCACTCTCAGGAAGTTGTTGATCTTGTGGTCCATTTACACAATGACTGTGTCAAGTTCGCAAGATCAAACCTTTTTAAGGTTACTCGATCAGAGGGATGGAAAAGACTAAAGTATGTTACACAGCGAGAAATAAAGGAAGGTAATATCAAAACATGCTTGTCTGGGATTTTGATATCTTTGTAACTTTAAAAATTGATGCATCTTAAGAAATTCACCAGAGATGCAACGGTAAACTTACACACGGAAGGTCCATAGTGAAAGTTATTTGAATTACAGAGGCAAAATACCATCTCAAAGAAACCTCCCAAAACAACCTTTTGATTTTAAATTTGGCATATATGGTAAATGCTTGCCGTTCTAACACTCAATCGAGCGGTCCGGGTTCAAGCCCTGGCCGAGGTCATCGCGTTGTGTTCTTGGACAAGACACCGGCTTTACTCTCACAGTGCCTCTCTCCACCCAGGCGGCGAATTTAATAATGGGGGTAACCTTGCGATGGACTAGCATCCCATCCAGGGGGGAGTACAAATACTTCTAGTCGCTTAAAATCGGGGGAAGCTCCGGCTGTATGGACCACTTGGCCCGACGCTGACTTAATCCTCCCAAAGGCTTAGAAGCAATTCCATCTAAAGTTTATCAGTTGTTGCTAATAACTGCTCGTTCACAGTTTAACTGATTCAGGTAACTGGATAAATTTTGTTTTAATCTGATAGGCGCCGTGTTTAGTGGTTTCGGGGATTCAGGGGATCGTAGCAACACAAGACAGAGGAGTGCACCACCTTCAGCGCAGGTGAGCTTTATTAAAAGTAAAAAAAAAGACGTAGTGAGTGATGGTTTGAATACTGTAAATAGGATTGGCGAAAGTTTGTGGAGTCTTTTTGAATGGTTTGTAAAACTCATTGAAGTATAAAGGTCTCCAACCGATCAAAATGAAGATATTGTCTTGTTAGCCAATCAGGTGCAAAAACCAAAGCACACGTGATCTGGCTTTGATAGCTTTTCTCGCGTTTGTCGACTTGTCACGTGTTTATTCTTCTCGTTCAAATTAGTTTATTACACGGCTTGACGCCACTGGGGTTGGTTTTATTCTTACTTGGGTCTATTTTTGTGGCATTCATTTCAACATTTTCCATGTGTAGAAGTATAGTTTATATTTTAACCTAAATTAATTTGTCATCTTGTTTTATCTTTGTTTTTTGATTCTGTCGTGAAGACTTCTCGCAGACCTCCAACAAGAAGCACTTTGCAACGTGCTGGAACCGAATCTCGCTCAAGAGGACTCGGAAGAGGAAATGCTACAGTTGATGGACAGCTAAACAGAAGCTCTCAACATGAAAGGCCTTCCTCGACCAGGGGCTTCCAAGGGAGGACTGGTCCTCCGCCAACGAATAAGCGGCCCATTTCGGCGCGGCCCTTGTCTACCCAAGGAAGCGCGATGCTGGGTCGTGGGAAAATGCCGTCGGCATCAAAGGGTGCTGCTGAAAAAAGACCTTTGACAACTTGGGGGACCGGAACTCCAGGAAGTTCAAGATTGTCTGCTCCGACTTCTTCCGCACTGGGGCGTGGAAAGGTATTATCGTCAAAGTCAAATGAACCTTCCACTCGAAGTTCTTGTCAAGCTGCGGGTAAATTTCAACCAGCAACATCTAACAAGAAAACCAGGTCTATATCAACTCAAGAGAATTCTACCGGACAACCTTCATCTGCTTCAAACTCTTACGGGGTTATTAAAAAGGCCCCATCAAAATCCAGACCTGCTCTACTAAGTGACAATGACAAGAGATTCACCAGAGAAAAGCCCCTTACTGTGGAGGGTTCTCGTGTGCGAGCGAAAAACGTACCAGCAGGACCCAAAGCTGCTTCTCTTTCAGGAACGAGCCAGTCTCGTCCAAAAGAATCCAAGGCACGTATAGCTTCATGTAATCCAAACAAGGCGCCTGCATCAACAGATTGCAAAGAGGAGACCTCGGAAAAGGAACTCTCTAATAACGGAACTGAAGGACTGGAAGCTAGCAATGAACACAAAATCGATTGCGCTTCGAGCTTTGAAGATAAACCCCAGACAACTGAAAATGATAGCAGCACGGCGAGAGGACAAGTTGAAACCTTCACGAGTGAAAATAAGGCTAGTAATTCTCAAGATGGCGCCCAGGCCAACAGCGCCAGCACAGTGAACACAGAGGACGCTTCATTATTATTAAATAAAACAGTTGGTGAGGGCTGTCCGCAGTCACAGTGTCGTGATTTCCCGGATGGTTGCAACATGAATGATTTTCTCGAACTGGACTAGACTAAACTAAATTGAAAATTTTCGAGTTAACTCGCGACGAAACTCCGAAGAAACTTTCGTAACCTTTTCAATTGGAATTGCTAGTGACGCCGAAAAACGTTTTTGGTTGGCTACGCAAGGAAACTCGTCTTTTCTATCTTGTTTGCGCTTCTAGCTTTACTATCGTATTCATAAGGGAGAGGATAGGGTTGAGGGGGGAAGACTCTACGAAAATCTATGTAGGGAGACTACACCCTGAGGTCCTTGCCGCCCAGAGTACAAAGAGTTAGGGTGCACCTAGTGTTATAAGAAAAAAAAGGAGAGTTTATAGCAAAATATCTCGATAAAATTAAAAAGTAAGTGAGTATTCCTTTTATTAGTTGAAGTTTGACCAGATTTCTGTTTGTACCTTATTGTTCGCCACAATCACAATAAACACAGTGTTAAAAATGCAAGAGCTGTCCAGGTTTCCTTGTAGCGATAACAATTCGATTGTGTCTGTTGTTGCCAGCTTAACGAGGACAAAACGCTAACTTAACTTTGTTTACGAGAAAAGACAGACAATTCTTCAGTCTACGAACGAACGCGTGTAATAAATACCACAGCTTAAAAGAACGGTTTAGTTCATGATAACTTTGAGAGTAAGATACAGTGCCACACCCATCAGCATATAATGCACATATGGCCGCGACTGCCCCTGCTCTTGGGCTTTTGTTCGTTCGTAGACTGGAAGGATAAAAAACAGCACCGTACACCAGTTGTTGGACGTGGAAGGGAAGGCATGCGCTGCCATACGCGAGTACCCACGTCAAAGCACTCCACAGAATTCAAACTGATCCCGTCCCATCCCCCGACGAGGTAGATTTTGCTATTGAATACGCATGCGCCAGCGTTGGACCTGGGCGTGCCCATGGGAGGGACCTGGGTCCACTCGAGTGTGGTAAAGCTGTAACACTCCACAGATCTGAGCGTGTCGTTTCCATCGTAGCCACCCAGGACGTACATTTCGTCGTCTGTAACAACTGCACTTGGGAACGACCGTCTGTCGCGCATGGGTTGGACCTCAGTTGAATTCCAAGTGTCCCTGTTGAGTTTAAAGTAAATGTAATGAAAAAATGAAACGCCAAAACACAGTTTTGAAAATTGAATGAATTTCAGTGTTTACTTAAGTGTTTTCTGGTTTTCCAGCTGCACGCAACTGCGCAAGGTTTCTTGCGGATGCAAAGCTTCCTTCCGAAAAGAAGCAACTAAAAGTTTAAACTTTTCCCTCAAAAACTACTACGCTCAGTTCCCTTGTTTTGGATCGCGCATCGTTCAATTCGCATCGTTCGCTTTACATTTCGTGATTGCAGCATTTTAATTTGTGCCCTGAAATGTTCCTGGTCTGGCCAACAAGGGAGTAACTGGAAACACTTTTTTTTTGTTTAATCTTCAATTCGTTTAAACACCCAAAAAACATGGTCAAGAATGTTCTCGCAGTGTAGTTCCTTGTTTACCATGACCGGCAAGTACACTTTGATCTTACATCTTACATTTTAGCGGGGCTCTTTAAACTTTGCTTTGTGAATGGCTAAAAATGCCTTGAACGGTGTTTAACCAATCAGAGCGTGATTTGAGTAACGCGCGTTAATTTTCCCCCGCTTGGTACAAGTTATTGAATTTGTTGTGAGCTCTGATTGGCTCATTGCCTATCTGCGTTGGCTTTGATTGGCCAAATGCGGTTATTTAGGTAGCGTTAGTCTCCTAACACTTGTAGTAAAAACCCTCTGAACATTTCTTATTACCTTGCAGTATCATAGCACTCCACGGTGTTCAAAATACTTGATCCATCATGGCCACCAATGACGTAAATGGACTTCCCATGAGCCACTGCACAGATGCACCTTCTTCTGGTTGGCATTGGAGCTTTCGTACGCCATCTTAAGGATTCGTAAAAAAAAAGTATGGCGTAATTCTTAGGATCTTTAAGCACAATGATTTTGACAAATTTGTAGTCTTGGGTACCGAATGGCACAGATCCTTTTTGGTAAATCAGCAAGGGTAGGCATCTTTACGATAATAGGCCGGACTTTAAAATACATGTTTCGATGTTGTTTAACTCCATGACATAGTAACAATAAAAATCCCGCGATATGTAAAACTTTCTTTTCAGCAAATTGTCATGGGGGGCTTTCAACAATGACCGGGCGGTAAAGTGTAAAGTCTGCATACGAACCAAGTGGCCCATAACGTAAGAGCTTATATCCCGGATGCTGTAGCATTAAGCGACTAGGAGTATGGATGCAACGCTAGTCTATCGCAAGGGTACCCCCAGCATTAAATTCGCCGGTATCCATTTGTACAACTGGGTGGTGAGAGGCATTGTGAGAGTTAACTTGCCCAAGAAAACAACGGACAGTGTCCCCAGCCAGGGGGAGCACACTAACCATGAGGCCGCGCCTCTACATCAACAGCGACCGGGGGCAGGCTAGAAATAATTGAATTTCCATGGGGATGGTAAGGCAAGCTTACTGTTGAATTACCTGGCGGACTGAAAGCCGTAGCATTCCAGGGAATTCAGCGTGCTCTGTCCGTCATAGCCGCCGACTATGTAGACATGACCGTCTACCTCAACAGATCCATGTTTGCTTCTCCGTGTCAGCATGTTGGGCATGTTATGCCATTCCTTCTGCCGCACATCATAACGCTGGGCTGAGAAAAAAACATATTAACACATCATTTTTTTTTATTCAAGAGAAAATAATTTAAACTTCTAAAACAAATGAAATAACGAGCAACGCAACGTTTTTTATTGAAGAGAATATAATTTAAACTTTAAACGCCACTTAAATAACTAAAAATATAAACTGGACAAAACTGAAAATCTGCGGTGAATTAGAAAATTACTGACCGAAACTTTCCGTGATCTGATCGCGAATTTATTTAACGGTGTGTTATCCTTGACTTATAATCGCTTGTCCGTTCAAAGACTTCTGATATTCAAGTCATTTTAAAAATTTAAAGCTAGAAATTTTTTTTCTCTTCAGGGCGTTCGCGCGAAAATGTTCTACTCGATAGATTTTCTTCAAACTTCTACTGCGGACAAATAATGGTTTGCCATGTTTGTCAGTTTTCACAGGGCAATTTTTGTTACCTATGTCGAGTGTCTCAGAGTTGATATTGCAGTACCCTCCTGTGACGTAAAGTTGCCCGCCAAAGCTTGCAATCCCATGATACCCACGATCCTTTGTAAACCGTGGCAAGTCTGACCACAGCTGAGTTACTACATTGAAGCCATAGACTGAAAGACGAAGAAGCGGAAAATACATTTCATTGTATGCACATGCAGTCCTTTCTACTCCAGACGATATCATTTAGACAAGAACTATTATTAACTGGAACAGTCTTCCATTTGATTACTTGTCGATAGACTCTTCCAGAAAATTTAAGGCCACCATCTCTGACCACATTTATTTGTTGTAATTTCATTCCATAGTTTCATCTAAGCTTCCCCCATTTATTTTTGTACTGATTTAAATCTTGTTTAATATTTAATCTTGCACTCATTTCAGCGGGTGAATTTGCAAGAACCCATATGTACTCAGTGAGGTCCTGGCACTATGCAGAACAGAAACAAAACATCCGAATTTGGGTCTACGTAATGACATTTTAGAAGCGGTCTACGGGAAGTGCTTATTGAAGAAAAGAACATTTATTCGTGAGGGTTTTCATATTTTTCTGTCTAACCAAACTATCAAACAAAGAAAACACAAACTGTTCTCAAATTAAACTAAACTTAACTAACTTGGTATCTGAGCGTTAAAGTCACAAGAGGCGCATTTTGATAATTATAATAGGGCTACTTATTGGAAAACCTTTCCTTGAACAACGGGGACGTTTATCGATTGGAGACTCTCTTGGAAGGAGAGAATTAAATTCAAGCGTTGCGGTATTTAATCAATCAATATGAAGAACGCAATTTACTGGAGTTATAATGCTTCATTTACCATCTGCAAACCTGAATTGTTTTGTCGCGCGTGAGTTGTATGAGAGACAATCTTTCTTACCAGTGCTTTGATTATGGTAGTCTCCGTTGCCGCCCATTGCGACGAGAATCTCGTGAAAACGTTCATAATTTCGCGGCCTCGTTCTCGTGCTGTCCAATAGCTGACGTCGATCTGGTAACAAGTGATAATGTTGCGCCTCTTGCAGGAGTTCCTTGCACCTTGGCGAGGAGTTAAAGAGTTCCTCATTTTCAACTACATCAACTAGGTAATACGGCGAAACAAGTGGAAGACGAACATCCTCCATTAAAACGGGAAAGAACTCCCGTCTGTTTTCGCGATCGTAGTTGATCCAACCAACCAGCGCTTCGTAGACCTTTTCCTCGTTTTCCACTGAAATTTCATCACTTTGTAACAAAACCTGGATTTGTTTCTCGTCCAAATTCAGGAATTCTTCATTCTCGGCAACGTGGGGAAAATTTTGAAAGATGAAATTGTTCGTTACCGTCCACAATTTTTGACACGCGTAAGTCTCCGCGAGGCTTTGAATGCCGAGGCAGTTCTTGACGTTTAGTCGGCTTTCAAGAAAACGAGAGCACGCGTCTTTTACAGACTGCACGAGCATCAGATTGGCACCTTGTAGAATCGGTTCGACGTTATTCCAGTCCAATATGATCTCGCCCGTGTAAATAAAACCCATGATCACTTTCATGCTGTCTTTGTCGACGCCAGTGATTGTAATCTCGCGCTGGTTTCGCTCTTTCATGTTTCCGTTGAACATTGCAAAAAAGTAGTCCGAGCTAGCAGAAAGTATATTCCTGTGGGCGTGAAACTCCTGGTCGTCAATCTTAATCGTTACATCACACATGATGCCTTGTTTTTGGAGCCCGCTTAATCTCTTTAAGACATCTTTTGAGTATTTCTCGTCCGAAAAGACAAAACTATCCTCCATGGCTTGTCTTTTTAAACGAGCTTTCTGAGGCAATCGTCTTTTAGGCCGCATAAAACTATCCCGACATAGAGACTACATCGTAAAAACCAAGCTTTTCTGAAACTAAGTTTATAACGCGCGCTGTTCTCTATTATGACGTAAAGTTCGTAATTAAGGTAAGAGAGAGCGTCATCATTAATTAGATCATTAGAGTTGCTTAGTTGATTTTAAAGTAAGGGTTGCTCCTTGATTTGTCAAAATAAGTGAAGTTCCAAATATTTTGTTCCCTAGTTCGTAGTACTAAATGATGTTTTAGTCAGGGCTAATCAGCTAATCAGAAAATAGCGCGAGGGAAGATAAGCTCGCGCAAGCTACCCCGCTCCTGACTCGTCCCCAGTCCTCTCAAAGAGTCATTGAATACAAATGAGGGAGTTGCAAGCGCGAGCCCGAGGGGTGAGGGGAAGGAAATAGTCTCTTCCTTCCTACCCATGATTTTCACTCCTTGCCCAGAGGTGTTTCATCCAGACTTCCTCGGATGTCGCTTACTCAGACCTCTCAAAAGACGACTGGAGACGAGTCAGATACTGCATTGATGCTTAGTGAAATACGATATGTTACTTGAAGTCTTTCATGTGAAACAATGAGGGACTTGTTGTCTTCGGAATGTATTAACAGGATTTTAGAAACGCAGCAAGACGGCCTTCAGTAAATCCGCCGTTCTCCTCTTCGTACGACACACTCGCGATATCAAAACGAAGCCGGCATCAATGAAACTAACTTCGAACGCGCAGCTGGCGCAAATAACAAACTTTCTAGCCAAGCGCATGCTAACAAAGTTTTTAAAAACCTTGAAAAAACATTAACATGAAAAAAATGTTTTCATCGAAACAGTCACTATTTCTGTCACTGGACTATCATTTTACACTGAAGAAAAACGGTAGTTTCCTAATACTTTCAGCAAAGAACTTCTGAACAGGAAGTTGCCTGTCTTCCAAACCATTTATCAGCTCCGAAAATACTACATTTGTTCGAGTCCATTTGGGATTAACTTCGTCTTATTTTCCTGACATTACCTACTAATTAATTATGTTTTCTTCTAGGGGACTCTTTTAAGGTTTGATTTATTATTATTATTATTATTGTTATTATTATTATTATTATTATTATTATTATTATTCATTTTCTTTGTCACAACCTATTATTACTACTATTACGTGAATGATGAAACACGAGGCTCGAGTTGCTCTCTCTTTGTTTACAAAAATGAGAATTCGAGGAATTAAACGTGAAGGCATTTTGATATTTTTTATATCTGCTTATCTTGCGCCAAAGGCTGTGCATGTGAAACTCGCCCGTCATTCAGCGGACTGGAAACGAGTCTAGCGTTTGCTCATGCGCAGCAGGCTGACGCAACTGCATGTGGAAAATTATTCTTGTAATTCAGAGAAATTCTTGGTAATATTTTGATATAAAGGCGTTTATTTCGTTATTATTAGGCATAAAAATGGCAGAGGATGAAGCGGTAAGTATACTCTGGTTATATTTTAAATTACTATTGAAAAGGTAGATCTTATGGTCCTTTTGATGTCTTGTAATTTCACCTTGAAAATCGTAGATGTTCGATCCTACCATGAAAAAGAAGAAGAAAAAGAAGAAGGTTCCTCTAGATCTTGATGCCCTTGAAGAGCCAAATGCTCCATCCAATGTGGATGAGAAAAACGACAATCCTCCCGAAAACGAGAGTCAGGACAATGTAGCGACAGAAGAAAAAGAAGACAAAGAAGATACAGGTAAGCAGGATGACGACGAACTCGGAACATTATTGCGTTGTGTGAAGTGCTGAGCTAGTTGACTTGTAGTCAAGATGATCGCTGACAAAACTTTTTTCACATTCATTCACTCTTTGTTGCCCCAAAATTGGAGACGAGACCGGCATAATTTCACGTAGTCATAGGAGAGTTTTCGACACATAGGCATGTAGCGGACATGCGTAAGCTTATATTAAATGCTTGCATAGGGCTTACTTTTTAAGCTTACAATGCTTCTGCGTTTAGTTACTGTATGTAAACGGGAAGCAGATAGGTACTTGTAGTAATTCTCACACAACAAGACTAAAACATGTGTCAAGCTATCTGGTGAAACATGGCTGAATGCAATTTTTCGCTTTAAACATTGCTAAATGCATTGTATACAGTCATGTATGATTGAGGAATTTTTAATTTTTCTTCCAAAACTGAGCAAAGAGAACATGAAATGCTTGGGCGTTAAGTGTCATTGGGGTGCAGTGGGAGAGAGGCTCCATCTTAATAATCCCCCTTCGACTGCAGGATGCCAACCTAAACAAAAATGAAATCCAGGAGATTGCCAATTTTACCTTCTCTACCCTAAAAGAACGTTGTTAAAAGTAGAGCTCCTCTGACTCAGCCACAAAATGGGTCAAATATTCCAAAAAATCAGACAAAATAAGGGCACTCCTTCAAATCCGGGAGATTTGGTGACCCGTATAGGAGACCAGGGGATTAGGTCTGTATTCAGAAGACTCCTGGATAATGCGGGAGAGTTAGCTTAGATGCAATTGTCTGGTACCTCCTGGCAAACTGAACCCCATTGTGAACTGAGTTCTTTTGTGGGCAGTAAATTTTTGTGAATTTAGTTGCAAGATCTTGTTAATATAATCCGCCATGCTCTGTAAACATATTATGAACTATAAGTGTATAATTTGGTTGTTACAACAGACATCTTGGACCTTGATGACTTTTCTGGAATGAAGAAAAAGAAAAAGAAGAAAAAGAAACCGTACGATATGGAGAGTCTTGAAGATGCACTCCCGGTAAGTGATTATTAATAGTATTGATTTGCTTTCCAAAAGCTGATGTAATAATAATTATTATCATAGGATATATATAACATGTACAAAACAGTAAAGATGATCTAATTGCCTTGCAATGATCTTGTGTGTTTATAAACTTTCATGAGCAAGGCTGATATAAAAATGTTGCAATAGGCCAATTCTAAGTAGCCCTTTATACTGTACCTCTGTTTCTAAATGTGCCCTTGTGGAAAATTGTTCGTCTGAAAGTGACCTTGATTTGTATGAAAATGAACAGACAGGTGAGATGTAATTTAACGTGAATGGTTTTGTACAAAGATTCATTTGACACAGTGGCAAGAGGCATTCAGAATGGCCTTTTACATGTAGATGCTTTGCGCAGCTAAGAAAGTACAAATGTACAATACTATAATGTTATAAAGATTGCAGTGAAGCAAGTATGCTGTTCCAGTCATTGCCCTGATCATACCAAATATGATTGAAGTATGAAGTATTTCTGTCTTCTAATAATGATTGAATTCAAAATTTAACAGAAGCAGAAGGACGGGCTGTAGTAATAATATTAATGCCTTCCTGTAGAGGGGAAAGTAGACGATAGTCTTTTTGTATGTGGTAAATTTTCTGCTCTTTCAACTTTGTTGCCCCTCTCAGGATGCTTCCACTGACAACAAAACTGAAGAAAGCGGAGGACAAGAGGGTGAAAAGGAGTCTACAGCTGAAGCTGTAGATGACTTAGACTTTAGTTTTTCCACAAAAAAGAAGAAGAAAAAGAAGAAGGTGTGTTTCTAGTGGTGCAGTGCATTTGTTTCCATCAGTTTACTCTTTTCTTGTTGTTCTAATCAGCCGTTTGGTAAACATTGTTAGTTTTAACTTGGGTTAAATCTTTTAACAGGTTCTGGTTGACGAGCCAGATCTGGCTGACAGTGGAGACACTAAGGTTTTGGAAAATGGTGCAGATTCTGATATGGATGATGGTATGGACAGAATAGTGTATATTAGAAATATTTGTTATTGTATTTCCTTAGGCTTTGTTAACAGGTACAGAGTGTAACATACATGTACTGAGTTAAGCCTAGTGACTCATTGTACTGGTTTTCAACCTCGTTCCCAGGGTCTCTCATCTTACCGCCCCCTGGAGCGAGCGAAGAGAGATGTGTCTCCCAGAATCTGGGAGATGACAATTAAATGATTGAAGGGATGGGCGGCCTAGTAAGAATTTTGTCTATATACTTAGCCTACGGGAGTGCGGGATGTGTTGTCACCAAAGTAAACCAAGAACAATATGATGTTCTGTGGTAATGTCCGGCGGTTATATTCTGCAAATGCTGCGGAAAACTTGTCCATCATCTGATAGCGGAAATCCAAGTTGCTGAAGGTTGTATGGTTCAGTAAAGGACATTACATATCATAAAAATCTCCTAAAGAAGGCGAATGGAGAATTGCACACTGCAGCCGAGGCTGTGTATCAAAGATCTTTGACTCATCTTTACCTCAGAATGAAGTGTAGGTCTTGTGAACGGCGATTAAATAATTTTAGAGAATTCAGGGCCTGTTAATTGATCACTTTGAAAGGAGTGAAAGGGTGAAAAGATTTTTTGAAGTTTCACCGCGCGGCCGGCACCCCAAACTTTGCAGAGCGTGAAGAATAATACAACAAACTCGTCGCGTCTGCATTTCGCCTTCATTGCTGATAAACTGGATTTATCTTCAACCAAAAGGAGGCTAGAAAAAGAAAAAATAATTTTTGTGTCGTTAATAAATTAGTGTACGTGACTCCAACGGTTCGTGACAATTGTGCACATTCTCATTTAATTTTTGATCTCTCGACCTCTCTTTGCTTCACATGTGTTTCTGAGGGGCACATTTTATGCCGTGTTATAAGAAGAAATGGAAATGATTAGTAGAGCGGAGTCGTTTGATTGTGTTACAGCATTTTTAGAGGTCGTAGGTCTGCATGGTTTCTGCTGTTAAGTGCATGTCGCTTCTCAGAGTTTGACACCTCTGTAATTTGCCATGCCATGCTTATACTTTGTTTAGGTTTGTTTCTATTGCAGCATATGTTTTAAGGCTCTAAGTATTGGCTCTCCAGGGACAAAGATTAAAATAGTCTGGCAACATATTGCTTACTTGCATTCAATATTGTGGTGCCACAGGTGACTTCGGGCCCGCCTATTTGATTAGAACTGTTTGCAAAGTGTGTTGCACGAATATCATATTTATCTTTGTCCAGCTTTTCTTCAGAGACTGCTGTAGCTTTACTTTGAGAAAGCTATATGTTTTCCTAGAGACATTCTTATGTTTTTTGCATCAATTTGATCATGTGCATTCAAAGGAAAAACAACAATTACTATGGGATGTAATTGCACTGCTCGATGCCCACAGTTGAAATATGAGTGACTTTCCATAAATCTAGTGGGTGAGATGGCAACACTGAAAATCACGAGCACTAAATTGCCTTGAGATAGACTTGCTTAACCTTTAGGTAAATGTTGGAATAGATATTACTCGAAATTTCAGCTTGAAAGCTAACTATTGATAAATGCCGCGGATAATGGCAGTCGCAGCACGATACTTTGAATTCGACAAAGCTCAATGCGACAAATTGCTGATTACAAAGGACCCTTCCCTGATTTTCTCAATTGTCAAAGTGGCACGTGACCAGACCCAACCAGGGTCTCGCGTCGCTCACTCCAGGGACCCTGAGAACGAGGTTGACTGGTTTTCAGCTGTAGTTTCTGTCGCAGGAGGTGACTAGGAATTTTGTTCTCCTCCCTGGATGGGATGCTAGTCCTACCTAGGGTTTCTCCCTAGCAGTTAATCAGTTGGTGCCCATTTTTACTTCTGGTGTGAGAGAACATGACACAATTATCTACCCAGGGTTCAAACTTGTAAGCTCCTCAACCTGGAGTCTAGCACACTAAACATTAGGCAACTGTACATTCCAAACTAAGGATGGTATAAAGACAAACAGACTGATTTTGAATGATTTTATTTCTATGGTTCATTGATTCAGTTTACAACACATAATGAGGTTTGAGCTTTTCAATCCATAATGATGGGGCTTGTATATATATATATTGGCAAGGTGCTCAGAAGGCAGCATCCTTGCAGTACTGTACAGGATTGTCAAGAGTTGCCAGCTACAAGGGTGGCAAAGGGTTATTGTGTTACAAGAGAAAAGGACAAAAATTAGTGTTTGACATGTGAAAATCAAGTTAAAAAAGTGCATGATTTATGAATTTATAAGAAAACCATCGTTTAAAGCAGCTAAAAGTTTGTGAGACCTGAGTTTGTTGAAATTTATATGCAAAACAGGATCACACTCCACACCCCACCCCTCACCCCCTTATTGGCTACCCTTGACTACCAGTAATAATTACCTTCTACTTTACAATTTCAACTGGCTACTTTGTTGAGCTGGTTGTGTGATTCTTTAGAAGAAGTTAAAAAATTAGCTGCCTACTCAGGGTTGTAGCTAAGAAAATAGTCCTGCCTAAGATTTCCATTGGGCTGGTCACCATTTTTCATGAGAGACTGGGAACAAAATTTTCATCCCCAATCTTTTGCAACACCTTGAATGTGGGGCTACATGTACCAAGCTTCGAGTTTACAAGCTGGTGGATGCAGTACACAGAAAGAGAACATGATAAACTAGTGCTCAAAACAAGATTTTATTTCAATTACTTTACTCGTTATAGTGGCACCGATACTCAAGGTAGTCAGGAATTTATTCCAAACTTTTCATTTTGACAGTTTGATATGGTTTAAGTATGGAATGATTGTACGTGCGTAACCTAAAAGCCGTTCATTATCCTTTAGCAAGTTACCGCCTGCCAAAATCCAGCCAGCAGTCACCTCTTTCTCAGCCAGCGAATTTTGCTGGTAGCTGCCGCTTAGTGACAATCTGTCTGCTCCGAATGTAAATCTGCATACTTCTAACCTTTGTGGAAACCTTGACTGTATATCAATTTTCTAACTTTGTTTAGGAGATATGTTAGATGATAATGATGAAAATGGCCCAGCATGGGGTGACAGAGATTATACATATGAAGAGGTGTGTATTTGTGTTAAAATTTCCTTTGTAGCATTTTTGCGTTATTGCAGGACAAAGCACTACATCTGAACAGCAAATTTCAACTGTAACCATGTTGAGAGTAATGGAAATTGGAGGATAGTTCTCTTTTATGATCTGTTTATGATCAAGATTTACACTGTCGGTAAAAATTGGTGCACTTAATGAATGAGTTAATCAGTGTTGTGCTAATAATGTTTCTTTTGTTTTTCACTTAATTTTCTTTATATTTTAATTGTTAAATTTGTTCACTTGTAACTGCTCTAAAATGCATTGTTTGTTTTAGTTTTTTTTGTGAAAATTTTAATGATAACTTGTAGTTCTGTTTCTTAGAATTCTGTTGTTTAGGAAATAACAGATGTAGAATCTCTCACTAGAAACTAATCATATCGTAACCCGGAAATATAAAACATTTCATTTACGTTAGAGGTAGATGTGAAATGGTTTTATTATATGACTGTGTACTTTGGATGTTGACTCATTTTTTTTTGTAATATATGCAGTTGTTAACAAGAGTGTTTGATATAATGCGAGCCAAGAACCCTGAAATGGTTACTGGAGAGAAAAAGAAGTTTGTCATGAAACCTCCTCAAGTTGTCAGGATAGGAACAAAAAAGACATCATTTGCCAACTTCACGGACATCTGTAAAATGTATGTCAATGACAGCTCTGTTCAGTGCAACGTAATTAGATAATAAATTTACAAGGAAAGTGTGTAGGGTTACCCATTCAAATTTTATTAATTTTTGTTAACAACGCCACTTTGTGCCACTTTGTGTTATTTTTGCAGCTTACACAGACAACCAAAACATCTTTTAGCATTTCTTATGGCAGAGTTGGGAACAAGGTATGTGTTATTACATGTAACTGCAAAATGTTGAGTAATGAGTCAATACATACATTGTACATGTACATGTACATGTATATATATGTGATAGCAATTTGACTGCTTGTCATCAAGGTTTAGCCAAGCTGACCAGATAACAGAAGAAGGTGGTCATAATGATTTGTTTTGAGATTGCCTCCCCCATTGTTGTCTTTTGATGATTTTTTAATTTTAGTCATCTTTACTGCACTTGCCATCCATAACATACAGTTGTTCAGTTGTAGGCTTCTGAAAATAGTAGCCCAGTGCTCTCAGTTAGGAAGTGTCTTCATTCAGTGTGGAATTCCAGTTTACAATAATTATTCAGTTTTTGAGACTTTCTTAGCTTGTGCTTGATTGTTGTTGTCTGTATTCTACTTTTGCAGTGGTTCAATTGACGGAAACAATCAACTTATCATCAAAGGTCGTTTTCAACAAAAACAGATTGAAAATGTGCTTAGAAGATACATCAGTAAGTAATGTTCGCGTTGTTTTTAGTTTGAACCCAGGAAAATGGCAAGGCTTGTTCTCAAAAGAACTGTTGTTGGTGGCAGTCAAGTGGCACGAAGACACCAACAACAGTTCTTTTCAGAACTACATGTACCCTCACCAGGCTTTTAACAGATGGGCATCCAGGCATCCTGTGGATGGCCACATATTAAATAAAATAATTTTATTTTTTTTCCTTTGTGGCCCTATAAATTGTTCATTTGAGCAGGCCCTATAATTAGCACATTTTGGATGCCCACTTTTCAGATCCTGGCTTAAAGCCTGACCCTTACTCAAATGATTACACTATTATGAACTGCTGTTTTTAAGTTGGCTGTTATCGGAAAGTTGATATTCTTCTGATAGCTTAGCCAGTATCTTCTAATGTTGCACCCAGAAAAAAAAAGAAAACTTACCCCACAGTAAATGTGAATTGTGCCATTAGTCCACCATTAGTTGACCTAACTCAGGCTCCACATTCCATTACTAGATGCTCTTTTAGCTTGTGGAGTACAATCCATCTCCTATTAGGGATGGGATTTTTTATGTACGTGAGAAGCCAAATGAATATCTAGGAAGGATCAAGCTATATTATGTGAAGCCACCCACCAGTACCTGTAAGGGCTTTCGCACCCATACAATAATTGCCTTATGAAGTAGTTGTATTCAGAATTTTTCAAAAAGATTTTTTTACATTTAATTCTCCTGTCTGCTTTGGGGAGGCAGTTAGACAGGTTGGCTAGATTTAGTGATTGATTTTGTATCAATCTAATGCTGCTTTCTTTATTTGTCTAACAGAGGAGTATGTGACATGTCACACATGTCGATCTCCAGATACCATTCTTCAGAAAGAGACTAGGTTATTTTTCATTCAGTGTGAAACATGTGGATCACGACGATCAGTAGCAAGTATCAAATCAGGCTTCCAGGCCATCACACAGAAGAGAGCACAACTGAAAAGCAAGCAGCAGTGAATTACATCTTTGACATGACTGCAGCTGTTAGATTTACTTGAATGTCGACAAATCATAGTACCGCAGGACATGGTGGTCTGTGATCCTTTGAACTAACTAAGAATCACGTTAGCTTGTACGAAGATGGATGGCAAATTGTGAAGAGAATCAAGATTGATGGGGAAAGATTACTTTTTAAAATTTAAAACTGGAACTATTGAAAACATTAGAAATGACTTTGTAAATTTTGTGTGCAGATGTAAGGTGTTCATGTACATACAAAGTGCAAATTTTTCTTTTCTTTAGTGGTTTCACTCATAAGTATACACTTGTATCAAGTGCTTGTGTACTCAGAGTTGCTGAAAAATAGAAGTACGTGATTGTAGAACTGTGTGAAAAAAATTCAATATTATATTCGTTGTTGTGTCCATTTGTTTTAACAAAGCTGTGAACCTTCAGTGTTTGGCTGGGGCAAATGGCTTGCTGTCCTAAAACTTTGTAACAAGTGGGTTTCTACAGGTATATGTAATTATTATCAAGATCTCCTGTACGACATTTATTGTAGAATAACATTTTGGACTCATTCTTTAGATAGGAATCGTACCTGAAGTGAAGTAAATAAATCGTAGTGCAATCTGTAAGTTACAAAGTAAGACCTTGCTTGCTTTCTCCATTTCTGGATTTCAGATTGTTTTTCTTTTTTTGCTTGCTTGAGTAAGCACTGACAAAACTGGTTGGTAGGCTTTTACCAGGCCCCTACTGTGATCCAGTTTAGTCAACTTAGTACATTGCTCTACTCTGGAAAACCTCTCCCTTGCCAAAAAAAGTCACTAAATCCTAAGAGACAAAAAGTCCTTTGATATGGGCCGTAAAAGCCCAAAATAAAATAAACCCTTGAGCTTTTCTCCTAGAAACGAAATAAGCCCAAGACTTATAACCATCCAAATTTTACAGTATTTGCCAGTCAAGTTCTATACTAGGCAACCAGGCTATGAAAATAAAACAACACTGTTTGGGAAGAGCTTGTGTGGCAGTCATTCTGAAATGTTAAGATAGCTTGGCTGGCGAGAGGACTGGAACTGTAAGAAAGCAATTTTCCTGGAGTTCCAAACAGACCTCACATTAGCCAGACCACTTGCATCTACTTATAATCCAAAATGCCACCATGGCAACTTAATGCCGTAAGTTATTATTAAGGTACGATTAACTTTTATTCATCCTTCAATTGATGTCAGAGCCCCTTATGCCCAACATAACTGAGTAGTGTGTACTGCGAGGTATTTTTCTCGATACTTAATAAATCTCGTGATACCAAATTTGTTTGTGAATTTTGTATCTTAATTAGCTCTTTGAATCATGGGGCAAGATTTTGCTCATCCAAGCATTTTGTTCATTTTGAAAACTATTTTGTGGTTCAGTAGGAAACTTTTTTTTTCTAACACAAAGAAGAGAGGGATTTGCTCACCAGGGAATTGGAAAGGCAACCCTGTCAGGGTCCTGAATATTTGAGTAGCTTTGTGAGTAAGGCTCAGCTCGATTTAGACAGATGACTTTTTCCTTTAACTCGTGCAACACACTTGTGAAATGGCTTGGGTTTCTAACCACCTGTACTTCTTTACTGCACGTGTGCACACGTGTGCAACTCATGGTGAAACACAATCTCGTTCCCAGAGTCTTCGTTCCCCTTGACCAGCGGTCGGAAAACGAGAGCTCTGGGAGCAACCATTTCAGGCATGCACCATAGATGCAGACTGCGCAGTGAAACCGGATAGGCAGAATCACCAGAATTCAGTTATTTCAAAATGGTAAGGGGAACGAAGACTCTGGGAACAAGATCGGGTAAAACATAATGAACAGTTACAACGGTTTTAGCTAGAATGGGCAGCCTGTGTCTAAATTTTATTGGCCCTTGGAGGTACCAATGCATTAAAAACTCTTTCCATATGAACAGTATTAATTTAATCGTAGGGCTGAATTTACAGACTTTGCCAAATACAAAAAATTTATAACAAATTGTTTGGAGTAATCAACCTAGGCCTACAACTTGCTTGAGAAGTTGTAGGTTTGATTTAAATGGAACTATTTGTATTTTAACCTTGTCAAATGCAGGGAAGTTCCACTGTCTAAATCAACCCTAGGATACACCTTTCTCGATATTCTGGAAAGGACAAGTAGCCAGTATGTATACTCCACCCAGTGACACCACTAGGGTATCAAGTTATGCCAAGTAAAATTGATGTACATTGTAACTCAACCTCATTCCCAGGGTCCCAGGGTCTCTCAGGATGAGAGACCCTGGGAACAAGGTTGGGTGCAGCCTTAACAGCTATAACTGTGCTACAGCTGGGCTGAGCAGCACAGTAACAACTACAACTGTGCTGAACAATACTGATACATAAACATGCCAAGTTTCACCCCTAAATGGTATGTTAATCATGCCTATTAGTCAATGCATAGGGGGTCCCTCCATCCTAAGCAGAGGGAGATCAGAATGCAGTTAAGAGTGCAAAAGGGAGGTTGAACCCTTGGGGAGGGGGGAGACTCCCACATGAAAAAGACAGGGGTGCTCATCATACCTTTTGAGGTTAAAAAAGCAGTTTTGGTACATCTTAGGGTGTTAAGTCTCAAAAGGTTGACGGCGTGAGCTTTTGCAGTACCTTTTAGGGTATTGAGCCAAAAAAATATGACAGGAGATAATGCGTTATGTAGGAATTGTTACCTCTTGGAGGAGAAAAAAAATTCAAGCCACACTCACAAAACAGGATTTTGGTACCACTTAGGGGTTCTTTACAAAATTTCCAACGAGCACTCAGTCCTTTTTATATGGGAGTTCCCCTCTCTACCCCGGGGGTAGAACTATTGAAAATCATGTTAATACAACAATAAGTAGTGACAAATCCAGTAATTTATTGACAAGTGTGACTCTGCCAAGCAATACATGACTGCTATAAATAATGACTGACATCTTTGAGCTCTTTTGTCTGCGATGAGTACTACAGACTGAGTACTACTACTCCTTGATCCCCCCCCCCCCCCCGCCCCCGAGAATTTTCTTTTCTTTCTTTCTTTTTTTTTTGAGTGGAAAAACATTAAATTTTATGCTACCTGGCTAGCAATGGGATAAAACTATTTACAGTAAACTTATTTTCCATGAATAGATTTTGATACTGAAAATTACACAAAACGGTCAAAATAATAAAAGAAGAGAAATTTGATACTCAAAGCTTAATGACCTATGAACTTGAAATAAACTCAAAGAAGTTTAAATGTCTAGAAAGGCAAGTGTTGGAGAACTGTTATATTCCTTGTTTTCTTTTTCCACAAAAAGTGTTGTTGCTACAAAAAACCTCGAGACTGAAAAGCTCTAGTGGGGTATTCAATATTAAAGTTAGCCATCATGAAATACAACTTACAATTTCATGCAGAGTATATAATTATAAAGGCTAACAAACTAGTAATTAGACTATTTTGAATATCTAGTTTTAAGGACAGACTGCCCCTTCCAAATGTATAATTTACGACCGAAGTACATTGAGGATTAGCGAATGGTATAATTTGGAGACACTAAAAAAAGAATTCTAGGTATGACTTATATGTTAGTGAATACACTTATTGTTTATATGGTGAAAAAAATAATTAGAGAGCATATAACCCTTTTCAGTTAAGACCTAACTGCCACTCCAGACAACACATTACATAAATTATATTACATTAATAGTCTTAATACTAGATACACCACCACTAATTCAATATGTATTTTTTTATACAACAAGTATTTACTGGTAAACAGTTGACAGTTCTTTGGGCTATTCATCTTCCCTCATAAGATGATTAGCGATACCCAAAGCACCACCAATTCCAAAGCGAACAAAGTTGTCACCAATTAGAGGTCCGACTGCAAACATCCCAGGTTCGTTCACAGCCTCGTAACTGAAAGGATTTATGTTGATTGGATTCTCTTTGCTGTCAATTTTCTTTGCGGAATTAGCTCCAAGTCCACTGATGCCATGTAAGAAAGAAAGATCTGGCATTGCACCAATTAACACAAAAACATTTGAGACCTTCTGTTTGAATAGAGTTCCATCTGCCTTCTTCAGAATGCACTCCTTGTCTTTACGGATCTCTACAAGAGCAGTTTTGGTATAAGCTGTGTACAAGGCATCCTTCCCGTATGCCGTTGTTACATCGCCCTTGATCATCTGACCCACTTTATAATACTCTGGATACACCACTCCCGGCAGCTGATTGTAAATTATTTTAGGATCATTTCCATTTCTGCGAATGGCATGGATGACAGGAACACCCTTGTTCCGAAGAGCTAAGACACAATCAGCCGCTGACAATCCGGCGCCGACTACAAGACAAGGATCCATTGAAAGGGCAGGCTCACTAAGTTCTCCTAAATACCTGTCAATAACATCCATCTTATGGTAAACAAATGGAAGATTTTCACCAGGTATGCCCAAGACCTTCGGGATACTGTTTCCTGTTGCCAGAACAACATTGTACGCGCGTACAACAAACATCTCTGGCATTTCAGGTAATGCACCCCTGACACCACGGATCTCCCAGCAGCCGTCTCGAGGAATGTTCGACTCTCTGCAGTGGCAGTTGGTACAGTCACTTTGATGTAAGTGCTTGACAGACAACACCTTGGCATCATTCCAAAAGTTTGATGCAATGTTAGTATTATTGACAAAATCCTTGTAATACTCAGCGATATGACTTGTTGTTGCCCGATCGTAGCTGTACCCATTGCTTTTCACCCCATTGGTAACAAGGCTGCATGGCTTCCTTACAGTGGAAGACCTATGAGCTCTTAGCCAATCTTGAAAATCACACCCCGGTAACTCGAGCCAGTTGTTAAGACTTAGCGTCAGTTGCGAGCCCTGCATGTGGTGCCAAGACCCGCCTGGAGGACCACTTCCCAGCACCAGATGTTTGACTGCTCGGTTTTCATTGTGGTGCCATTTGAGACATGAGCCCTGGTCTTTCCCGAGGTCAGCATTGGGACGTAGTAACTGGTCGAATAGCAGTGCAACAGGATTGAAGGAACGTCCTTCTAGGCCTTCACTCAAGTACTCTAAATCCTGAAAATAAAAAGTAACCATTCTTACATACATGTATTATATTATATTGGACTAAATAACCAAGCATAAGGACCATGCTAGGAATATATTGGTCCAAGGTCGAGTTAGGTCCATACACAAAAGACTAAAGGCTTTATGACATACACAATTGACACAGTAACCCCTGCTGGAACCCAGACCACTCAATTCATGGTCCTTTTTGTGCATATAGTACTATTACCAGTAGGATATTGTATGGTGAAATGGGTGATTCCAGAAAACATCCATACCTATACCATTTTGACATATACCATGGAATTCTGAGGACAAGGGAGGGTTCTTTGAACTGGAAATCCAAAGGCACGGAGGGCACTTTATTAGAATTCCTAAGCCATAGGTTTTTCTTTAGAGGGGAAAGAGGAGAGTATGAATGCACGAGCAAACTCATGACACAGCTGATGACCATGGAAAGAAAGATACAAGATGAGCATCGATTGTTTATGCATATGTTCACGTTCATTTACAGAAGAAAACCAATAAAATCTGGGGGCAAGATGGCGGGGGGGGGGGGGGGGGGAGGGGTTGTTAAAATGTTCATGCCGCCTGTGGTAAGGTGTGGATATTTTCTGGAAATATCACCCAATGATTATCTAGTAACAAGGATATCACTTACACTGTCCAGCAATGATTTTCCACACTCCTCATACAGTTTCTGGTCAAGAATGGTATTTGGGTGCTGGTGAGGAATGTAGTATGGCTCATTTCCAGATAACAGGTAAGACAAACTCAGTGCATTGGGACCATTTCCTTGAGTAACAATAGGAACATATTAATTATTAAACAAATGGAATGTGGAAAGGTGCATGTTCACTGAAAACTAATGAATAGTGACTTTTCCATTGTTGGGAGATCTTTATTTAGTTTGGATTCCTACAATGCAAAGCAACTTGAAGCCTCTGAAAACCTGACACCATGATGATAAACTGCTTATTGCATTGTTCCAAAAAATATTCCCCACAATAAAGGGTTTTTGGTTTAAACCCTCTGTCCCCTCCACCCACCCACCTACCCACCCACCCCCCCCCCCCCCCTAGCCTCTCCGTCTCTTTGGACATTTCCAGTTTTCGTTCATACTTTACCTTTCTCGGATAACAAACCAGTTAAAACTTGAAAACCTGCACACAATTTGAGTAGAGCTAAGGTGGGTTTCTGAAATATTCTGATCTAAATACACAATGCAGATTTGCATGTCTAAAAAGGAAATTACTGTTTGTTTTGTAATTCAAATAGCTAGAGCAGCATCAAGAATATTCTTGTCACCTTTAGTAACCTCACTTGACACTGGAGTTTTCTATGATACGTGTACATGTATGCATCTATTCACGTTAATAAACCTAAAAATAATTACCGTTACAGTGGCAATGATATAATATTATGATTTTCTGCTTACCGATCACGACAACTTCATATACTTGGTCGTATGAAAACAAAGACATTTGAATGACAGCTAGTTCACCTTCACTGCAAACTGTTTTCAATACAAACAAATATATTGAAAAAGATCTGTTAAATTAAAAGCTTAAAATATTTCAGAAACACTTAGTTGATGGACCAACAGATTTAAGCCTTATGTTTTTAAAATGAAAATGCCCAAAGCCCCCCTTGCCTGAACACATGAGTTATGTGGGAAATTTAAAAAGATGCAAAGATAGGGCAAAACAAAAAATAATACCACCAACAGACCGTATTCTAATTTGGCAGAATGAATCAGCAAAAATCGTTATCAACATGAAACTCATGCATGCGCTATTAACTTCAACGCTATAAGCTAACTGTGTGAGAAATTCATTTAAGATTCAAAATAAAACTTCGTATTATAGTAGAAATTCTCTTTCCTAAGCTCACATATTAAAGTATAAGCTTACAACTTTCGATATTTCAGTTTAAAACTGATTTAAAATATGGAGTGCTTTACCTCGAAAGAAATACATCATTAATTGATTACAACTTAGAGAACATAATTTTTAAAAACTTCAAACATGAAAACCTAAACTGTGAACTAATAGACGTTAAACCTTATAAAACGTAAGCTTAAGCTTAAGTTTGTCTATAGCGAAAATACCCCCGCACCGCGAGTCAGCTTGAAAACACACGAACTTGCAGCGCGCAGCTCTGCTCGTATTCGACCTGAGAATTTTTAGCGACGAATAACAGATAGATCACTAAACAACATTCAAGAAACATAACCTGGTGACGTTGTTAATGAAGTGAGCGAATTTTCTCCAGTTCACCGCTTACAAGTGTTATTCGAAACGTCCTCTGACAGATTTCAGCTTTTGCGGAACCACTACATTCAAACGAACTGTTATTCATCGTGCCATATTACTAGCTTACGCTCTTTCGGTGTTAGCTGCAAAGTTCGCCTACATGAAAGTGTTTTCAAAACGTACTCTTTAGTTGGAAGATCCTTTTTTTCAACACTTTTCCTACCTCGCTGTCACCGCAGTCTGTAAGCTTCGACGACGACAAGTGTAAAAGGACATAGTGAGCCAGCGCAGACAATTTTGTAACGCGTGAATTCTCCACACATTCCACTCTATTGTTTTGGTGTTTTTCACGTGTTCGGAGTTTTACTGGTTTCCTCTAGAGGTGACAGCTTGACATCGAAGGCGTGACAAAGGTGTTTCGACAAGAACAAAAAAGTTCTTTCCGAAGTTACCTGCAAGGTTATACACCCTTACTGAATTTTGTTATCACTGTTAGTAAATCAATATCGAGGTTTTGGTGCGTTTCTTGCAATCTCGTTCCCAGATTTCCATTCATTTACGCGAGCAAATTCGCGAGCAACACGTCTCAATATAGGTTGTTTTATGGTTACTGATCGTTACAGACTGACAATCTCACAGTTCTAAAAATTGGATAGGTTACAGATCTCGAGCTCCGTACTTTAAGAACTAGGCGTCGGTCTTCCCATAACTGAAACTCGGGAAGTTGAAAAATCTTGACGTTTTTAATAATAATTGGGTATGGAGGCTTCGGTTCATAGGCTATTATCTTAAAATTTGCGTTTTGTTATTAGCAGTACCTATAGACAGATTCGGCAAACGTGTTGCCACCCAATAAATATAGTTAATGATTGGAATAATTTATCTGAAGACGTTGCGGAGGCAGAAACTCTGAAAATTTTCAAGAACAGGCTCTGATGCCCTTTTTACTAATGTTTTAGGAAATTTTTGAACTTTTCGATGTGAATTTTTATCAGATGTGAATTTGCGTTTTCAGGATTATTTTAGGAGACAAACTCGAAAGGGAAAACCCCATACTGTCTCCTTTTCACCTTTCATTTCATTTCATTTGAATTTGAATTTGAATTGTGGAAAAACAGTTATCAGGTCATATGATGATTCATTTGGGAGGTTGTAATTGTTCTGTTTGTACATATTCTCAGCTATCAGCTGCGAGTTTTTCCAGGACAACGCCGATTTATATATTCTGGAAACGTATAGACTTAAGTTTTCTTACCGTTTCATTAAGAAGGATTTTCAAACTAATATGCAAGCGCAATCAGGCTACCGCTTTTCAACTTGAAACTTATTTCCCTAAGAACTGGTTGAGTTCTTTGCTGATCAATATCTTTTTTAATCAACTTATTCACTGAATACCGTTGACACTGAAAACAATGAAATTGTGAACCAATTATCTTTTCAGGTCGTGGCTCATTAAAGGCTGTCTTTGATCTTTTCGTTCTGTTGTGAGTTTTGCTACTTGATTCAGTTTTAGAAGTTGTTGGGTCTATATATTCCGATTAGTTTTCAGAAAATGGGGCCATATGGTTAGATTTCGTCAATAAAATCTGATCAGAGTGGATGGAATTAACAATGTACAGATAATCTTGCAACGCACTATAGCATCTTATTCAAGGGGGTGTAGATATACTCCTAATGTCCCTCTGATGGGCCACTGGGCTCCACTGCAGACTTACCCGCCTTAACTTATATCGTAAATTTGAAGAACACGATAATTTAATAGAGTCCGGCGAACCTCAGCTCCACTGACGCCCCCTACCCCCTTACAACGGCCACCTCTTTACAGCAGCAGCCCCTTCAGTTTTCGGTCCCGGCGGACACTCCATGGCATTCACTTTTTGTATCAGAATTAGCAGCAATTATACCCACACCGTTCACAATAAACATAAAAAGTATTAACGGTCAACGAAGACGAATCAATAAAGGCAACCTTATTTCAACACAGGGCCGTAACACGAGCGGAACCATCTCACGGGCTACAATTTTATGTCCAAGCAGATCAGTGATTTAGAAGACTGGTCGAAAATGCTATTTCAACGAGCACTACTAACAGACAGAAACGCCTGATCTGTCCTTTACTAAGGAAATTTTGATGTTTTCTGATTTAATTAGTATAAAGATTGTTTCAACTGAGCAGGATATAGAGACTGATGAGCAGTAGAGATATAAAATGCTTTTTAACTGGGTTTGAAACTTTGCAGATCATAAAAATGAAAGTAATATGATTTAATACTGAAACTTTCTTTCATTCTTGATTACCAATGGGTGTTTCTGACTAATTTCGATCAGAATGAAAGAACTCAGTACTAAAGCTCCTCACTAAAGCTCCGTGGCGGATCCAGACCGAGCTTGAGCTAAGGAGGAGAGGGGTGGGGGTTGTTTTGCTTGCCCTGCCGGCTTTTCTTCCTTCTGCAATTTTGGAAAAAATAAAGGGGGGCCCTCCTCTAGATCCACCACTGAAGCTTACATGGGTTTACATGATTTACACTACGGTAACTTAGCAGCAACCCCGACGTCGATGGACAGCCACCAGCTAGTCGCATATAATTCGATCTGATTTCAGTACCGTGTAAGTCCCCGCCGTACGCAGCTGTACCCAGTCAGCGGCTAAAGTTGAAAACTAGCTGGTGAATGTCCATCCTTTTAGATTAAACCAGCTTTTTAATATCTACTTCGCACTAAGCGCAGGATCAAGGGATCGCGTCGCATATAATTCGGTCTGATTTCAGTACCAAGTAAGTCCCCGCCGTACGCTGTACCCAGTCAACGGCTAAAGGCGACGCGATCCCTTGATCCTGCGCTTAGTGCGAAGTAGATATTAAAAAGCTGGTTTAATTTAAAAGGGCACAGATCAAAGCTGTCAGCCACTGAAAAACTGACTGAGAGTGACGTATGCTCGTCATGGGAGACAAAACTTCGAGTCTTCGTGTAGAGCTGAACTTTACTGCCAAGCACGTTCTAATCAGTTCAGTCGCAAAGAGCTACTTTTAAGCAGCATTTCTGAAGTGTTTATAACGAATTTAAGGTCCAAACCGGTCCAAACTGAAAACTCAAGTGCTGGAGGGGAAATACATATTTGACCAAACCCGAAGCAATTATGATAAATGCTATGTTTTGTTGACTCGGCGAGAACCCTTTTGCTATTAAATATTTCAGTTTACCCTTGAAAACGTTAAATTGTGGCAGCAACACAATATAAAATATAACTTGAATGTTCACCAGCCTTACATTTGTTGTACACCGGACTTGAAGGTTACTTGACTCTCTACTTCACTAACTCTGTGGTCCTCTGTCTTTGACCGTGTTTTCAAAACGCACACTTCTTCGTCGTCACTGATCCGTTTATCAAAACAACTGGTAAAATAGAGTATAGGTTTGATTTCACTTTCCAACCAGTCAGCTATAATTAAACGAAGTGTAATTTTAGAGAATTGCACGTCTTGGAAATACGTGGATGGACTCCTTAATAAGAAATCCTATATAAGCGGCTCGAGGTGTCTCCGGCAGGAATATACTGTTAGATATGATGTTTACGTCAAAACACTCGAAGCAAGTTGCAAAGAATATCAGTAGCCGCCATTTAGAAATATTTGCTGGGTTGTTCTGTTTTTGGAGAGATCGTTGCACTATCATTTGCTTTCTACGGACAAGAAATATCTCGAGTTAATTCTTTCGAATAATTACTTTCTGTGCATCAGCAACACCCTTTCGGGAAAAACTGTTCCGCCTTGCGCAACGAAAAATGTTTCAGCTGGTTTTTTATGCGTTCCTAGATGCCTGATTGTGCACACAACTGAGAAAATTATCTGCAGAATTACATTTCACCCCGCAGCCGTAAAAAAAGCAGGCTCCCAGTTTATGTTTTCTCTGGATTATTAAGACGCATACTAGTGCTGTCATCTTCTCGACATCCCGTTAACCCTCCTAATTGATGTTGCGAATCGTTACAAACGTTTTTAGTTCCATACTAACTAGTAAGGGCTATCCTAACTCTTTTACCTAAATTAGAACATTTAGAAAGATCACAGATGCAACTAACCTCACTCGGTTTGCCTGTGTTGTAAACCACTGGCCCCGGCGCACTGACTAAACCGCAAATCGTGCAGACTGAGATACTGAGACAATTGTGCGTGCGGGGAATGCTCGGAATTTGTTGAGTCATTACCTGTTCTTAAGCCGTAAGGGCAAATATCGTATATATATCAACCGTGTCGCTTCATTGTAATTCAAACAAAAGGCAAATAAAGCAGCTTTGCGACTGACAGCTCCGTGAAAAACGTGACTTTATTTCATTAGCGATTTCTTACACGCTAGTTTTGAAGAGCGCAATTTGAACGCTTGAGATGTTCCTTGACTACAGTGACAGTCAGGTCCAGGGCTCTTGCGATTTAGTTATAACCAAACTAGAAAAATAATAAAAAGTAGACGCCCTTTTCACGCAAATGCCAGACTGAGATCTAACTTTTAAAGCGACAGTTAGTAAAAGAGTAATATCGTATGCGTTAATTTTAATGATATATTTGTGAAGGTATTCTACAAAACTGACAACAGAATTGATGAGGGATCGTGCCAATATCGTTTCAACGACTAAACGATCTTTCTTGTATAGCAACATTTTCAATATTACGTCATGTTTTTAATGTCCAACCATACCTAACTCACCGGGACCCTGTTCGCGGGCTAATATTAAACGTGTGGTTGAATTTATATGATGACAAAAATAATTGGACGCTTAACATGGCTTTTAACTGCCGGTAAAGATGCACTGTTGCGTTACATTGAGCCTCGATTTCAGTTCCTAAACAAAGCAAGTGCAACGAAAATGAAAATCTGGGGCTTTCAGTGCACGTACGAGTAGGTTGTGGGGGGGGGGGCGGGGGGGGGAGCGCTTAATCAGCGATGTACAAACGCAGGCAGATGCGAGGGTATCCCTGCTTTCCATATCTCTTTTTTCAAACCGTACAAGAAGCTGCAAAATCTACATTCTCGACCGGACTTTGAAAAACTGTACTATCGTTCACAGGGTCCCTCCTGTCTGCCCCTCCTGAGCGAGCTGACTAGAACAGGTGACTATCGGCGAAAACAAAGTTCCTGGTAACCAGAACGCGTTCTTGAAGGCTTTCTCAGTGTTGTTTAGCCGCGTAAACGTTTATATGAACCTTCTCTAGAAAAATAATAATAATTTAAACGAGCATTTTGCATGTATATAGAAATTTTCCATCTAGTCATGAATTGCTGCATTGTAATTTTGCCTTTTAAAATTGTGATTTTATATTGAACACTTAATGACTGGTCCCTTGGGCAACAATGAATTTTGTTTCCCTCGAATCTCAATGTTTCCCTCGACGAAATTTCTAAAAAAAGAAAAAGAAGAGATAAAAACGAACGTCCACGTAGAACAGACTTACTTTTCTAGCCCTCACACATATATTATCAAACACTTGAATGGGCCGATTACGGTTTGTTGTAAGCCGTCGATCGAAAAGAACTTTTCAAATGTCGTGGGACGTTGTCGTCCCCAGGATCGTCTCATTTTCTTACTCAGTGGAGCCTAGGTACGAGATGTTTTAATACATATGATCTGCCAAAAACAGTAAGTGAAAATCATGCAAGTAAAGGCTTTTATTTTCCCTCATTCTTCCAAGCTTGCCATAGAGACCGTGATTCTAAGGTTTCATCGAAATGTTCACAATTAGTAATGCCGTGAAAATTCAACGACACACATTCGCCATTAACATTCGGGGCCAAAGAAATATTTAGGTCCCACAGAATCCTATCGTCTACTCTGTGGTGTTCTGATTCATCCGGTTTTAAAAGAACTTGGAACGTTCTGAGCTGGGTTCTCGGGCCAAATATAAAGAAACATTTTGTAATTTTTTTTTTCAGCCACGCCTTTGCATGAAGTCATTCAAATCCACTTGTTGATTCACTGACAATCAACAACGCGTGTTAAACAAACGAGACGCGGCTTACCTACAAATTAAATATTTGCTTTAAACCAAAACGACTTTTTTTAATCAAGGTGTGTTTAGATTTTAAAAACTTATACAAAGTTGTTACAAGCTACTCTGTGCCAAAAGCCGTTCGTCTGATTTTTTTTTTAACTCCACGAGATATAGAATCTAAACGAATTGATCAGTTCTAGCTTAGCCTCTTATTTTGAGCATCTCATCAATTCAAGCTTAGTTCAGCTCAGTGGAGTAAACGCATTCATCCTTTAGCTATCTTTCTTCTCGTAAACATTCTTCAAGAATATATCAGGTGATAAAATCCACTTCGGCGGTGTCATCTCGATTGATTGATTGATTGATTGATTGATTGATTGATTGATTGATTGATTGATTGATTGATTGATTGATGGCGTAGTGAGGTGAAGTTTCTCTGTTTCATAAGATTGTCATGCACCTATTGCTTTAAAATTTGGCTTTTGCCAGAACTGTATAAAATAAGACTGAATTACTCAGTTTCTGTGTGCCGTATATAATTCTATGCCAAAGTTCTTGAATGCTTGCTTGCTCGCTATTCTAGAGAGGTTAGCTTTGATGGATAAAGGTCCAAAATATCGAGCTTAAGGTTACACTGTGAGCCATTTGATAGTCTTTCAATTTTATTTGACTGCAATTTGTAGGGGATGTAATGGCTTACAATTTTAGTCAACTTGTTTGGACATGCAGGCAAAGAGTAACTCAGTTATATATCACGAAGCCTATATAAAATTAACCCAGAGGTCCATCGCTCTGATAAATAAACTAAACTTGTGTTCCAGATTATAATTAAAGTCCACGAAATGAAAGCTTTTTGCGCAATTGGACTACGGGAGCTAGCGAGCTTGTAATATCCGAATACGATTAGCTTAATAACGATATATACCCTTCCCTTCGGCAGTGAGTGGGCTGTGAAATTCCTCACTTGATTCTCGTTTGACGGTCAAAGTTTTGGCTAGTTCGTCATTGACAGTTGGCCCACCCATAGAGACCCTCTTTTTGTAGACCCACCTTAATTCCACGAGCTAGAATTTTTGATTACGAATACTATAATCATCAGCCGACGCTATCTGAAGTCCATGTTCTGTGACCAGTCAAATGAAAGAGATTTACGCTACTATGGCTAAAATTTACCACCAACCAGTATGAATGAGTATCTATTGCATTGCAAATCACCAAGCTCACAAGCATCTCAGTCTCAATGTACACCACGTTTCTCCAAGGTCCAATATACTGAATTTCTCAAATGAACGCTAACAAAGGATGCCGCGTCTAGCTAACCGCAAGAAGCTCATATATTGGGCGTGACTATTTTTTGGAATAACTGAACCGATAACGGTTGCTGAATACATAATGAGTTAACAGGTACTTTATGAATAAGAGATCAATCTATTCAGCAAAGGAAATCCCACTCAGGTATGGCCGTGAAATATCTAGTCTACACTGCGAAAAAAGGCCTAAGCCCGCCATTATCACGGAAGTCGTCGCCTGAACAAAGACCACAATTATCTTGGGCCGGCTTTTTCACTAGTTGTCTATCCTTTTAAGAACCTTTGTGCATGATTACATGCACATTTTAAAGAACACTGACTGGTGGTTACATTTAGGCGGTAGATAACTTTAATACCACTTAAACAGACTACTGAATACGAGCACTTCACTTGTGTCCTAGTACAAATTCCCATCCGACTGAATTTTTTTTTCAAACGCATTAGGGCTTGACCCAATTAACGTGTTCAAGTGTACAACATTCTCAAAGATTGAAGTACGGCCAACCCGAAAATGCAGAGGTTGAGCGGGCAGCCTGTTCATACATCACCGAATTTAGCAGTTTTAACTCTATTTGAACTTGGATGATAATGTATGTGTTAATGATTTCATGTAGAATCATTTAAACTACCGTAGGAGGGGGAAATCTAGTATATGCCCTGATCCATTGCGGTACTGACGCGCTTGAAGAACTCATGGAATTACTTGAAATCTAGCGTTAGTGGAAATTAATATACATTGCACACGTGCGCAAGTCGCAGATAAATATCACTGTAATACTGCAATTACCTTAATCCGGCGTGAGTGAAATAATGGTATATTATATCCCTCTTGGCTCTCTGAGTTTTTATATATTTACCGTCCGGTCAGTTCAACCTTCAGTGCTGGTCCCAGATCAGCGTAAGCTGCTAAACACCAGCGGCCTACATTTTAAGCGTTTGATATAGGCTCCAAGCCAAAATTTATCGAACCTCAGCGTTGGCAAAGCCACATATGTTGTTCAGAAACTGTCTGCTTCAGCAGGTGGCAAAGGCTGGTACTTAACGCCCACGTGCGCTTTTCAGCGGTTACCTGTGAAGTGTATGTTCAACCCTACTTGATTGTTGCCAGCAAACTATTGAAGGTTTTCTTTGTTTATACTAAGATTTACTTAATTAAAATGTCTGTTATTCAGCTGCTGTTTTTAAATGTAACCAGGGTTAAAGATAATTTTAGGAAGGATTACCTGGCTGAATCCCCGTTAAATTATCTGAATTAACGCCCTAGGATGTTCACAAGCATCCAGACTTTCGTTGTTTTTCGACAATATATATATATCGTAAGAAAAAAAAACACTTCTGTCAGAAAAGGCAATTTTAGCCCAAACAAGTTGGGGTGGGGAGTTTTTAAAATCAATATTTGGATTCTTTAAAATGGAAAGATACCCGAAAAAATGAACAAAAAGTTGAAAAAGCTTCAATTGTATGCCATTGCTGCTCATTAGAGAAAACAAATTTTGAAGGTTTAATTTAAAACGCTTGCCATGGCAACCAGCCCACCCTTTTGAGGTGCTGTTTGATGGCATTAACGCCAACAGTTGTTGCTCTTTTACAAAACATGTACAAGATTTGACTTTCCGCATATCCTGCGGTGAATTTCTGTTTCGTCCTATATAATACAAAATAGAGAGCTTTGACAATAAGCTCTCGTTTTCGGTACTCTTACAGGCTTTTTTGATATTTCCTTATTTTGCACCACACCCAGTGCGCGCTCCCAGTGTCGTATTTAAATGTAGTCATCATTAACACCCTAAAAACCTAGGAAGAGCATTAACATGGACAATGCCTCAGTCCGAATTTTTCTCTGGCTACGGCCCCGATCCAGCGCATGGAGGGCAATTCCGAAAAATCGTTCCAAAATGTTATTTTAAAAAGTTCAGGTGTTTAAAATCTTATATTTTCAGAAAACGCGACTTATGTTTTTCATTAACATCGTCATATTTTAGGGGCTTTTTAACACCTTAAGCTCTTTGGGGGTGGCAAAAGTTGAAGTTATTTGGCACTACAAAATAACACATTTTAACTTTGTTAGGGAGCCAGTGTTCTTACTTGAAGAATAAGACGCAACTCACAAACCAGATATGTTCTAATACGGTGAGTATTTGACATTTAATATTGTGAATATCACAAAGGTTGGAGTCTCGTGGTTACCATGGTTACACTGCCAAGCATTGGACTTTAGGTCCCAGTCAATCTGGCATCGGTGGCGTGAAAAAGAGAGAGAAAATCACGAACAGCAATTTTAAAATGTAAGGAAATTTGCTGAGAAGGAGTATTCAATGTTTGGTCTTTATATGAAAAGAGCAACTGTTAAAATAAAGTTTCAAAATTATGCAAAAATGAGACGGGTTAACAAAGGGAAGTGTACACGTTTGTGATTATGTCTATGTGGTCATTTTTTCCTTCAGGTCGCTTTACACAATCTTAGCAAATGACGACCTTCAGGGTGAAATCCAATATCGCCTGAAGTGCTTTCGGCAAGCTCCCGCGTACGCGAATATTCGAGGACCGTGATGTTCGTACGGAAACAAAGCTCCTGATGAATAAGGCAGTCGTTATCCCAACGCTTCTCTATGCATCTAAGACCCGGACCCATATCGTCACCATCTAGTTCCATCAAAGCTGTCTCCGGAAGATCCTCAACGTCAGCTTGGAAGACAGAAGAGCCAACGTCAGCGTATTACAAAAGGAGAAAGCAACTAGCATCGAAGCCGGCATCATCAAGAATCAACTCCAGTGGAGCAACCATGTAATACAAATGCCAGACCATCGTCTTCCTAAGCTAATATTATACTCGAACTGGTAGAAGGCAAGCGTTCAAGAGGGGGCCAGAAGAAGCGCTTCAAAGATGTGTTGAAAGCGAACCTCAACTGAAGTGCAGCATCAATGTCACTCTTTGGGACGGAGGAGACAGCAAAGGACAGGCCTCTCAGGAGAACCACAATCAGCGAAGGAACTGCAACTTTCGAAGCGAGAAGATTTCAGGAGTTGGAGGAAAAACGAAGGCGTAGGAAAGAGCGCCAACAACAACCACGGCCTGCTCTCTCCCGCGGTACCAGTTGTCCACAATTCGGCCAGGTCTTTCGGGAAAAAATTGGACTCATAAGCCATCAGCAGACACACTGCTGATCAGTATGAGGACTATCATCCTCAACCTAAACGAGGGATAGCCACGACGACGACGTTCAAATGCAGAAGGAATGACCAGAGAAGAGCTTTTCGACAGAAAAATGGAGGTGTTTGTAGGTCAAATTTCAAATCCTAATCGTTTGGTTCCTTAGCCTGCGAACGCAGCACGCATTTCCGGCTGTCACTTGGTTCCGCCGAAAACTTACGTCTGCGAACCCGAGCCAGGAAACGATTTCTGTGACGTAATGACTTTTGTTTCTCCTTGGCCAATCAGATTCCATGATAGAATAAAACTCGAGTGCTCCTCGCGGCGAATACCTCACGCAGTAGTTCTGGGGTTATTTGAGCCAAACTGTGATTGGCTTAGAATTCCTACGTCATAGAAATTGTTTTCTGGCTCGGGTTCGTAGACGTTAATTTTCGGCGGAACCAAGTGACAGCCGGAAATACGTCTGCATTCGCAGGCTATTAGTTCCAACACCGCGGCAAAACGTATGCGCATGCGTCAACTTCGACATTTCCGGTTTGCACGTGTTGTCTGGTTGTTCAGATTAATTTTGTTGTTCGCCTGCGGTGTTTAAGCTTGTTGTTGTGAATCAGCAGCCGCAGATGAAAGAGTAAAGGACCACAAATACAGAAAAGGTATGTAGGCAATTACTTGTTGCAATTACTGGTCCTGGAAATGTTCGCTGGACCCTTTACGAAATGCTCCGCAGTGGCCGTCATTACTGATTAGTAAGCCTTTTGTCAGTTCGTTGTTTATCGATTTTATCTAGCTTATAATACTGCGAATTTCATAAAGGTAGTAATCTCACAATTTCAACTTGTTGAGCTGATCATGAGAAGCTCACTTAAAACTCAAGCTACATGTAATAGTCAAGCGCCTGCATGAAAATACACATTTTCGGTTTGGAAATAAATTTCGATTTTACTTTCAGAACTTCATGATTACAACAGCAGCAAGATTGCCTTCTTTGGCGAGTCATTCTAAATTAAATGCCAGAGAACTTTGAGGTACCATTAGATTTTCATTCAGGATGGATAGGTCAAAGGAGTCTTCAAGTTGTACATTGCCAGTAATAAGAGACAGAACACCATTACAGAACTGTGTAGCAACTCACTCATTCGAAACAATAAATTTATTAATATTTAAAATCATTTCAGTGACTTATATGATTTTCTATGCTACAGTAACATGCTTCCTTCATGTTCCACTGTTTTGCTAGCCTATCCATATGTACACAAAAGACTGTTCAACTAACTGGACAAGTTTTTAATTCACAGTATTTTAAAGTTATAGCTTTCAGATTTTAAACTACCATACTTAAACTCACTTGAAGTACATAATTTTGAAATCTGAAGGTTTACAAACATTGGCTGCTCCCTGAGGAGCCTGCTTTTTTGACCATCCACATCCCTTTGGCTTGTGCTGAAACCTAAAATTCTTCCAGAATTGATAACATCTCAGGATGCTCCATGTTGCTGGATAAATAATCCCTCCTCTCTTTGAAGTGTATTTGTTTTCTGAGGTCTATTAAAAGAATGGCATTATAATTTGCAAGTTAGTTCACTGGAACTACTTTTATGTCCTTACCTTTCAAGGGGTTAAATGTGAAGAAAGGTAAAACATAATTTTACTTTATTATATAACAGAACTGACATTAATTTATATTGAGGTAAAGCTGTGTCTGCTGTTCTAGTTAAGAAACATTATAATTAATTAAACAGACTTTTTAAACTGAGTGGCCTTATACACCTTATTCCAATATGGCTGCCATTTTAGTATTCTTTTGTTTACTTGCAAATTAGCCCTTGTTGCCTCGTTCTTAAACTTGAAATTCAAAAGAATATTTTCCCTTAAACGAGGCAACAAGGGCTAATTTGCAAGTAAACAAAAGAATACTAAAATTGCAGCCATTTTGGAATAAGGTGTATGGTCTTTCAAGGAGGCCTGTATTTTAAATACAAATAAGAATAAAACAGGGCAAAGTGCCTGAAATATGCTATTGTGTACAACAAAACAAGAGTTCTTTTTTCCTCTACTACACGGTGTTCTTCACTCAATCTTGGATCTTCCTGAAGAACAGACTGCAAAATGACATTGAAAAGACCAGGTGCACTTTTGTCAGCAAACTCTTTCATCTGTCCAGGATCATACAGTGACACAGCATCACTGCTTTCATAATGATATTGCAAGGATATGAAAAATTTTCTGATCAGCTGGTCAAATGAATTTTCTGAAATTAATAGAAAAGGTAAGTATCTATTTTACTTATTTAAATAAATTATTTAAATAATTTTATTTATTAAATTTAAATATTTGATTCTCTGCTTGTGTCAATCATTGTCATGTGGTGGTCTTAACCCATCCTCTTACTTATTGGATTGCACGAGTACAATACCTGTATCAGAAATATAGTCTTGAAATGGTGTCTGTTACCCTTACCGGTCACCTAAACAACATTATGTTATTTTGATTGTTAACTAAGTCACTAGTCAATATTCAAACCAAAATAATTATCAGTTTTCCAAATCATTAAAAGAATGAGACTTGAATACTTGTGAAAAAGTAGTTTGTGGCAAGTCTGATGCAGCATTTTTTCTTGGCTAAAAGACTCTTCAGATAACTCTTCCCAATCATTGCCATAATGATTGAGAAGGCCTCTAAATCCTTCTCATTAGTGCTTATGACTTCAACTGAATGATGAAATTTACGATATTGTAATTGACCATGTGCAATACATGTAAATATTGATAATCTGTTTGAATGGGTTTTGGTCAGATGGTGTTATTACAGTGTGTCATGGATTGTCATGATGTCAAACAATTATCCTTCAAAATACTTGTATCTTGTATGTCTTGTATCTTTTCATTTCAGGTAAGTGATACTAACCTGATAGTTGAGTTAAGTCATGGATTGCTGTTGTCATCCTGTTACAAACTGTTTTATCCACTGTAACTTCACCATAGCAATTTATTTTTACTACCCCAAATGATGTTTGTATTTCTGCCATGGATGCTTGCTGGCTTTTTGGGTACTGCAGGTCTATTCCACAAGCCTCCTCTAGACATTTAAGTCTTAAGAACAGCAATTGGAAATGGTTCTGAACTTTTTGGAGGCCTTCGCTACTGCTGTGTTGCTGCTTTAAGTTGTTGTGTAGTCTTAAAATTGGTAAATTGCAAGATCTAAATAAAAATTTTAAAAAATAAAAATAAACATATTAATGATGAGTTTGTTTGTATCCAGATACTGAAAATGGATGTCCAATAAGCATATCCCCCACTAATGAAAAATGGAGTAGGTGAATTGTTAGTGAAATGTTTCATAAAGTGGGTGTCCATAGGGTTCCTGGACACCCCTCTAACTGAATCCTCAGTGTGGAGACAACATTGCAGTACTACTGAATTTCAATAAGTATATGTCAAACTGACATTAATTTTAGACAAAACTATTGGTACAAGTTTATGGGTTTGGTCTTAGGAAAAATAACTTTGTCAAGTGGCATAAAGTTCTTGTTTTGCTGTCTTTAAAATTATTATTTTTCTTTAAATTCATTTGGCAATTAATTTTTCGAAATAATATTTCCCAGCTTCTGTGCTACCTTTTCCTTTCCAAAGTATACCAGTTTTAGAATGAACCGCCTGAGGTGGCTTTTTGCTACCTGCACCCCAACAATGAATTTTAGTGAAGCAATTGACCGTACTGTACTGTAGTCAAGAAGAGTAAAATAAAAATGTGAGGTACATTAAATGCAAAACACTCCAAAATCAGTAGTGTGAGATAATTTTATAGGTACCTTTTGAAGTTTGTCATCTGAGGTCTGTTTATTTCCATCTTAGTGGAGAACCATACATGCGTAAGACTTGGATCATTTAACACGAAATATAATTAAATTTAAAATGAATTTTTTTTGGTATCATGTCTATTTTGCCGCAAATTTTACAAAATTTGATACAAACAACTTGTTTATTGTTTCAACAAAAATCTTTGAAGGAGTATGCTTTCCTTTTCCTTAATTTCATTTAATTTGCTGGTAAAAAGATTCCGAAAATCCTTACAGCAATCCAAGGCAGTGCGAACCTGCGTGTCAATTGTAATTAACCGATGTCTAATTAACTGACCTGCCAGTAGTTCGTAACACCGGCGGCTTCTAGTCAGGATGCGAGGTAAACCTTGTTTCTTCGTCCACTCTGGCACAGCATTTGTAGCACCACCTTGCACCCGGCTTGTACCCATGACATGTTGCTCCTATGGCATCCAGGACTGCAAAAAGTCTCGCAGGAATCCGCTGCTTCCTAACGCCTCGCGAATGGTTTTCTCTAGGAACCAAACATCTGTTGTTGCTCGTCCGTATTTCGTCCCAGTGAACACGGCAAACTGTTGAGCCCACTTGAGTTCGGAAGCTCTGGTTAAATCTTCAGACAGAAAATATTTTTTGCCGGCACATTTACGCCTGCTTTTGTTAGCTTTCCCACATTTTTCTGCGAAGGAACCGCACAACCAAACCAACGCAACAAGGAGAACTACGTAAAAAAAAAATTGCTCTCATCGAGCGCGAACGCGCCCGAAATTCTCTCATATTTTGTTGTTGGTGCAAACACCAAACCCCTGGGTGCAAGCGCTTGAAACTTAAATGAAAAATAAACTTTTCAACGAGACAAACCTTTCCCCTACTTTCTTTTGCTAACTCTTACTTTTTGTTTTCAAACTTAGCGGTACGGGATTTTATCTTGTTTACATTGAATTTTAATACGTAACCGGAAATGCGTAATTTACCGGAAGCTCAAACTTGTACTCATGCGCAGTGCGTTTTACCGCGGTGTTATTAGTTCCTTGCTTCTTGGCATGATTGTCTGGAGTCTGGTACCAACCGAAAACTTTCAGTCCCAGACCTCTAAGACTTCGACGCCGTCGAACATATTCAAGATGGAGGCGAAGAGCTAGCTCGGGCGCGACAGGTGAGTTTTTCGGTCAAGTTAGAACCCCTGAGGTGTTTTCGTCCCAGCTGCACCTGTACAGCTGGGATAACTAATGCTTTTTCCTTTAGTTAAACAGCTTGGTGAGCTAAGAAGATCGTGAAATGAAAAACTTCCAGCAGTTATAAGACTTCCGCTTTAATACTTATAAAAGCCGGGAAGACAGATCTCTACACTGGTTCATTTCATAGATATTTCACTACCTTAACTTTAACTTCTGAATTTCCCTTTTGTTTAAAAGCGTGTTTCTATAGCTAAGAGCACGTACATCTCCAAACTCCTGTCAGTAAACGAGTCAGAACGAAAAGAAGGAACTTCGAGTCAACTGCAATTCCCAGAAAGTATAAAGAGCCGCTGATTTTAAATGCTGAATATTGTTCAATTCGAAGCAAAATACATGAAATTTTCACTCATCAGCTTCGAGGTTTAATTGTGTGTTAATTGGGCAAAAATGAAGTCTAGTTTTGTACTATTCAAAAATTCATTCAGACTAAAAGTTATTTCAGCGATTAGTTCACGCCGAGAACCAGTGAGAACTTTCTGTTAATTCGTGAGATTTTGGTGAAATGTATTTTCTACGTAGACTGTTAAGAATTGGGAATTTAACGTAGTCGAATTCAAATCGAATCAAAGCTCGGCTCGCTTAGAAATTGATATACGAATGCCACTCCGATGTACCAGTAATCGTCTCTAATACTCATTTACTGTCTTTTTGAGCAGTTCGCACAATTAAAAGGCCTGCTGAGTACTACTGGATTAGCCATGTCTCGGCATGTCACAAAATTTGCAAGTATATGTAGGTTATATATCGCAAGCTAAGCGTAACGTTGAACATGGTTCCTAGACCAAACGGATTAGCGCGTCAACCGTGACACTCTGACAATCTTTGCTCTACAATCTGAATGCAGACGTCACGCATGGTCGTGTTCAGCGTGTTTTATCGATGAAATGCCCCAAGAACTTATTCCTTCTGCTTTTTTTACACCTTAGAGGTAAACGAGCATGCATATTGGTTTGTATTTTTACATTTCTGTAGTTTATTTTGAGGTAAACAAGGTGTAAACAAGTGAATAAATTCTTTCCCGCCAAAAAAAACTCGACCTTCAACCCAGATTTCCAGCGGTGCTCTTCCGGGAGACTGGGCATGAAATGCAATGTTTACATCGTGTCTGTTTCAAATAAGTTTAATATTTTTGACACGTTGAACGGGTGTTCCATACAGCAGTTATCCGGGATTCGAGAATTTGTTTCGGGAGAGCGTGTTTGGATTGTCAAGTTATGCTCCCAGGAATCGAGGAGGAAGTGAAACGTTTTTATAGCGAGCTAGACATAGAAGTGCCTGTCGTCCGTAATCCGTTCATTCATAGTGAGCAAATCACAAGTTGGACGAAGAAATTTGAGGTGCGTAGAAAAATACAGTTCGTTACCTTAAGTTCTTCAATTATTGCAAATTAACTCTTTTCTTTATGCTTGCAAGCTCGCCATATGACAATGGTACAGTAGATCTTATCTGAAAGAAGAGGGACGAAATTAGCGTTTGTATTTCGGTGTATACCCAGACGCTTCCCCCCTGAAGCGAGAACCCATTCGTTTGGTGAAGCGTTATTTGTTTCTGCAATTAGCAAGCATTTATTAGCGATGTTTTCAGTATTTGGTAAGTTTATTTGATCTTTCGAGCTGATGTTATTACAAGTAGTATTCGTTTGCGATGCGCATATATATCTCTGAAAATGACATGTATGGTGTTTCGTCAAATGAATCGACTTTCCCCACAAGCGTTCTACAGTTGTATTAATGTTTAACAATTTTAACACGTAAGTTGCAAATTTCACAGCTGCTTATGCACGCTCAACGATCTAAACAGCTGAAAAACCGTTCGATTCGAGGTACACATCTACAAAACGCACAAGACAATACCTGTCAATTATTAAAGTAAACGAATTTTAATGATGCTATCCAGAAAGTCAAATTTACGTATTTTGTAATATTCATCTTTTCCTTGTGCGGACGATTCTGTTTCCATTTTGCACAAACATTTCAAAATTACACAATAAATGTAAAGTATCATTTTGAAATATTATTTTATTATAGTGTTCATAATTTTCTATCAATATTTTTGTAATATCCATCTTGCAAAAAATTTTGGACAGTGATTTGAAAAAAACTTGTGGTTGTCAAAGTCAGTTACTTATAATATTCATGGACCATTTGTATTTTCTGATATAACTTTTGAGACCCCCTCCTATCTCTCAAGGGCTTAGCTAGGGGGGGGGGGTCTTGGGATGCCTGTGACCCCCCCCCCCTTTGTAAGCCTTTTTTAAACAAACAACCTACAACAGGTGGTGAGTTCATCTGGTGAGTACCCTCACATTGACCCAGTGTGAAAATCCTTTGAAAAATCCAGGTTACGCCCCTGTCTCTTCCCTTATCTTGAAGTCCTGTCCACACTAATGTACTTTTGTTTCAAAGTACATTCTTCCTGAGACACTTCTGTCTACTGTCCACACTAAAACAGTCCTAAATGCACGCTGTGAATGCTGTTCATAGGGAAGACATCTGAAAACAGAGCTCTATCATATTATTATGCACAGCAAAAACAGAGAAGAGGCTTTAGAAAACACTGATGTCATTTGGTATTTTCTGATAGCATATCATTGTTTATTCAGCATTTTCAGGTGGACAGGGAAAAACATTACAAAATGGTAATATAACTAGAGAGTTGACAGGGAGCAGTTTCGGTGAAAATGCATCATTAAAATTGCATTGCTTTGAAAACATGTTAGTGTGGATAGGATCTGAATCTGGCAGAAATATAAGAATGGTTTGTGTTAATTCAGGAGTTTAAAGACACAGAGAGAAGTGTCAGTCTTTTTGCAGATCACAGTCTCCTTTCTGCATGTTTTGAGATATTAGAAGCAGGCAAATCCAGTTTTGAAGTGACTCTGGAGTACAATGTTTCTAAAACCAGAAAATATAGGCAAGGTACTTACAATAGCTACTAATCAGATGGTATTTAAAATCTATTTAACTTCTGATTTGGCAAAAAGAAATCAGCCCATGTACAGTGGCAAGATTGTTTAAATCTTTGAATCAGTTACTGAATACTTCTAACAAATATGTTTTATTTATTTTTACAGATTTTTGTGGGCTTTATTGTTCTTTTTCCAATCCGTCTATTAGCTACTATTTTGGTTTTTCTCTTTGCGGGGCTGTGGTGTTTCATTACCATTGTTGGGTGGAATCCACCATACTTGAGGACTCCTTTATCGCCATGGAGAAGGTAAAAGGAAAATTGTATTATTACTCACGAGACTGGGTTTAACTATTTAATATGAACATGTGATACATGTAGATTTTCTTTAAAATAGTTTTATTTTTATTGCTCTGTTTAAATTCTGATGTTGCTATATTATTAATATAGAAACAAAAGCGTCCATTTGGTGCAAAAAATTAATATGCTTGGACATTTGTCCACGGACATCATCTGTTCCAAGAAGCAAACAGTTTTCTGAGAGGGATTAGCTTGAGGAAAACCATGAACTTCAAGGAACAGGTCAATGTACAAGGACAAATTTACGAGCATATTTTTAAAGTCAAATTAGCGCATGCTATTGTGTTTACTATCCATCAAATATTTTGTGCAAAATGAAAATTGGGGAATATCACTCAGATGTTCCTCTGTTTTAGCTAGGGCATGATCTTGTCATATGCATGTGACACACTTTGACCAATTGTATGCAAGCAAAAGTATTTGATGGATTATAAATAGCTCTAGGCAAATTTGATGTCCTGTAAAATTGTTTTGACGTCAATGTCCAGGATGCCAAGAAAATCATGAGTTTTTGAGCTTGCCTTTTGGGTAAGCTGTAACTAGAATATACTAAGTCAACAGTCTTTTTCACTAGCCCAAAAAATTTTCTCACCAGCAATACTACAGTAGTTAATTGAAATTGAAAATTCAAGCAGTTTTTCTGTTGTTTTGAATTTTCTTAAAGTTTACACCAAAAAAATCAACTGCCTTGTCTATTGGGCAAGATAAGGATAGAATGCATTAAGCCCAACCACAAACTCCACTAGCCTTTAGACTGCTAGTTAAGTGTCTATTTTGCTTGAAAAGTTTTGGGGAAGAATGCAAAACACTGAGTGAATGATCAGAGGCAAGCAGCGAAGCTCTTAGCTGCAAGTAGGAATGATGACTACCTGTGGCTCATTTAGTGGCGTCCTGCTCAATCAGTTTTTATGTTGGTCTCTTGTAGAGAGACTGCAGAGAGACTACTCACAGTAGTAGACTTCTTTGCATGCTGAATGTCATTTACTCTTCTCCAGGTGGATGAAAGACTGTCTTCCTTTTATTGTTCGCTCAATGCTGTTTGCCATGGGTTTTCACAAAGTAAGGATAAAGGGTAAATTAGCGTCACCGTCTGAAGCTCCTGTGGCAGTTATTGCCCCTCATTCATCTTTCCTTGATATCTTGTTGTTAAGTGAATATGGATCTGCACCATCTGGCATTTCAAAAATGGAGAATCTAAAGAGCCCTTTTCTGGGGGGTGAGTATGTAGCTAATTATATTAATTGAATGAAGAGGATATACTTTCTACGTAATACTTAATACAAATTTGTCATTATCATCATTTTTGTTGTTGGACAACTGGGAAATAGAGTTAAAGTTGAAATTGTTTAGCTAGTAATAAAAATTATAAAACACTGACATATGAAATGTCTAAAAATGAACAGTGAATAAAGAGATGAATATTTATTGCTATGTGATATGTTATAAAATTTGTTGTTGTTGTCCAATCCAAATAATGTAGCCAACCAGCACCATAATTTTGTAACAATAATTTTGTTTGCATTTTGTTATAACTGAATTTTTATTTTTCATTAAATGTTTATGGGTGGATGAATAAAAACAGTGTTGATGAAAAGCTGTTCCTTTCCACTTAGTTAATTAGTTAGAACATGCTTGGATTTTTATGACTCCTAAGTTAAGTGACTCCAATTTGTGATGAAAAAGAAAAAACGTAGAGGAGTGCAAAAGAGAAGATGAGAGAATGACAAGGAAAAGTGATTGACATTCCCTCTGAATTTTTATATCATCTACTTACTAGGAGATTTTAACTATAGTTGCATTTGTATTTATTGCATGTAAATATCTGTCGAGTGCGAGAAATACTTAATGTTTTAATTATTTTACAGTGTTTTAACCTCCCCCTTATTAATTAATTAATTTGAAGTCTTATATTTAATCCCACGAGTTACAGAAATGCAGAATACATTGAAGGCTAAGATTTGTCACAATTGCCTTGCAGGTTTTTTTCAATGTCTTGAATGCATTGGTGTTTCTAGAGATGACACAAAATCAAGACGATCAGCTGTCAAGGAACTTCAGTACAGAACAACCACAGCAAGAGGACAATGGCCACATATGTGTATTTTCCCCGAAGGTGCACAGTGCTTTTCCATTTGGTATTTGTATTTTATTTCCACTGTTTTGTCTACAGTTAAATTATTACTGAAACACGACTAACTTGTGATGAGTGCAACATACACGTAATTAACAATGTGTAATTTTTTGCAGGTACTTGTACAAACAGAAAAAGCTTGATATCATTTAAACCAGGTTTGTGCATCTATAGATGGTTTTCACTGTCATGCAACGAAAAAATAAATTGAAAACTATTCAGTGCATAAAGTCAAGAAATTTTAATATTATAGGAGACAGGTAAAGAAGACACTTCTCCAAGTTTTGGGTGTCTGCGTTTTCCCAAACTGCAGATATTCGTTGAAATGTTTTGTGCAAATTTACAGAGCCCAGTATGGAGCCGCCATGCTGGTGGAGCTCTGTGCTTCACCAACATGGCGGCGAAAAATAGTGCAAACATCTGGAACTTACTTTAGCTATCTAGGCGACTGATTATCTGAACTGAACCCACAAACATTTACACAAGCACTTTTCCTAACACCTTAACTCCTAAAAAGGCTAAAAATCACTAGATAAGTGTATATTTTTCCACAAACGCGATCGGAGCGGTATGTCACGCACCGCCATAACTCTGAACTTCAAACACCGCTGCTTTCCAAACAAAGCACACTATTGAGCTGAAAAGTTGTAAACAGCTATAAGTTTGGATCCCCTTATGCCTTATGAGGATAACAATTTTCGTGGCTCTTTAGTTTTTGATTTTGGAATTTGATGACGTCACGTGAAAATGATCTATACTTCTTACTGTACAATGAAATGTACAATAAATTGAATAAACAATGAGATTAAGTATATTTACCTGTCAACTCTCATGCCTAAGTCTGATGCCTGCAGTTTGAAAACTTTGATCTCATGCTTACAGACTTATTCCTCACATCTAGCTGAAAATTTGACCTTTTTGGCAGTCTTTGTCTGACACACTTTCAAAACTGTGAACTAAAATTAAATTATGAGAAGCAATGAAATTAGAAAGAAAATGCCCCCCCCCCCCCCCCCCCGGGCTCCAGTGGTGGAGGACAGGGGGGTAACTCTACCATTTTAATGATGCTACTTCCTTCAATTCTCTAATTCTGGCGAAGATTTTTTGTTGGCAAAACACATCCTAATGCTAGAGAGACTAGAAATTTTAGATGGGACGCTGACATCTAGTTCAGAAATCTTCAGAACATCATCAGAAATCTTTGGATGTTGTACCATTGACTTGACCATGGAAGAAAAGAGCAACAGTGTGGTTACAATCTGTACATTTATTTACTCTTTTGGTGTTTCCCCACTGTAATTAACTCTGCTGCACTGATGCCTAAATTAGACAGTTTTTTATATTAATTAAATGTGAATTTTTTTTTGTTATTAGGAGCGTTCATTCCAGGATGTCCAGTTCAACCAGTGTGTTTACACTTTTCAGTAAGCAGTCTGTGATATACTACAGCTTATCAATTATTTGTCCAATATACAATTACAATTTTATTACTCCGATGTGGGATCACAAAACTCTTAGTCAAGCCTTTAATTTGTTAATTTCCCCTTTTCAAATTTTGGTTGTATTCCTGCTTGACGTCACTTGGTGTCTTAAAGTACCCAAATCAAGATGGAAATGGTTTTTCATATTTTAATTTAGTGTTTATGTTAATATTTGGGCTCCATGTCCCAAACAGTCTGCTTTATTTCTTTATTATTTCAAATGCCTTTAAACCTTCAAAAATTTCAAAAATATTCACTCTCTCTAGCTTTTTGGTATGTATTATTTATCATTGTGCAGTTCCAGAAAATATCCATACTCCCCCCACAGAAGGAATTGGAATTTCCTGGGGGGTTGGGAGTTCTATGAGACCAAAAAATTTAAAGAAATGTATGAAGCTTAACTGGAATTTCCAGAGGGGTGGGGAAGTGTCAGAGAAAATCCCTTCCATGGGGGAGGTATAGATGTTTTCTGGAACTACACATTATATATTTGGAACACATCTTTAAAGTATTCAATCAAGGCACTGGAAAAGTAAAAAAGAAATAAATATAGAATTATAACTTATTAAATGGTTTGACAGTGGTTTTGATTAAAATTTTTACATTATTAATGAGTAGAAAACAACTTTTAAAAACATAAAAAATTTACTTTTCTCAAAGTATCACCTATGCCTGAGTCATTTTGTAATGCAACCTCCAAGATACATGTAACTCTTTACGTACAAATTCTGATTTCCAAATTGATGTGTTCCATACTCAAGCACAGTATTTATTATGGTTTGAAACTTCTTAAGACTGATTGTGACTGGAGGTGTTGTGTCACTTATATACATGATGTACATGATTGTATATTCAAGTAAATCAGAGGGCCTCCCAGGGGCCCTTGATCCCTTCAAAATTTCACTGTCTCTCCCTTGTTCCCTATTAATAAATTTGATTGTTCTCTGAAATTTGTTGTCAAAAGTTCCATTTAATAGTAGAGCTATTCCTTGTTCCCTGAAATTTGTTGTCAAAGTTCCATTTAATAGTAGAGCTATTCCTTGTTTCCTGAAATTTGTTGTCAAAGTTCCATTTAATAGTAGAGCTATTCCTTGTTCCCTGAAATTTGTTGTCAAAGTTCCATTTAATATAGTAGAGCTATTGCTTGTTCCCTGAAATTTGTTGTCAAAGTTCCATTTAATAGTAGAGCTATTCCTTGTTCCCTGAAATTTGTTGTCAAAGTTCCATTTAATAGTAGAGCTATTCCTTGTTCCCTGAAATTTGTTGTCAAAGTTCCATTTAATAGTAGAGCTATTCCTTGTTCCCTCAAATTAATCCCCCCAAAATAATATCCCTTGTTCCCTTGAAATAAATGATCATATTGCCTTGTCCCCCAAATCCTCTGGGAGGCCCTCAAATCTGTTTTTTTTTTTTTTTTTATTCCTCCAATTCCTAGCTAATACATAGATATGTAAATATAACATAAAGAAAGTAATTAATAACTGATAGTGCTTTGTAAGGAAGAAAAAAAACGCAGAAAAACAGAAATTACATCACTTAAGTTGAATTACATTGTATATTGGAAGGAGAGGAGAGGGGCACATCTAGATAAACTAATTTCGTGCCCCTTAAAGTTATGAATAACTTGAGATTATTAATAAAAAGAAAAAGAAAAAGAAGAGGAAAAATGACAAAATAGTTCAGAAAGTTATGAAGAGATACTGTTTTCATTAGTATTGAGCAAGGTACCAGCGTAAAAGTGTTTTTCTAAACATTTTTTTAGATGGTTTGTCTCTAATGGATTGCAGAATATTATTCCAAAAGAAACTTCCAATAATGCTGGGGCAAAATCTCCTAAGATTAGTTCGAAATGAAGGTATTGCAAATTGGTTGGATGATGCACTACCGGTACTGTAATTATGTAGTTCAGATACTAATGAAACAGGTAAATTAGGAAACTTATCATGGTGGAAATAATCATACAAAAGCATACACGTGTTCAGTTTAACAATATCAGGAAATTTCAGAAAGCCTAAGGATGAGTAGTGTGGAGTTATTGATTCCATTAAAGGAACATCATTTATAACAGGAACCGTTTTGTTTTGTAATTTTAAGATTTGAGACAATGGAGCGTTATAATTATTTCCCCAAAGTGTACAAGCGTAGGTAAGGTAAGGATAAATAAGAGAATAATACACACTAATAAGTGTTGCTTTTGATACATCTGGTTGAAATGATCTTCAATTCTTTTTTGTAGGATTTTTATGCTTGGACTTGGGAAGGACCTGGAGTGTAAGTTCCTGCAGTTGACTAATGGCAAAATGTAGTCATATCATCTCTTAATAGAAATGTAAAATTACTATTACCTCTTTAAAGTGAGTGTAATCTGATGTCCTCTCATACTGCCTGTAAAATGCCAAGCAGGTTTAAGAATAGGACGTGATCACTAAAAAAAAGAATTCTTCTAGAAACAATTACTGGGAGCTAACATAGCTGACTTGAGAATTTAACTGGTAATTCAAATGTTTATGGCTTTTGATATGATGTGCAGGGGCAGATCTAGGGGGAGGGAGCAGGAGGTGCTATGCCCCCCCCCCCCCCCCCCCCAAGATGCAACCTCCTTCATAGTTGCTTTTAAAATGTGTTTACCTTTAGCTCACCAGTCAGTTATTCCATTCCTTAGTGGTGGACCCCTCCTAAGGAAAATCCTGGATCCACACCTGGAGTGGTCCAAGTTCAAGTCCTCACCCAGGGTCATTGTGTTTTGTTCTTGGGCAAGACATTTAATTGGCCAAGCAGTAAATTAATATAATATAAGACTGGATGGTAACCTTTTGATTGGTATCCTGGGAGGAGTAGAAAGAGTCTTAGTCACTTCATACTGCAGAAGTGACAGTAAAGCACGTGTCAGGCTATAAAGCTACCTTAGGCTTGAAAATGGACATTACTTATCTATGTATGTACCAAGGTCTGCTTGTTAAATTTTTGTTATCTTTGTTGTGGTAGGTTGATGCTGGCTGTTTTACTTATGTGTCAAGTCAGTAATGAGGCTGAGGTAGAGGTGAGACAAAAGATTCCATTTTAACATTAGAGCAATTCATTTGATCAGTCAAGGCTGTGTTCTAAGAAAAATTATGAGGGGCCCATAGGTTCCGAACCATGAAAACCTGGGTACCCAGCACTTAAGCTTATATGGAAAAAGTACTAACTTTTTCCAGTCGCCCAAAGGCCAAAGTTAGTCGCCTGTGGCACCCAGGCACTTCTAGAGCACAGTTCTGGACCTCCTTGTCGTCGTTGTCATCATCATCATCATCATCATCATCATCATCATCATCATCATCATTACTATCATGGTCATTGTTGATGTTGTTATCATCATGACTGTAGCATCACTGGCATCAAGTTGCCAGACAAAAGTGACCTTTGTAAACAAAGAGCTGGATGAACCAACAGCTGCTGCTGGTGGTTACATTGGGACCACCTTTGCCATTAACTTATTTCACATAAATTGTTGGTCTTTGCTGCTAATCAGATTTCATTTCCAAGACTGTTTCCCTCATAAGGTTAGTGGAGTAAATTGAGTTACTGTTACTAACAATAATAATTATTTGTTTTGACTTACAGTTCTTACCAGTATGGAATCCAACTGAAGAGGTATTACTATTTTCTAGTTTAATGTTCCTTAACTACAGTATTATTCAATTGTCTGAAATGTAGATCGAGCAGTTATTGTAAACTTTCTGTTTGTGTCTAATACTTCCACCTTGAAACTTGTGGTTTCAGGAAAAAAAGAATCCTAAATTGTATGCTGAGCATGTTCAAAAGTTTATGGCAAGGTATTTGATTACTTAGTGCATGGTTTACAACAACAACAACCATCGTTAAATTAAAAACATTTTACTTCGATGTTTCAAACATTTTTGTTTTTTGACCAACATGATGACCTTTTATAAATGAAAACTCCTCTGCCTGCAGCAGAAATATCTAATATGGCAAAAAGGCTACTTACTGATCATGACAGCTTCATAGTGCTCTGCATGCATTGTGTAATGCGTACCCATATATGATATGGATGACAACTCTTCCATATCAATTTCATCTCTACATCATATATGAAAGTATATCCATTTTTAGCTTGGATTATTGTTTGTGTTGAGGGAGCTTCTTTTCATAACAAAATGGAGTTTAAATTTGCTCTTGATACGTTGTTTAAATGCAAAAAACAGCTTAACGTACGCACACTTACGTAGTTTAAAAATTTGGCTGTTGAATAGATGTTTTTGCACAACTGATATATAAAGGGATCTGGCAGTTAATGCATTTAAAACTGTTCATTACATTCAAGGTCAGTCTTTTTTTTAACATACATCTGTTTCATGCAGTATGGTGTACATAATTTAACTTTGAATTCTGTCAAACATTCTTGAGACATAAGTTCTATTTTTTATATAAAGTAACGCCAGCAGAATTCAATGCTCTGTCATCGCTTTAATTTCTTCATTTACTGTTACAGGGGCGGATCTAGGGGGAGGGTGCAGGGGGTGTGCACCCCCCCTCCCCACCCGAGATGAAACCTTCTTCTTCGTATTCGCTTTTAAAATTTGTTTACCTCACCAGTTAGTAATGCCATTCCTTAGTGGTGCACACCCTCCTAAGAAAAATCCTGGATCCCCACTTGTCTCATACAGAATGGCTACTTAAACGATATACTTATTAGACTTTGTGTTATATATCGCCAAAATTTCAAAGCCATTTATTTCAATTTTTCAAAACATTTTGCTGTTAGGTGTTTAAATCTTCCAGTGACTGGTCACTCATTTGAGGACACTCTGCTTATGGCAGCAGCTGTCAAACACGGCCTTCCACCTGAAGCGGGCATCATTGAGTTCAAGGTTACTGCAGGCAAACTAGGGTATGAAAGATAGTTCTGTTAATTATAATTATTGATTCATGATTAGGCACCGCACATGACCTACATGTAGACAGGTCTAGACAAGAAGAGAGCCATGGCTTGCCCTGTACAATCTCCTCCTACTGCGGTCTACAATATTTGGCACGGCATTGTTGGGTGGACACACAGGTGCAGGCTAATTATTGCACAAACTTCTGTACCGTGTGTCCAGGCTTTAAACCGTAGCATCAAGAGGTGGATAGAAATGTTGATTGCCTTTTCACTAAGTCGATCAGCAAAGGGTAATATTTGAAGATGACACATGCCGTGTTGTCTAAACATTATTTATGTCAAAACTATGAAACAGGCTATATTATACATCTTTGTGCTGATAGATCGGCATGACAAGTTCTGCACCTCAAGAACTTTGTCTCTTATTCCTCTTTAGAATAAACTTGGACTGTGTAAAGGAACATCTGAAGAGGTTTGTGGCCCTGGATTCAGATAAGGATGGTCGCATTTCACTGAAGGATTTTGCAATGCATTACAAGTTACCTCTGTCATCACCTGTCAAAGAGCTATTTTCAATCTTTGACAGGGTAAGACTTTAATTAATGCACTACAGTTACATTTTTTGATTAGTTAATAGTGTTTTATATACCCGCTGATATAGATGTCTGAGTAGGCAGTTAGAAAAAAATAGGATTTCGTTATAACAATGGAGTAAAGGTTGTTGCTAATTATTTTGTTCACTCATGATCAGTAGGGTGATGTGTGTACCACATTCAGGTCACTTGGTAGTTGCCCAAACTGGACAGATCTTACAAATGTTGTTGAGTCTTACTCTTAATTTGTGCAAAGACAGTTACTCAAATAATAGAGCAACTGAACCCTTCCGTACTAAGTACAATCCAGTATGTTCCTCAACTGTATTAATTACGTGCCCAGGAAAGCTAAGGTCATTCCATTATCTTGATGCCAGAATTGAAGCTTCTAACTTCTTTTTGACGTCTGTAATCTGTCCAGGTAGGATCTTTTAGGTGACATTGTGTTGTATTTTGTAGGGAAATCAAGGTGTCGTTGACTTCAGAGAATATTTGATAGGATCGGTTTGTTTGGTCAGGTTAGCAGCTAACAAGGAGGTGGTTGATAGTGCATTAAAGGTATAGTGCGACATTTTACAGCTCAATGATTTGCTTAACAGTTCTGTAATGCTGATACAATGAAATCCGCCCCCACCATTTTTGAACATATTTTGCCATATCTTTGATATATCTGTATGCAACACCATTTTTTATACGCAACACCACTTTCAAGTGGCGGATCCAGACCTTGAGCTAAGGGGGAGGGGGAAGGGGGATGCGGTTATTTTTGCTTGCACTGCCGGCTTTTCTTCCTTCTGCGATTTTTTTTTTTTTTTTTTTTTTTTACCCAAAAAAGGGGGAGATGGAGCGGGCCCCTCGGGCCCCTCCCCTAGGTCCGCCACCGCGTTCAAATCTAAACCCAAATATCTTTGAAACGTAAACTTTCTTGTGATGATACTTAAGCACTTCCGAAAATAAGTCCACCGAACTCCGACTAAGATGTTTTAAAGTCCCCAGTCAAATACCTTGCGTTAGTGTTGGTGAACGCAATGTTAAACGTTTAACTTCCCCTTCTCTTCAACTGAAGTGTGGAAATTGTTTCAGGTTCTACAGGAATACAGCAAGCCAAAACAAAGTTTCATTTGTGGTAGCAAACAAGAAGATATTCTGAAAAGCATTTTAAAGATCATCGACGACACCTACTCTGATAACCATAACGTGAGGAGTAGAAACGGTGAGCATTTAAACAGTTAATGGGAGCACGTTTTTAGATATACTGAAAGTTTTATTTGATTCGTTCCTTTTTTCTTTCCTCCGCGTTCGCTCGTTCGCTAGTTCGCTCGTTTGCTTGCCCGTTCCTACGTGCGTTCGTGCATTCGTGCGTTCGTGCACTCGTTCGCTGTTTCGTTCGCTCATTTGTTTGTTTTTTTTTAAGCCTATAGCTGGAGTCACGTTTTTAGATTCCTTTCATAGGTCGCTGAATTTTGAATGAGTAAAGATCAGAGCGAAGATAAAAACGGCACCAAAAATCGCAGTGTCGCGAGCAAAACTGGAGAAGAATTTTATCACAATTTTGTCACAATTTTGTTTGTTTGTGTCACAGTAGTGTGTTAATAGTCCTAATAGTCTTGATTCCTTCTGTCAATAAATATTTCCCGCTAAGTAGTTCTTTGAGTTTCTCTTGAAAGAATTTCTTCCCTAACATCTGTATGCATCGGTAGTATAATAACAATTCATTTTGTGTTTTGTTTTTGCAGAAGAGTTTCAAGACTTTTTGTCCAATCATGATGAATTAACTGTTTTACTGTCCAGTTTACTACCTCCTGTTGAAAATCACGTGCGAGAGTCTATACTCATCTGACAGAAATTTGTAAAATATGTTGATTATGCATTAAGTGATGCAAATTTAACATTTTGTATTCAGAACTTTTTGAAGGATACATTTTGTTAAGATGAAATGGAAAGTGAATGTAGGGATCACACTACAACTGGAACTCAAAGATTTTTAAAGGAGTTCAGTCACAGTACTTTGAGTTATTTTGGCCACATAAAATTACTTTCAGATTTTAATAAGAAAACATGAAAATAATAGTTTACTAAGATAGAAAAACACCAAAGAGATAATAATAAACCATAAAGGAACAAGGATGGTGAAGGATGGAGACGATTAACACGGATTACAAACAAACTTGAAAAACGTAGGCCAAACTTTTCAAGATATGCAAACTGTGACGTAGCTCCTTTAAAGTCAGCGTTAAATAAGTGAATGGTTGAATTGAGTCTCAAAGCAATTTTGGAGAATTTATTATAAGAGAATTTATCAGCAATAATATGAAATGGAGACACAAGTTTGTAAGGTGATAAGATGAGTTTTCATTTCATATACATATTTATTAATGAATAGCTATTAATAATCTTTATTTAATTATTAGGTATTTATGAATAAGTACTAATAGTAATGTAAAATTGTTATTTAATCATATTTACGATTTTGAGGCAGCGAGGGTTGGATTTAATTTGATGAGTGAATCTTCAGATGTTACTAAGTAAACGTTGCATGAGCCTACACCAGAGGCAAATTCAATTCAGATCTTAGGCGTAAAGGGTTCTAAAATTCAAATAGCGAATCAAATTCCGTTGTTCGAATGATACCCCTTCAGTGAATCTACAACAGGCTGTTTTACAACAGTGGGTGTCAACAGGTTAATATGTTAACGTCTTTTTTCGCCAACAGAACCAATTTGTAATTTCACGTGTGTTACAACTATCAGCAATAGAAAAATGGGAGGGGGAAGTACGCAGGGGGCTTCAAGAGGGAAATCCGGGGAAAGGAGGAGGAAGACCCCAGGGATTGATTGATTGATTATTTTAATCAAAGCCAGGGACACCGAACGATAAGATGTGGGGAAGTTAACAACTCCCCCTCCCCCCTCTCCCTATATTGCTTTCTTTAGTCCTTTCCTGAAGGTTTTGATGTAAACTGTCTCCTATGTTTAGCTAGGCGGAAATTGAAAGTTTTTCTGTATATAAAATTATTTAATTGCAATTGAGTATAAGGAGAGAGTTAAAGACAATATATTTAAAGAAAAAGTGAGTGTAAAGCCGAGATGACTTGCAGTAAATTTGAATTTTGAAAGCATTGATGGCTAAATTTCTAGGCTAGGTGTCAATTCATAAATTGTGGTATTTTACTGTGATAAATATTGTCCCTTGAGTATGGTGTGCAAAATTATTTAAAAGAATGATATAAATGCCTTTTGCTAATTCAGTTGTGTTGTTCGAGATTTTACATAAGCAATATCGTGAGTTGTCTTGGAGAACTGGTATCTCTGAAAAAAGAAAATGGAGTTTGATGTTGAATTGGTATACACTAGCCTGCGTCGCAGACAGTCTCAACCGCCAGTAGGGATTCTGTGACACGTCCGGCTGCAACGCAGACTATTGGTACACAGGAAGTTTAATGAAACAATAGCTTTACTTTGACAATAGGCCCTTTGCACGATCCGGTCACATGGTATAAAATCACACATGCTGGTGAGCAAGTTGCGCAGTGGGACTTCCAAAACAATGCAACTCGTACCAGTCCACCTGGACCTGCCTTTGTTTTGGAAGTCCCACTGCGCAACTTGCTCACCAGCATGTGTGATTTTGTACCATGTGACCGGATCGTGCAAAGGACCTATTATATTACGAGCTCGAGTGTTCTTTGAGCGAATGGTAAACGAGGCGTAGCTGATGATGATGTTTTTCATTCGTTTCCTTAAATTTGAAAGTTATTTTGTACATAAGACTTAAACTACATTCAAAATATCTTGACATAGTGCCTTTATGATCGCACGTACACGAAAAATACCAAAACAGATCGACGCGAATGTTTGCATGGTGTTATTTCTCTTTCCACTAATTTTGAAGTTGCTGTGTGGCTCATTGTATTTGTTATATATTGAGAGTTTATGTCCACCGAAAAACAACGACGGTGATTATTACAAACACCGAGCATACCATAAGTACAGCATCGAAAAAAGAAAAGTGTTTTTCTTCTATGCCATAGCATCTTAGTTTTCCTAGTGTGTGGTAACCTTGAGCACTCCCGCCCGTATCCCCAAACCTGAGCTGTTTAACTGGCAGATGTGTCTTGTCAGTAAGGAGACCGCTGTCTTCACGCCATACAAAGTCATTCTTATCACAGTTACAACCACAACTTGGGTCTGCGCATGAGTTGGTCATCCCGCATGCGCACTTACCACTGCCAGGTGATGCTCCACCCCAGTACGTCATCTGACTAGAATCACCTGACATCCACCAGGCAAATCCTCTCCCCACCGACTTTGAATGATAACACTCGTACGTAATAAACTGCTCACAGTGTGAGGAGACTCTGGTGAGACTCGCCAGCTGTGAAAGACTCGCTCCTGTGTAATGAATGTCACGTGAGTAGCAACCATGAGGATAACATCCATCCACCAACATTCTACTTTCACTATCGTGACTAATTACTGTCACGCCAACTCCATTTTTGTCACTCATGTCACAATTAACTGTAAATGGTACCAGGCCTCCCGCGCCATCTGGATCAATGACATAATTACCGCTTACACTGCTGACGTATTTTCTTACCACAGAACAGGACGTTGCCATAACTGGAGAATTGACTTTGACTTTAGCTTCTATGGTTGTCACAGCATTAGTAGCTCTACAGGTGTAAGATCCCTTGTGTGATTTCTTGATGTTTCTTATAAGCAGTATTCCATTCGGTAGAGCATTGGACCCCACAGGAAGTGAAGACTTGCCATCCTTGGTCCAGGCGATTGTTGTTCTCAGGTCACTCTTGGCCACACACGGCAGATTAACACTTGAACCAAACGCGTAGGGAGTCACATCAAGAGGAGGACGAATTTTGAACTTCAGGGGAGGAAATATTATGAGCAAAGCGGCGTCTGTTGCTGATCCCAGAATGTTCTTCGCCTTACAAATGTATGTTCCACCATCTTTTTTGGTCACACTATAGATCATCAGGGTTCCATTCTTCACTTCAATTCTGTCTTCAGGCAAACTACCAACTTACTTTGACCACGTGATACGGGGAAGTGGCTGACCAGTAGCAGAGCAGGCGATGGTGACGTTTCGTTTCTCTTCAGCCATCAATCGATTGGATGACAAGAAAAGTTGAGGAGGAACTGTCGAGAAATGAAAAGTTATGATTATTCGGTCAAGGTATAGGTTATGTTACATTTTTTGTCTCCGGTTTAGTATTCAAGAATGAGACTGACGAAAGTCTGAATTTAGAAAAAAGGGGTCAAAGTGTTGATAACGCTAACCACTTGAAAAATCGTGATCCAGTAGATAACAGTCGACAAAAGAAACTACTCTTCCACTAAGTAGCGATTTATCCGGTGAATAACAGATACCCTCATGTTATTTTTATTATCAATCTTAAGGTTTATCTTTCCAATGTGCCTGTTAGACTGCATCAGATTCTGCCTCTAAACAGCCAAATCATAAAATAAATCTACTTACACTGAACAGTTAATTTCGCCGAGACATTCAATTTGGGTACTTAGGATAGGGGAGGAGGGGGCAGGGATGGGAATTGGTACTTGCATAAAGACTACTCATATATGTATGCCATGTGATCCACTTGCCGCTTGCTGATATCCGTCAACAAAAGTTTTTTCACCTAAATGCTCGTCATTTTAAACTTAACACAGCCGGGTTATCATTTTAATGGTGCTGCGATGAATCAAAGCTAAAATTTAGGAACATGCATCTGTCTCAATCCCTTTTAATTAACTGTTAAGTCTGATCGCCAGCGCCTCTTTTAATTTCTATTCGCTGATCGGGTTTTCTGTAAAAAGATGTTTTTGTGATTACTATGTAACAGTACAATAATAGAGAGAAAGTTTTGGTAGCTGAGAATAACACCATGATCACAGATGTTACAATGAATGTAGTGTTCTCGGGGCTAAAGGTCTTAGTGTAGGCCGTCAAACAAAGGAAAACCTGACATGAACCTCCGTAGGCGATAACAGCCGTTCACCGCTAATGAGCTTTTACGCGACAAGCCTTCTGCACCAACTCCAACTTAGATCGTTCTGGTTTCGTTAGGACAAAATTAGAAACTGATACAGAGAGTAAACAATCTGCCATTTGTTTGCATCCAAGCTTATAAAGCACCTCACAAAAAAAAACAAAAAAAAAAAAAGCATGACCAGCATAATGTGTATCAAATCATTTGGCGTTATTTGGAACACCGTAACGCGACCATCGCGCGCCTAGGATAGAACCCGCTTGGTGTCGTTTTCAAGGGCACCTAACGGACTAAAATTATAAAATCCCTCAGACAGGAAAAAAAATCAAGACGTAAAGTCCTTTTTTTTAAGGTAAAAGGGCTTTTTAAACAACTTTTATTTCTGCTTGGAACGATTTAGCTGTTCCGACTTTCGTCAGCGGTAGGGAGTTTAGGCGGATTTCTGGCCTGGTATCGAGGGACACATTTACCCTGGAAATGATGGGGAGGGAGGACACAAGGAAGAAGTAAACTACATTGATTACCTTTTAAAAACGTAATCCTTCCATTTAGGGCACATTAAGCGAACATTTCGAACCAAATAATTAACTGAGGGGGATCCCTTTTGTACATCTATTTTATGGAAGACCTCTTTTGTTGGGTGTGCCGTTCGTCTCCTCGAGTGTCAAAATGTCTCCAAAATAAGTACGGGGAAAGTTGAGACTGATGAGTTTGCTATGCGTGTGCACGAAGATGACGCGAGGTCCTCTGAAGTTGCTGCAACCCGTTTTTTCAGCGAAGCGAGACTCATTGCTACAGCAACTTACAAAACTGTGGTTAAGCGCGAAATTACGCTTTCATTTATTTGCCATATCTAGGTGAGATGGTTTTAATGTCACAGCCTTAACCTAACTGTTTTATTTTGAACATGCTCATGCCGGTTTAATTACATTTTGAAGAGTTCAGTGACTGAACTTATAAAATTTGTCAAATGTTGGCCGAAAGTGCGGAGCTACTATACAGCAATAATGATTGTTACATATACTAAGGGTGCCATAACTTGGAACATGAAAATTAAAGGGAAGATAGTCAGTTACGCTATACCATAGCATTTCAGTTTTCCCAGTGTGTGGTAACCTTGCTCGTTGCTCCCGCCTGTATCCCCAAACCTGAGCTGTTTAACTGGCAGATGTGTCTTGTCAGTAAGGAGACCGCTGTCTTCACGCCATACAAAGTCATTCTTATCACAGTTACAACCATATCTTGGGTTTGCACATGAGTTAGTCATCCCGCATGCGCACTTACCACTGCCAGGTGATGCTCCGCCCCAGTACGTCATCTTACTAGAATCACGTGACACCCACCAAGCATATCCTCTCCCCACTGAGACTGAATGATAACACTCGTACTTAATAAACTGCTCACAGTGTGATGAGACTCGTGTGAGACTCGACAGCTGAGAACGACTCGCTCCCGTGTAATGAATGTCACGTGAGTAACTACCAGGACGGCCATACCCATTCACATGCGTTTTGCTTTCACTGTCGTGACTGATGACTGTCACGCCAACTCCATTTTTGTCACTCATGTCACAATAAACTGAAAATGATGCCAGGCCTCTCGCGCCATCTGGGTCAATGACGTAATTTCCGCTTACACTACTGACGTGTTTTCTTATCACAGAACAGGAAGTTGCAGTAGCTGGAGAACTGACTTTGACTTTAGCTTCTATGGTTGTCACAGCATTAGCAGCTCTACAGGTGTAAGATCCTTCGTGTGATTTCTTGATGTTCTTTATAAGCAGTGTTCCATTCGGTAGAAAACTGGACTCCACAGGAAGTAAAGACTTGCCATCCTTGGTCCAGGCGATTGTTTTTTTCAGGTCACTCTCGGCCACACACGGTAGATGAACGCTTGAACCAATCACAGGAGTAACTTCTTGAGGAGGACGGACTTTGAACCGCAAACGAGAAAATATCACTACTACAGAAGTGTCTGATGTTGATCCCAGAATATTCTCCGCCTTACAAATATACGTTCCACTGTCATTTCCTGTCGCACTGTAGATTGTCAAGGTTCCATTCAGCATTTCAGTTCTGTCTTCAGGCAAACTACCAACTGACTTTGACCACGTGATACTGGGAGGCGGCTGACCAGTGGCAGTGCAGGCGATGGTAACTTTTTGTTTCTCTTCAGTCATCAATCGATTGGATGACAATGAAAGTTGAGGAGGAACTGTTGAGAAAAAGAAAAATTATGATTATTCGGGCAAGGTATATTTTATGTTACATTTTTTGTCTCCGGTTTAGTATTCAGTAATGAGACCAAGTCTGGTTTTAGAACAAAAGGGTAATAAAAATAATAATTACTTTATTTACGTGTCAATAAGATTTAGCATTGCTGCCGATAGGGAACACCTAAAAAGAGTTACAATTATCAGGACTATGTACAAATTAAGTGTTTAAACATTATAATTATTTACAAGAGAAAAGCCTATCTATCAAAATAAAAATACAAAAGTGAATAAAGTTGCAAATAAAGTTAAAGTGCAACTAATCCCTCAATTATTTTCCTTTAATGAAATCTACTAGTTTTGCCAATTACTTCAGCGAAAAAATTTCCTCGATTGATGTTCAAGTTGAACATATATGACATTTGATTTCACTGCTAGCATCAATTAAAATGTTTCTTTTCCTTATTAATGTAATTTTTAATACCGCTTTTACCGGTTGGTAAAACGCAGTTAATGGAACACAACACCCCTTGAGGGTTAGGCTGTTTACGTTTGTCACGCAATTTAGTAGGATAAACACTAATAGAATACTGAACGCTCAATTCATGAATGAACGTTTCCTCATTCTAGCAGTTTGCACAAACACTATTCATGTCTGTATTTTAGTTTCTATCTCGAGGTATAATCTAGAAAAATAACTTAGCCTCTCCTAGATTGGCCCATATATTTGTTAGCTCCATTCATTGCTAACAAGCTCGCCACGTTGCGTCTATTTAGTTCATAGCACAGCTGTACCTATCGGTCGAACGTTGAGACACTGTCTTGTTATATAAATCTCAATACACTGTCAGAGGGCATTATCCTGGCAGCTTGCACGAGAGTACACAGTTTTTAACAATTTAGCTTTAAAATTTCCCACGCTCCCTCCCTTAGAGAAGGGATTTTATTTGCTACTTGTCAATAAACTGGGGTCACTCCTTGTGGTTCAGTTAAGTCTGCGTAGCGACTTTCCCCAAGCTTTGACATTGCTTGTGTCTTGCCATCTTGTATCCTAGCCCTTATCTTGTCCGATCCAGCCTGTGCTGTGCTGGGAAGATAAGAAAGGCTCTGCCAATACTCTTGTTCTGTTCCCACGTTAGTGGGGGAATAACTGAGGTTTTTAGTTTGTGTACCTATCAGCACGTCATGTCAAACCTGCCACAGGGCTGTGTCCCCCTCAATTACGCCATATTGTTGTTTGCGTATTTTGTTGTGTTACCTTTTACCTGGTTGCGTTACATCTACTCTTAGTTTGAATAACGGAATAGTGACATTAACATTCTTTAAACTGAATGATTTAATATGATTGGGAAGTCTGGCCCATAGTTTTGGACGCAAATACGACACTGAATGTTTTCCATAAATCACTGTCTTGAATCGTGGGATCACAAAGTCTGCATTTCTCAAATTCAAAGGGTTGATGATGCTAACCACCGGATAAATGGCGATCCAGTGGATAAGTGTTGACAAAAGAAACTACACTTCCACTAAGAGGCGATTTATCCGGTGGATAACAGATATCCTCATGTTACTTTTATTTTCAATCTAAAGGTTTATCTTTCAAATGTCACAGTCTCTAAAAAGCCAAATACTTAAAATAAAGCTACTTACCCTGAACGGTTAATTTCGCCGATTCATTAACTTGTCCCAGTAAATTCTCAGCTCTGCAGCTGTAAACACCGTCGTCTCCAGATCTAACGTCCTTCACAATCAGAGCGCCACTGGACTCTACCACGTAACGACCAACGGGAAGCGATGAATTCAGCTTAGACCATGTGACTTTTGGTCTTGGATTACCATCGGCTGTACATTTCAAAATGGCTGTCTGGCTTTCATTGACTGTCATTCCAACAGGACCCTGCAGCAGAGATGGAGCCGAGATGGACTGGCCCGGGTCACCTTTGTCACCTTTCATACCCGGCGGGCCTCTAGGTCCCACGGGACCGGGATCTCCCGTAATTCCACCATCTCCCTTTATACCCATGGGTCCTTGACTTCCTATTGGTCCATGTTTACCAGGAGATCCATTTGAGCCGGGTCTCCCTGGGGGACCTGGTCTCCCTCGCGTTCCTCGTCTACCCGTGTTCCCTTTTGGTCCTGCACGGCAGAGCGTGTGATCTTTAGCACAGACTTTGTTTTGCAGCAGACCAAGTTCTTGTTTGATCAACACTTGTACTTCAGAGGCTGTTAGGGTCGATTTTTGTTGTGAATCATCGGGTGAAGAACGCCTTTTTCTTGAGAGGGTTTCTTGCTCACCTGATAAATAAGGACATCTTAAAATCGCACACTCGAAGCCATTTGGTATTCAATAGTTTCTGTGATGCAATAATCAGACAAGCTAGTACAAAGGGATTTCCTTTTCTAGTAGATTGAGTTTCAGCAACTTAGCGTTAGCCTCATTATTTCGTATCCATTTGTGCTGGGAAAGAAAGGTATCCCGTTTATTTTTTTTCTTAATATCCAGTGTCTCGAAACAGCCGCTAATAGGGCCTCTCCGGTTAAAAAGAAATATCGATGGTGGGTGAAGACGACGCGCACCACAATAATTAAGGACTGAGAGTTTTTTATAAGTTACATGACATGAAACTCACCTTTGGTCGGTTGCCAATGGCGGCCTGAAACCTTAACTTGCCATCGTTCATAACTTTGTTGAACTTTTCGAAGAATTTCTGTCTCTATGTTATCACAGAATGTTACTAAGTGTGATATCAGTCGATGATGTTCTTGTATTCTGAGTTCCACTTGAATTAGCGCGATACAACACACAACAGACAACAGCAAGCCTGACCATGAACATAAGCGGTCCAGTGTTTGTCTTCTGTTCGTCTGCTTCTGTTCTCTATCATGTTGCTTCATCGTTGCAGCTAGCAGGCAGACAAAGTCGAGATCTCAAACTGATGCTGAGGACGTTGTATTCAATTGTTTCGGCCTTCAGCTGTTCAGTATGGGTATGTAAAGACGATAAAAAGCTGATGTGTCCGAGTTTCATTGACGAAAGAGTAACATGATCCTTAATGCTAACAGATATAAGATAAAAATAGCAGGACTTGTTTGTACTTTGTAATGGGGATTCAGTATCACAGGAAGTACACTATTACCTTCATATACGTAATTTCAAAGTCTACACAGCAGGCATGCTGTAAAAGACTGCTAGCTTGATGTTTTCGTACTCTTGACCTCGAACTGTTTGGTTGTACTCTGTGTTTCCTAGTTGATTTCCCAAACTCTGTAAAGAGATCTGGTTGGAGGTTATATCTGCCATAATCATTTGGCTATTTGAGATAGGGGAGGAGGGGGCAGGGGTGGGAATTGCTACATGAATAAACACTACTCATATGTATGTCATGTGATCCACTTGCCGCTTAATGATATCCCTCAACAAAGGTCTCTTTCACTTAAATGCTCATCATTTTAAACTTGATGCAGCCGAGTTATCATTCTAATGGTGCTGCGATGAATTAATGCTAAAATTACAAACATGCATCCGGTCTCATTTAATTTTAAAATATCGGAACATTCCTTTTTAACTGTTAAGTCTGATCACCACCGTTTCTTTTCTATTCGCTGATCGGGTTTTCTGTAAAAAGAGCTTTCGTGATTACTATGTAACAGTACAACAATAGAGAGACAGTTTTGGTAGCTCAGAATAACACCATGATCACAGATGTTACAATGAATGGAGTGTTCTTGGTCTAAAGGTATTAGTGTAGGTCGTCAAACGAAGGAAAAACTGACATGGACCTTTGTAACCGATAACAGCCGCTCACCTCCAATGAGCTTTTACTTGACAAGCCTTCTGTACTAACTCCAACTGAGATCGTTCTGGTGTCGTTAGGAGAAAATTAGTTACTGACACAGAGAGTAAACAATTTGCCATGTTTGCATCCAAGTTTGATCCTTTCACGAAAGAACATGATGAGCATAATAGGTTTCAAATCATTTGGCGTTATTTGGAACACCGTAATGCGACCATCACGCGCCTAGGGTACAACCCGCTTGATGCTCGTTTTCAGGGGCACCTAACGGACTAATACTGTAAAATCCCAACGGCAGCAAAATAATCAAGACGTAAAGTACCTTTTTAAACAACTTTTATTTCTTCTGGGAACGTTTTAGCTGTTCCGCCTCTCATCAGCGGCGGGCAGTTTAGTCGGATTTCTTGCCTGGTATCGAGGGACACATTTACACTAGAAGGGATGGGGAGGGGGGACACAGGGAAGAGGTAAACTAATTGATTGCCTTTTAAAAAGGTCATCCTTCCATTTAGGGAACATTAAGCAAACATTCCGAACCAAGCAATTAACTGAAGGTGTCCTTTTCGTACACCTATTCTACGGAAGACCTCTTTTGTTGGGTGTGCCTTTCGTCTCATCGAGTGTCAAAATGCCTCCAAAATAAGTACAGGGGAAGTTTCAGAAATAGACTTCCGTTGTTAGGGAAATCCTGGCTTGAATTTCGTCCACACTTATAGCTACTTATTAGTCGTGCAACCCTTATAATAGCTCACGTTTGTGGCGAAGTGTCCATCCATTAGATATAAGCAACAATATTTAGAACCCGACCTGCTTCTCTTTAATAGTGCTGTTGAGGAGTTACGATCTATGCCAGATAATTTGCCTCGTCCTTTGAATCTATTTCTAAAATAATTAAAGTTGCGAGACTGATGAGTTTGCTGCGCGCGTGCACGAAGATGACGCGAGGTCGTCTCAAGTTGCGGCAACCCGCTTATTTAGCGAAGCTAGACTCATTGCTACAGCAACTTATAAAACGGTTGTTAGGCGCGAAATAGCACTTTCATTTATTTACCCTATCGATCTAGGTAAGGTGGTTTCAAATAATGTTACAGCGTTAACCTAAGTGCTTTATTTTGTACATGCACATGCCGGTTTAATTATATCTTGAGTAGTTCAGTGAATGGACTAATAAAATTTGTCACATGTTGGCCGAAAGTGCGGAGCTACTGTCTGCGAAAACAATATAACGACAATGAGAGTGCCATAACTTGGAGCATGAAAATTAAATGAAAATGGTAAGTTAGGCTATACCATAGCATTTCAGTTTTCCCAGTGTGTGGTAACCTTGAGCAGGACCGCTTGCATCCCCAAACCTGAGCTGTTTAACTGGCAGATGTGTCTTGTCAGTAAGGAGACCGTTGTCCTCACGCCACACATTGTCATTCTTATCACAGTTACAACCATAACTTGGTTCTGCGCATGAGTTGGTCATCCCGCATGCGCACTTACCACTGGCAGGTGATGCTCCACCCCATTCTCGTCCCCAGAGCCTCCGTTTCTTTTGGTCACGTGGTCGGAGAAACGGAGGGCTCTGGTAGCAGCCATTACCGGATGTCCGTAAATCACGGACATCCGGTAACGCATGCGTAAGTTTGGCCTACATATCTGCTTATGCTCAGAAACTAATCCTGAGGGAGGGGAGAGAGGAATAGAGAGTATTCTTTAGATGTAAACAGATCGGAACGCTGACATGTGTTTTCACTTCGCTGAAGTTAGGTGATTTAGAGTTAAAAAGAGAGTAGAAAGCGGCCTTAAATGCCGTCGCCGCTTCAAACACGATTGCCAGCTTGTGTAATATTTCACCAACGGGTTTCGCGGTGCATTTTGTGGTGGACCGTCTAGAAAAATTCAGGAATCGATAGCTGTGTTCTTGTTGTTTCTTCTCTTCATATTCGATAAAAAGGAGAAGTTTAAAGAGCGAGGTGCAGTTGTGAAAGCTTTCAAGCAACGTAATCAGGATACGGCATGTATTACGTCTATCGATGACACGGTAAAATTTGTTTATGGACACACGGAAGCGTTTGTGGAAATCAGCCGTGGAAATTGCATCACTGACCAGAGGATTTAAATATAAGCCGTGCTGATAGATGAAGAGAAAATTTTTTTAATGGTAAGAACTATTTACTTCCTGGTTATTTACATAGGTTTGTAAGCTGTAGCAGAATAAAAATCTGTTGAACTCAGGAAAGTTTTGTTGTATTGGAGTTTTGCTCATGTTTCCTTGCAAGGAATATGTAATAAAGGTGCTCACTTTCATATGATCTTTCATGTCCTCATTTTTTCAAGTAACCCCATTCTGTTCTATTTTTTTTACAAAAAAGGGTCTTACACAATCAACAGATCATTAAACTGTCAAATTAAATCAATCGATCAACTTTTATTGTGCATTATTTACAGAATTAATTTACATCAGTATTATAATTAAATAAATATGAGAAGAGAAATCTATTTTGCATATGGTTATGGAAAGAATAAAAAACTATGTGTGTGGTAACCAGGGTATAGGGTAGCAATTGGCCTTTTGAAGTGGTTACTACCTTGTTAAGAAAAACGCCAAGAAAAAAATAAAAGTCCTATGCCAGTTGTTATCGAGTGGTTATATATGTGTGCTGGGGGCTTCCATAATGGCTCTGCAGCAATTTTAATTAGCTTATCTGGAACATCTAATGATGATTTTTGTACATTCAGGCTTGAGAAAAGCCTGTAGACATTACAAGACTAGATATAGGGCTATTCCACCATTTTGTCCCCCATCCCCCACTGCTTTTATCGATGTAATTGTTTTTGTTCATTTTATACCTTTCAACCAGCTTATATAAAGCTTAATCTTTTGGGTGCTTTCAACAACAACAACAACACCAATTTATTTCAGTATTCCCATATGAGTACATGGTGTTACGAAAAATATAATACAGCTAAAATGATGTAACTATAACATTAGTATCTGGCATTGGTACACATGTAGAGGTTCCTGATGTGAAGAGAGTGATTCATATTGGTGTGCCTCAATGTACATTAAGGAAGATTGTTTTTTAGGAAACTGCATGAACAAAATGAATGGGAAACAATGCAATGTCATTGCTCTTTTACAATTCATGTTACTTCATGGTAATAAGGCTCTTCAGCCTGTTATACAACCATGTGCAACAACAAATCTCAATGTATACTTTCTACGTCTTGTGGTTGATCAGAACATCAGCCACATAACTTTACTATCAACAATGGTTCTTTCTCCATCTCCTTTTTTTTCAGTATTATTTATTGAACTGCAAGAACAACATTCCTATTTGAATTATCCATAAATGGTCATCCTTTGAGGAATTTATGTAGCACTATTATGGTCTGAAAATTAACAAAGAATAGTAAATAATGGCAGGAAATAAATTATCTTTCAAAGGCTAACAAAAAGATTATGACATTTTTCTTATGGGGATATTAATGTAACTCTGTACACCTTTAATGTTTGATTTGTTTTTAGTAGAGATAATTCCCACATTATATTTGGAAACCCACTAGTCCTGATGATGCGTTATCAGTTATACATGTATAAATAATTGTCTCTTATATTTGTTCACAGTTATTTGCATGGATGATAAATTATTGTTATTTACTGATTAATGTTATTGTGACGGAATAAAGTTTTGCTAGTTGCAGTTGCTTCCTAACTAAAGTGGGGAGAGAGGAAAGGGCCTCAAATTTCAGCTATGGTTATCTATGGTTATTTTCCTTCACACATCATTTCCACAAGTAAATTATAAAAAAAAAAATAATAAATTTGGGTGAAGGCTCTAAAGCAAACTAAACTCTTGCCTGACCACAAAAGGTTTGTTCGTGTTTTTTGGGGGTAGACTATAGGGGAGGTCTCAATAATAAAGAGAGGGGAGCTAAAAAAAAAAAAGATATTATATATATCTATAACAGCAGAAGCTTCTTAACAGATAGTAAAAGATACATACATAACAATATGTGGAAGAAACAAAGCAAACTTCATGTTCAGACCATTTGCTACATCATCCAGGTACGTAGCAGAGTATTATAACACGGACCTTTGACTCATTTTGGCAATTTAATATCAATACATTTTGGACTGCTAGAATCTGATCTCCTTGATCTTTCAGAGAGAGAAAAACACACTCACCTTCGCATTTCCAGTGCCACATTTGCTTAGCAAGAGTGATATTTCTTCGTCTTTTCACCTGGCTCTAAGTTTCCTTTTGAGCTTTTCATAAAGGAAGACGAACGTTTCTTAAAACCCACTGCCGATTCGAAGTTAATTTTATGATTTCTTGGGGTATGGTCAGCGACAAAGTAATTGTTGTATTGGCTGGTTGATTCTCAGAGTTCTAAACGTTTCTTCCCACCTTCTCCGCTGCTACAACAAAGGACGATGATTACGATCGTGAATGACATCGTCGCAGGCAACGTACTCCTTTGGTTACGTGGAAACTTTAACGATTCCTTCGGATCGATCGGGAAAGGTCACCATTTGTTTTTTCGTAAAGCGCGCCTGTGTCAACTGAGCGAAGGTGCCTGGGCCGGAAGTAAAATGGAATGCGTAGAGGTTTGTAATTTTCATTTCTGCTGCGCATTCATTTTTTGTCAGCCAATGAAAAAATTCGAATTTTTGGGTGCGTCCAGAGCTACTCGTCAACGACATTTTAAGACGAGTAGCACTGGGGACGAGAATGGCTCCACCCCAGTACGTCATCTTACTAGAATCACGTGACACCCACCATGCCATTCCGTTCCTGAGCAGTCTTGAATCCCAACACTCGTACTTGATAAACTGCTCACAGTGTGATGAGACTCTGGTGAGACTCGCCGGCTGTGAAAAACTCGCTCTTGTGTAATGAATGTCACGTGAGTAACTACCGCGACCGCTATACCCATTCCCATTCACATGCGTTCTGCTCTCACTGTCGTGACTGATAACTGTCACGCCAACTCCATTCTTGTCACTCATGTCACAATAAACTGGAAATGGTGCCAGGCCTCCCGCGCCATCTAGGTCAATGACGTAATTTCCGCTTGCACTACTGACATGTTTTCCTATCACAGAACAGGAAGTTGCAGTAGCTGGAGAATTTGTTTTGACTTTAGCTTCTATTTTTGTCAGAGCATTAGTAGCTCTACAGGTGTAAGATCCCTCGTGCGATTTCTTGAAGTTCCTTATAAGCAGTGTTCCATTCTGTAGAACATTAGACTCTACAGGAAGTGAAGACTTGTCATCCTTCGTCCAGGTGATTGTTGTTCTCAGGTCACTCTCAGCCACACACGGTAGATAAACACTTGATCCAAACGCAGAGGCAGTCACTTCAAGAGGAGGACGAACTTGGAATTTCAGGGGAGAAAATATCATAAGCAAAGCGCCGTCTGTTACTGATCCCAGAATATTCTCCGCCTTACAAATGTAAATTCCACCTTCATTTCTTGACACACTGTAGATTTTAAGGGTTCCATTTATCACTTCATTTCTGTCTTCAGGTAATCTACCAACTGACTTGGACCACGTGATATGCGGAAAAGGCCGACCGGTGACAGTGCAGGCGATGGAAACGTTTTGGTTTTCTTCAGCCATCAATCGATTGGATGACAATGAAAGATGAGGAGGAACTGTGAAGAAAAAGAAAAATCTTGATTATTCGGTAAAACAAACTGGTGTAGTTTATGTTACATTTCTTGTCTGCGGTTTAGATCGAAGCCTTTCAGCCATGAGACCAAGTGGGACTTAGAACACAAGGGCCGCTTGTTAAAAGGGTAGATAACGTTATCCACAAGATAAATCACTATCCAGTGTATAAGTAGGCTAGTGCTGACAAAATAAACTAATCCATCCACTTAATGGTGATTTGTCGGCTGGTTAGTTTTACCAACACTTTCAACAAATTGCCCCAGGACTTCATATACTGTTGAATGTTAGTCGTCATTTTTTCTGAAATTCCATTCTCAAAGATATCCTCATGTTATATTTATTGTGTAGCTATAGGTTATCTTTTGAAAGTGTCTGTATGGTACACAGCATCAACCTCTTGTTCTAAAAAGTCAATTGCATAAATTGGACCACTTACACTGAACAGTTAATTTCGCCGAGGCACTCACTTGTCCCAGCAAATTCTCCGCTCTGCAGCTATAAACACCGTCGTCTCCAGGTCTAACGTCCTTCACAATCAGAGCACCACTGGAGTCTAACACTTGACGACCCACAGGAAGCGATGAATTCAGCTTAGACCACGTGACTTTTGGTCTTGGATTACCATCGGCAGTACATTTCAAAATAGCTGTCTGGCTTACATTGACTGTCATTCCAACAGGAATCTGTTGCAGAGATGGAGCCGAGATGGACTGGCCCGGGTCACCTTTGTCGCCTTTCATACCTGGCGGGCCTCTAGGTCCTACGGGACCGGGGTCTCCCGGTATTCCAACATCCCCCTTTATACCCATGGGTCCTTGGCTTCCCATTGGTCCATGTTTACCAGGAGGTCCATTAGAGCCGGGCCTTCCTAGAGGACCCGGTCTCCCTCGAATTCCCGGTCTTCCTCTTCTCCCCGTGTTCCCTTTTGGTCCTGCACGGCAGAGCGTGTGATCTTTAGCACAGACTTGGTTTTGCAGCAGACCAAGTTCTTGTTTGATCAACACTTGTACTTCAGAGGCTGTTAGGGTCGATTTTTGTTGTGATTCACCGGCGGATGAAGTCTTTTTCTTGACATGGTTTCTTGTTCACCTGAAAAATAAGAACATTTTAAAACGTACAGTCCAAGCCATTTGGTTTTCAAAGGTTTCTGTGACGCAATTATCAGACAAGCTTGTAGAAAAGAGATCTCCATTTCTACTAGATTGAGTTTCAGCGACTTAGCGTTAGCCTCGTTATTTCCTATTCATTTGTGTTGGGAAAAGAACGGTATCCCGTTTATTTTTTCCTTAATATCCCGTGTCTCGAAACAGCCGCTAATGGGGCCTCTCCGGTTATAAAAGAAATATCGATGGTGGGTGAAGACGACGCTCACCACAATGATTCAGGACTGAGGGTTTTTTTTTATAAGTTACATGATATGAAACTTACCTTTGGTCGATTGCCAATGGCGACCTGAAACCTTAACTTGCCATCGTTCATAATTTTGTTGAACTTTTCGAAGGATTTCTGCCTCCATGTTATCACAGAATGTTACTGAGTGTGATATCAGTCGATGATGTTCTTGTATTCTGAATTCCACGTGAATTAGCGCGATACAACACACAACCGACAACAGCAAGCCTGACCCGGAACACAAGCGGTCCAGTGTTTGTCTTCTGTTCGTCTGCTTCTCTTCGTTGTCTTGTCTTGATTGTTTCATTACTGCAACCTGTAAAACAAACAAACTGATCGAGATATCAAACCGATGCTGAGGTTGTTTTCCTTGCTCTTGAGCTGCTTGCAGACCAGTTCACTGTGAGTTTTATGGCGTACGTGAAGACGATAAAAAGCTTTTGTTGCTTGAAGTTCACTGATGGAAGTGTAACCTGAATCTTGATGTTAGCAGAAGTAAGATAAAAATAGCTGGGATTTGTCGGTGCTTGTAATGGTGATTCAGTATCACAGGAAGTACATATCATAATCTTAATGACAGAATTGAATAGCATGCTGTCAGTGCTATAAAGGATCTGTAAAAGATGCAGGGGCACCAAGCGATGGTTTAAAACGCTGGTTTAGACTTCAATCAAACCTCTCTACACAGAGGAAAGTAGCCGTTGTCGAGAAGTGGCCAGTATGGGATTGTAGGAGTGTAGTATGACACCTGTTTTTTTTTAGGGGTGTTTAAAAACTCTTATTGTGGCATATAAATGCATACCACAATCAAAATATATCAGTAACATAGAAAACAGACCTATTAAAACAGAGACCAACGACGCGTGGTATGAATCACGTTTCGTGACCTTTTACAACAAAAAAAAAATGGGGTTTTGTATACACCGTTCGTCAGTCGTTGATTAGCTAGGTGGCCACTGACGAGAGGTAGAGCAAATACATGCATTGTCCGCCGGGACCAAAAAAAGTGGCCGTTGTAGTGAAGAGGCCGTTAGTGGAGATTAGACTGTATGTGGTTTCTTTTAAAGCTTAGTAGGTTATTTTTTAGGCTTAGGTCATTCTAGGGGAACTTACTTTTTTGTCCATTTCCCCAAAACCTGAGGTCTTATTGCATTGGTTTACCGAAAATCGTAGCTAACCTTTCTTTGGTACCCAGAACAACAATTTTATCAGCCCGAAAACAACAGACATTAGACCCTAGAAATTAGACATTAGATAGGGGAGTTGAGATCAACAGGAGGGAGTCCAAATCTTCTGGGAGCCTGCAACGAACTTTATAAAGGCATCCATAACAGGATAGACACACAGGCACTGCATCAGCTAATTCTTTATTACCCTATAGGTTCGCGAAATAGTCGATGGCGAAGCATGCTTACGGCTAAAAGCGCAAAAGTTTGTTTTTCAGCCAGAATATGAGAATAACAGACTCGTTTTGAGCCCAGAATGCACTCGTCCGTCTTTAGGACCGCAAAACCGAGGACAACGTCGTTTAAAAACGATTTTATATTTTACCTATGAATCTCAAAACTACCACGAAACTGGATCTGACACACAGCGATAAATATGAAATAAATATTATATTAGCCTTCATGGTACACGTTCTCCAGACAGCGCAGAATTTGGTCATTTCACGCTCTTCTTTTGCAGAGGACGGCGAAGAAATGTACCAAGAATTATAACACACGTGTACAGCCATTGCTCTACTTAATAAACCTTTATTAAATCGTTTGCTCCCGTTACCGTCATGGCTTTCTAAGGCCCAGTTCAGACGTCGTGCTTCTACCGTGCCGAACTTAATTGCAATTTGGTTCGACTGTAGCACGGCAAAGAAACAACTCTGATTTAGACGTCGTGCCAGAGAGGAACCACATTCAGCATTTACTGATGCCTCGTGACAATTCTCCTCCTAACTCCCCGTTGGAACGCAATCTCGCCAAAATACATTAATGTAATTTATGAATTAAGAATTTTGTTTAGCGTGGCAAAAGCACGACGTCTGAATCACTGCCGTGCCAGAGTCGTGTAGCACGGCAGAGCTTGTCGAACTTAATTGCTTGCCGAACTTAATGCAAAAGTTTGATTCAGACGGCGTCTGAATCAAACTTTTGCATTAAGTTCGGCAAGCAATTAAGTTCGACAAGCTCTGCCGTGTTACACGACTCTGGCACGGCAGCGATTCAAACGTCGTGCTTCTGCCGCGCTTAACAAAATTCATGAATTGTATTAATGTATCTTGGCGAGATTGCCTTCCCATCGGGAGTTAGGAGGAGAATTGTTACCAGGCATCAGTATATCCTGAATTTTGTTCGACTCTGTCACGACGTCTTAATCAAAGTCGTTTTCCTGCCGTGCCACAGTCGAACCTAATTGCAATTTAGTTCGGCACGGTGGAAGCACGACGTCTGAACTAGGCCTAAGACTTCCCTTTAAAATGCGGCGAAATACGAGATAGAAAAACCCTCAACTTGTCGCGCAACATTGTTTCGTTTCAAGTTTTGGGTCAATGTTTCCCGTTTTTCACCTTACGTAATCAAGTTGTCGCGCAAAAAAACATTTGTTGCGGGTTGAAGAAAGTTGTTGCGAAAAGTAGGGCGCGGGTGTACTTTGAGCAACAAATTTTGGCTTTGTTGCTCGTTTTTCCTCAAATTCACAACTTGTCACGCAACAAAATTTGCTCATGTTGCGCGACAAGTTGAGTGTTCATGTATCTCGTATTTCGCCGCCTATATTTCATGTTTGCGACTGCTTCACTGGTGAAAGTGCTTTTTTGTTTCTGCTTTTTTGTTTCAAGTTCATCTTTCATATCCGTATTGATCTCATTGGTAACTACCCTTGCGGGCAAATGACTTACACCCGCTTTCAGTGTTACGTGCATAGGCGACATCTTTCCACTAAGGTGCGGGATTGCAGAATATCAAAATATCAAATTAAGTATGAGATTTTGAGATTTTGAGATTTTGATATTATCATGATAACTATATCAAAATATCAAATTAACTGTGACATTTTGAGATTTTGAGACCTGGATATTTTCATGATATTATTTTGATATTATCAAATGATTGTTGAGGTGCGGGATTGCAGAATATCAAAATATCAAATTAAGTATGAGATTTTGAGATTATCATGATAACTATATCAAAATATCAAATTAACTGTGACATTTTGAGATTTTGAGACCTGGATATTTTCATGATATTATTTTGATATTATCAAATGATTGTTGATATATCTTTTGTACGCCATCTCACGGTGATATTTTGATATTATCATGATATTTTGATATATCAAAATATCAAACTAACTGTGAGATTCCGAGATTTTGCAATGTTGATATTATCATGATATTTTGATATTATCAAATGCTTGTTGATATATCTTTCGTATGCCATCTCACGGTGATATTTTGATATTATCATGATATTTTGATATATCAAAATATCAAACTACCTGTGAGATTCCGAGATTTTGCAATGTTGATATTATCATGATATTTTGATATTATCAAATGCTTGTTGATATATCTTTCGTATGCCATCTCACGGTGATATTTTGATATTATCATGATATTTTGATATATCAAAATATCAAATTAACTGTGAGATTTTGGTGATATTATCATGATATTTAATATAAAAACCATAATCATCACAAATGTGTGCTGCCTCGTTCTTTAAGCGCTTGGTGTATGATCCTCATTCTTTAAGCGTGCGGAGCATAACTCACGGTCTTTAAGCGTGTGGCACTAGAAATGCGATCACAAATGCGTGTAAAATCCTCGTTCTTGAAGACTGTCGCGCTAGAAATATTATGAGCGAACACGCGTGAGAATACCTCCCTCTTTAATATCGCGGCGTGCAAAAAGCAATAACATCTGTATTAACAATACCCTTTAATTTTCACTTCGTCCGCCTAAAAAGACCTAAACATAAGGTCTCGAATAATTGCATAAAGAGAACTGCAGAAAATGTCACCGTTTACAACAACTTCTTTTGCGTTAACTCCACCTCAAAGTCAAGTATTATAACATTTTTGACAAGCTAGAACAAGACGTTGAGTAATATTTTGTGTATGGTCAAAATACTTTTTGGATCGCTCAAACCCCTGTTTGCAAGATTCAGTTGTCCTCACAATAAGTTTGCTAAATTAGAAAGATAGAAAGGTAAATCCTAAATTAAATGAGGGCAGTTCAACATCATTAATTTGGGCAGAAAGTTCTACATCATGGTCTTGTTGTTGCTCGAAAACCTTTGAGCACGCTTCCACTTCTTTCAGCTCTGCATCTGATAAGTTCATTCCATTCAGATTTGATAGTGTATTTTGTTCTCTCAGGAATTTGCCTTCATGGGTGATAAACCATTGTAGAATCTGGCATTCTTCCTTATCTCCCAAAAATTCTGACGGTGGGACGCGGAAAGTCGTACTTGCAGCATAGTATTGCGTTGGCTTGTTGTCGGCCCTTATATAGCAAAGACTGTGTAACATATTGGCACGTGAGAATTAGCACCTATTGTATATTATACTTTGTGTACGCATATTTAAGTAGGATAGCACATTATGTAAATGTAGAAAGCACACACATCCACGCGGTGTGTATGAACAAGCAGAATAAACCTATTCGACAACACACCACATGGTGGCAGCGTTTTACAAGAATAATTTCTAGAGTTAAATCAAGAGAGGCCAGCAGAAGCGAATTATGGCAACAGCAACGTCTTTTGCGTCGCCACAGATGAACTGGGACGCTCCTGATCCGATAACTGCATTCGCAAGATTCAAACAAAAATGTCAACTTATGTTCTCAAGCGTTCTCAAAGACGCCGATGACGAAGAAAAAGTGAGCTATATTTTACTCTGGTCGGGTGAAAAAGGCCTGGATTTATACAACAGTTGGACATTCACAAAGGAGGAAGACAGGAAAAAGCCTGCCATTATTTTCGAACGGTTCGAGAATCAATTGGAACCGAAGACGAGTCATCGAATTCACAGATACACACTACAAGGAATGCGACAAGAACAAGGTGAGCCAGTGGATGATTTTATCTCAAGATTAAAAAATCTAGCAGCAAAATGTCAATTTCGCGACAATGCCGAAGTCGAAGACAGAGTTTTGGATCAGCTCATTTGGGGGTCAAGAAATCCCGATGTCCAGAAGTCTCTCATAAGCCGAGACAAATCATTGACGCTTACAGCCGCTGTTGAGACTGCAAGAAGCTACGAAGCGACAAGTAAACACATGAAGACACTGGCAGGAAGTAGCGAAAGCCATCAAGAGGGTAGAAGTATAGATGCCATTTATAAAGAACAAGGAAGGGAATCCTGTAACAACTGCGGAAAACAACACCCGAGGAACAAATGTCCAGCCTACGGTACATTATGTCGAAAATGCGGCAAAGCTAATCATTGGCAATCTGTCTGCCGATCCAGCAAACGGAGACAACTTAACCAAGGAAGAAAACCGGCCTTCAAAAAAGTTATTCACACGATTGAAGACAGGGGCGACGAGGAAAATGATGAAATTCTGACAATCAGTACCATCGAGGTTAACACCATAGAAGACACGCAACATTCGACACACGACACACGCGATGAAGTCTTTGCAACACTTGAGATAACTCAGCCAGAAAAGAAGCGGAAAATTAATCTCCAATGCAAGGTAGACACAGGTGCACAGAGCAATGTTTTGCCTATCAGGCTACTTCGCATAATCGCCCCAGAGAAGTTTGACGACGAAGGAAACCCCAAACCAGAAGCACTGGAAAAGAATGAAGCCGTCCTTTCAGCATATGGTGGCTCTGTAATTAAGCAGCTTGGCACTATAAACATCCCTTGCAAGTACAAAGAGAAGAAGATTAACTGCATCTTCTACGTCACAGACACTTCAGGGCCAGCTATTCTAGGTCTAAAAGCGTGCACTGCTCTAAAACTGGTCACCCTACACTGTACACTAAGAACAAATCAATTAGCAAATCAACTCAGCTCAAAATCCGGGTACTTGCAAGAAAAGCTCGAGTTACATTGGAAGTCATGTACCACTGGAAGAGCGGCCATCAATCACAAATAAACAAGAGCTGATGGAGATGTACCCAGAATGTTTCAATGGCACAGTTGGATGTTTTGACGACTATACGTATCACATCACACTGGATCCTGAAGTATCACCGGTGGTCCATGCACCTCGCAAAGTGCCCATAGAGTTGAAAGATAAATTACAAGCCGAATTACGTGAGATGGAGAGTCAAGATATCATTGCAAAAGTAACGCAACCTACAGATTGGGTTAACTCCCTGGTTATTAGAGAAAAAGAAAATGGGCGACTCCGTTTATGCCTCGATCCTGAGGACCTGAATAAGGCGATCAAAAGAGAACATCATCCCATACCCACTCTAGAGGAAATCACACCCAAATTAGCAGGAGCAAAGCTTTTTAGCAAGCTCGACGCTCGCAATGGCTATTGGAATGTCAAACTAGATGAGAAATCCTCGTATCTGACAACCTTTAATACACCATTTGGTCGATACCGTTTCCTCAGGATGCCGTTTGGCCTACGAATGAGTCAAGATATCTTCCAATTCAAGATTGATGAGACGTATCGTGATTGCCAGGGAGCCATTGGCATTGCAGATGACGTCACAGTCTATGGAAAGAACGACCAAGAGCATGATTTACACCTACACGAAACCATGGAACGTACCAGAAAGGCTGGCATCAAGCTCAATGACGAGAAGTGCGTTATCAAAACAAAGGAGTGCAATTTCTTTGGTATGCTTTACACACCAGACGGCGTCAAGCCCAGCCCAGATAAAGTCAGAGCCATAGAAAATTTAGAACCGCCCAAAGACAAGAAGGAGCTTCACACCTTTTTGGGGATGGCAACTTACATGAGCTCATTCATCCCCAATCTAGCTGACCACACTGCCCCCTTAAGAAACCTCTTAAAGGAGAACGTTGCCTTTGCATGGAATCCATCACATTCGAAAGCCTTTGAGAAGGTGAAGTCACTGATATGTACCACAACGACCCTGGCGTACTATGACAGAAATGAACCAGTTGTCCTTCACGTTGACGCATCAATTAAGGGCTTAGGCGCAGCTCTCTTCCAAAAAAACAAGCCAATAGCCTTTGCATCAAAAGCACTTACGCCTGCGGAGACCAGATATGCTAATATCGAACGGGAACTATTAGCCGTGGTCTATGGCTGCGAAAAATTCCATTCGTACCTCTATGGAAGATCGTTTGTGGTTAAAACAGACCATCGCCCCCTAGAACAGATCCATAAGAAGAACCTGATGCAAGCACCTCCACGCCTTCAAAGAATGCTGTTGCGTCTACAACCCTACGACTGCGTTATCAAATATCTTCCAGGGAAAGAAATGGTTACAGCCGATGCCCTGTCACGCCTTTCGCCGTTGGATGAATTTGAAGTATCAGACATGAATGTGAAAGTTCACCACCTAATCAGAATCACCCCAGCTAAAATAGAAGAGTTCAAAGAGGAAACTGCAAAAGATGAAACCCTGCAGCTTCTATCTCGTCAGGTTATACAAGGTTGGCCCGATAGTGGGAAGAAAATTGTTCCGGCGCTAAAACCGTACTGGCCCCTACGAGATGACATATCAGTAGAAGATGGGCTGATACTTCTTGGAAGCCGTGTTATAGTACCTGAATCCTTGAGAGGCAACATCTTGCAGCAAATCCACGGAGGGCACTTTGGTATAGAAAAATGCAAACTACGAGCAAAATCCTGTGTTTATTGGCCAAGCGTATACAAAGAAATAGAAAACCTTGTAAATTCATGTTGCGTTTGCCAGAAGTACCACAATTCTCAACAAAAGGAGCCTATGATACCATCAGAGATCCCTTCAAGACCATGGCAAACATTGAGCACAGACCTGTTCTACGTCCAACAGTCGTGGTTCCTCATAGTTGTCAACTACTATTCCAAGTTCCCATTTGTCAAGAAGCTTCACAACCTCACAACCGGAGCCGTTGTTAATGAGATGAAAATGCTATTCGCAGAAAATGGAATCCCAGAATCTCTTCAATGCGACAACGGTACTCAGTTTACATCCGGCGAGTTCCAACAGCTGGCAAGCCAATATGGCTTTGCAATTGTGACATCATCTCCCCATTACCCACGTGGCCATGGGTTCGTTGAACGCCAAGTCCAAACGGTTAAGAAGACGATCCTAAAATGCAGAGAAACAAAAGAAGACATAGATCTAGCCCTGTTAGCTCTACGAACAACGCCCCTGAGTTCCAATATACCATCACCGGCTGAATTACTGAATGGCCGAGTATTCAAATCCACACTTCCTGGTAAGATCCAGCCATCAAAGAACCAAGAAGAAGTTAGAAATTGGCTTAAAGCGAGACAAGACAACCAATGCTACTATTACAACAGGCACACCAAAGAACTCCCTGAACTACACAGGGACCAAGCCATCTATGTACAAGATCCCGTGAGAAAGACATGGAATCCTGCTAGAGTCATAGATCAGGGAGAGACCCCTCGCTCGTATCTTATAGAAACTGGAACTGGTGCTCAACTACGAAGAAATAGAATCCATCTCAGACCAAATAATGCTTCCAACAACTTAGCAAACAACTTGTCGAATTGCATTCCTCAAGGAAGTATGACTGCACAATCTTCAAGCGCCAATCCACGAGAGTCCACCACAGCAGGCAATTCAGCAAACAACCCATCGAGTGGCAATTTGATTATACGGCCCTCAAGCGCCAACCCACAATGTCCCACCTTAACAGAAGCCGAGAAAGGACCAAGAAAATCTCGCGCGGGACGTGAAATCCGAGCACCGGAAAGACTTAATCTCTGACGCCGCTTGCTTTAGTAGTTATTATTAGCATGATACATGAACACTAGACAGAAAATCCCTATATATTCTAATTTTATTCATTGTCAACGTATATACAAGATACGTGTACCTGAGACATTGGCCCGAATGAATATTTTGTTTTTGTTCGTTTTCATTTCAACTAACATAGTTTTTTAAGAGAAGGGGATGTAACATATTGGCACGTGAGAATTAGCACCTATTGTATATTATATTTTGTGTACGCATATTTAAGTAGGATAGCACATTATGTAAATGTAGAAAGCACACACATCCACGCGGTGTGTATGAACAAGCAGAATAAACCTATTCGACAACACACCACAGACTGTGATACATCACTTCACTTTCTCCGCAAGCGAGTTCTAACTCTTCACTCTTGTACACCATACTTCGCATGCGAATGAAACGTTTTTGGATTGACAGAAATTCCTTCCTTGAAATCTTTATAAACGAAGCGTTGCTGTTTTTCAAGGTGGCTTCTAACACACTGTCAACTGACAGTACTAATCCGTTATCCATGTGTGTGGCCGATCAATACCACGACTTTACTTTTGATCCTTATGCAATGAATGTTTCCTTTCAGCGTCTCAAGACGATCATGCATTAATAAAGCGTTTCATAAATGACAGAACTAGATAATGAGGCCCCAAGGGAATTTAACATGCATTAATATTGGTTTGCAATAATTAAACCTTTGTAATCTCTGGTTAAGCAAGATGAACTGATTTATAATCAGTGTGTTTTAAAAAGTTACCTTTTTTTACAAGGGACTCACGATATTTGTGATAACACGAGAATTACTTTACTAATTAACTAATTTTCCTGATTTTGAAATCGCTATTTTAGTTTGTTAGGAATGAAAGGAACAATAGTGTCGCACGAGACTGTAAAATCCAGATCAACGATAGCGCACGTAAACAGAGAACAGAATTAAACCAACACAATGTCTTTCAGCGTTTACCTCAAGAAAAGTGATAACACGTGAATATGCCTCCCTCTTTAATAGCGCAGTGTGCAAAAAGCAACAACATGTCTGTTAAGAATGTCCTTTTATTTTCACTTCGCACGCATAATAACACATCACAATTAGTACTCCAATGATTTCAATAACGCTACTACAGAAAATGTCCCTGTTTACAACAACTTCTTTCGTTTTAACTCTGCCTCCAAGTCAGTATTGAAGCGTTGGTTGACAAACCAGAACAACACGTTCCTCTTAAACTGAGTCATCTTACGAGTTAGGTCAAAGTACTGATTTAATCTCTTTAACCCCTGTTCGCAAGATTCAGTATTCACACCCCTGATTTCATCAAACTTCGGCAGATGCGGGTGAAAAAGACAATTCGGATTTTCAGGTGGCATACAAACATCCTCAGTGTGTTTGGAGACATGAAAAATGTCTACCAGAAATTGGACATTATCTATGAACAACTTTGCCCCTGCAAATTTCATATATGAACTGCGGCTTTCTAGTTGCTTAAATTGGAAAATTAACTGCGATGATCATTCTTCACTTTCATCTATAACCGCAGTTCATATATGAAATATTTCATATAAACTTTACATCATTTCACTCCTCACGGGAAGACATGAACTCAATTAATTGACCTCGCTCCCAATGTGTGGCTTCATAGCTCAGTTGGTAGAGCATCGCACCGGTATCGCGGAGGTCACGGGTTCGAATCCCGTTGAAGCCCTGATTTTTTTCAGGCTTCTTCTTTCCAGTTGCTTAAATTGGAAAATTAACTGCGATGATCATTCTTCACTTTCATCTATAACCGCAGTTCATATATGAAATATTTCATATAAACTTTACATCATTTCACTCCTCACGGGAAGACATGAACTCAATTAATTGACCTCGCTCCCAATGTGTGGCTTCATAGCTCAGTTGGTAGAGCATCGCACCGGTATCGCGGAGGTCACGGGTTCGAATCCCATTGAAGCCCTGATTTTTTTCAGGCTTCTTCTTTCCAGTTGCTTAAATTGGAAAATTAACTGCGATGATCATTCTTCACTTTCATCTATAACCGCAGTTCATATATGAAATATTTCATATAAACTTTACATCATTTCACTTCTCACGGGAAGACATGAACTCAATTAATTGACCTCGCTCCCAATGTGTGGCTTCATAGCTCAGTTGGTAGAGCATCGCACCGGTATCGCGGAGGTCACGGGTTCGAATCCCGTTGAAGCCCTGATTTTTTTCAGGCTTCTTCTTTCCAGTTGCTTAAATTGGAAAATTAACTGCGATGATCATTCTTCACTTTCATCTATAACCGCAGTTCATATATGAAATATTTCATATAAACTTTACATCATTTCACTCCTCACGGGAAGACATGAACTCAATTAATTGACCTCGCTCCCAATGTGTGGCTTCATAGCTCAGTTGGTAGAGCATCGCACCGGTATCGCGGAGGTCACGGGTTCGAATCCCGTTGAAGCCCTGATTTTTTTCAGGCTTCTTCTTTCCAGTTGCTTAAATTGGAAAATTAACTGCGATGATCATTCTTCACTTTCATTTCGGTCATACTTACAACAATGCCGCAAGGCCTTATAAGAGCAAGCATGCCCGCAGTTGTTTGGTAGAATAGCGAAATGTTTTCTTTCTTTTTACATCCCTTAGCACTCTGCTGTGCCAAACATTCATCTTCAGATAACAGACCCGCCTCCGCTCTTGCTGTATTAAATTCCGGCGGAACAGTAACTTCTTCTGCTGATGTTTCTGCAGTCAGCGACAGGTGACTTTTACAGAATTTTGATGGCTTTTGGCTCTTTCCCCCGGGAAGTGGCGAATTCGGGCAGCATTTATATATTTGCGGCAAATCTTTCCTTATTTTCACCTTCTCCATTGGAAGCGCGCACTTTGATCTCTTTAAGTATTCGTTCCCATCAACTGTGACATATCCTTCAGAGCAGCCCGGCGTCTTGCACTTGTGTGTTACCCACTTATTGTCCGATGCACAAATGTCTTCCCAAACTACTCTACATAACTCTTCGGTGTTCAAATGTCTGCCACAGTACGAATATTCACACTTCAAGTCAGTCTCGGCCAATTTGCCCTTGCTGAGATAATAGTTTACTACTATCCAAAGAAACCAAGCATTATTCACTCGTTGTTCATTTAACTCCCACTCTTCATCATTTGTTCGCGCAAACTTTTGTAATTCACTCAACCGTTCACTGTCTTTCATCTTAAAGTTTAGGTTGTAAACTTTAGCACGCGATTGAAAAGTGGCTCCGGATACCCAGATATTATTGCTCATATCTTCTAAAAGCTGCGTTTCAAACACTGTCTTTGAAGACACCTGGAAATACGGGTTCCCCGCATGATTCACGTCCTCAAAAATTTTGGAACCTTCCTTGCTTATTTTGTAGCTAGGAAAGTATTTAACTTTGCATTTCTCACACTGACCATGAAACTGTGCTCCAACATAAGTGCCTCCCATTGTGTATACTAAGGGAAATGACGGCCGACTGTCCATCTTTATATTCTTGCCACAGCATTGCATTTTCGTAGGAAGTAGAATAACCGGCTTGAACGCACTTCTACCGCTCTTTTTGAACAGCCGAGAACTCAAATCCCGTTGTAATAGTGAAGGATACTTGGCCTATAACACTTTAAAGACTGTCCTACAGTTTGTTTTGTCCGTTAAATGCAGGTGCTTTCCATCCTTCCGGTCACTACCACCAAGACACACTGATGGTGTTGCCGTATTAATTTCTCTCGTTTGGCTACGCACAAAGTCCGCCACTAGTTCAAATCTGTTGGGTGTTCCCTCAGGAAAATGACCGACTCCAAACAGAAGAGAATTAAATTCTTCATGATCAACAAGTATTGCACACATTTTTCTTCCACTGTTCACATTGACAATTCACCGGCTACAAACAACTTTTGATTTGGGTTAGGTGTGAGTATCGTTCAATGTTATCCTTAATTTGACCATGACAAAGGTTGTTATGCATACCATTACTTAACTGTAATTTACATCACCTCGCAATTGGTTACAACCCCATCACAATAAATAAAAGGTATCCGACAAACGATACCTTCGGCTTTTGAGTAATCATTACCAATTACCGAACCTGTCGGTAACTTCTCATTTGTATGGCGTTTACATTCCATTGTTTTTTGCGCCTTCCCTATTGGTTACAATGCCATCACAATTATTAATAACGATATCCCCCAAACGATACTTTTAGCTTTTGAAAACAAATCATAACGCTTAACCGCCTTACTGTTCATTTCCTGAGTTCATTTTCACAATGTCACTCGTTCACAAACTTCCAGAAAACTTAAACAAAGCTTTGATTTACCAGAGAATTTCTGCCGGACAAGCGATTTCATTTCCATGGGAGAAAACCTCTAACCAAACACGAAATCTGGTTCGCGCGTATGCCGACGGCTTGGGTTGTCCAGCAGAATACATTCTATTTCCGCTCCTTACGGTTACTGCATCCTTTATTGGAACACATGGAAGGATCCAGATCAACGACAGCTGGGAAGAGCCTGCCATAGTTTGGTTTAATGTGTGCGTGAGAAAAGGGCAGAAGAAAACCGCAGCACTTAACGTTCTTGCTAGGCCCGTCAGGGAAATTGAACAAGATCTCCAGATCGACTTCAAACAGGACAATCCCGAAGCACAAGATAAAGACCTGCCGCGTTTGCTAGTTGACCATTTCTCCTTCGAAAAATTACACCAAGTAATGTCCCAAAATAACAACAAGGTTCTTGGTGCATATGACGAACTAACTCAGTTTTACAATATGCTTGACCATTACAAAACCAACTCTACTTTGGACCGAAAGACACTGCTAGCCCTTAACGGAGGAGCGCAATGGACACGGGACTTTAAAAACGGTTCAGCGACGATGGATTCCACTTGCCTTAACATCATCGGCTTCATCCAACCTGCTTACGTTGTTAAGCTACTCTCACAAGATGACTTCGATGGCTTTAATGACCGACAGCTATATGTGTGCCCTGTAGAGCGAGATGTTGATTATGACGAATTGGTACCATTTGATCCAACCACAAACCCCCAACTGAAACGTGTCTACGAGATCATTGGTAATTTCCACAAGGCCCCAGTTACCTACAAAATGGATAAAGATGCCCACGAACTGTTTAAAAACTATCACGACGAGCTCAAACGAAGAAAACTTTCTATCAAGTTTGACGAAAACCGGCGCGGAATCATCGCAAAGGCGATTGGTCAAATGGCACGCATGTGTATGATTGTTCATGTCTTAGACAACGCTGTTGAAATGGCACAACGAGAGCTTGATACTGATGAGCACAATGACACTCGAGATCAAGTTTTGTCCACCATCGGAAAACATGCTGCTCTACAAGCAATTACCATTATGAATTACGTTGTGGACACAAAGTTTGCGATGATGCCACCAGAAGAGAAACTACAGGATGCACCTGAACCAGCACTAAGCACTTCAGCTATGCCAGTCAATGCCGAGAATTCTTCCCAAACCCCAGCCTCCTACTTTCCACAAGAAACGCTCACAGACCTTTATGGGAAATACGTCAAGAAAGTGTTGCTGCACAAGGGAACTGTAGTTAAAGCCAGCGAAGTTTCCGGTCGCCATCTAATGCCCCCTGTCAATCCACTGCCCAACACAACCAACCGCTATCCAACTTTGGCTGCAGAAGGTTTCCTAAAGTCTATGGAAAGTTTGGGACTCGGAGACATTGACCGCACTGCAAACGGTAAAAGCATATTACTTCGCAAGAGACGCCTCGAAGACATGCCAACAGAGGCCAAAAACAAACTTAGAAAAATCAAACTCAGTGATGAAGAATATGAACAATCCATGGAATAGACGTTTCCCTTTGGAATAAATTGGACAAATTTCCAATAAGTTTTTTCAACTATTTTATAAAGTAACCTTGTTATTGGAGTCTTCTTATGCTGTAACGTATATAAACATCAATTGCTATAAGATTTACAGGTTTCTATTCATATAAAAATGTGATGTTACATATTTTCAGCATTTTCTTTCATTCCAACTCTTGTAATAAGGTGAACATGATTTAAAAACAAACTTAGAAAATAGAACTCAGTGACCAAAAATATGAACAATCCATGAAATAGACATGCCTCTTTAGAATAAGATCGCAGCGCGAGTTCGATTTGAAATCACAAGTATGATTTCAGACCAAAATTGCACGACCCGAAGTTCAATTGCCACTTTATTAAATCCATTTTGAAATCGCACAATTTTATCGCCTTAAATTTAGATTTTTGTTGTACTGTTTCAGTAGCCGGTTTGTTAAAAAAAGCGGAACCGGAAACGCGTTTACGTCTCATTTAGTATGCAAAACGATGTCATGTGACGAAAACTTATTCGAGCATGACAAAGAAACAAGCAGTTCTGAAGTCAGAACGAAAATAGTGTACTTCAGGGATAAAAGTTCAATTCACGTCGCCTGAATCAATTATGGAAGGCCTTCCTTTCTTCTGTGGTTGAGGCTGAGATTTTTCATTGTCTTTGGAGAAGGAATTTAGAGGTGCATATCCTGTGTAATTCTGCGATCGATTTCTTTTGAGTTGTGAAACTCCCTCGAGTGCACGATTCCCAGTGGATAGTACGTTTTTTCCTTTTAAATACCGTTCAATGGCATGATTTTGAGGGAGTCCAGCTCGTTATCATCTCCGTTTCTTTTTGTGACCTCGGCGTAGGACTCAATACTCAGGAACTTATCAAGTTCTTTCGGCTACATTTGTTTTAAGATATTTCCAAGATGGCGGGACTGGCACGGGCTTCGCAAGACGTTCATTCATTCACTATTTTGTGCAGTGTGGCGTATTTTGACTATGTTTATTCACAGCGACAGAGTTTAGCTCTTTTGTTGCTTCGTTTGAAACTACCAGAAACCTGGAAACATCTACCTTCTTGAGATGGCTCTGAATTTGTTGTTGTGTGGTTTTCATTTTATGTTTTACTGGACTCCGTATCGTACGGATCTTGAGCAGATGTTGAAGAAAAATCGCCAAAATATTCATCAAAATGGACACTGAAAGCTGGAAACTTCCATTAAAGTAGGTCTTCAGCCTGAAGGAGCTCATAATCGTCATTCAGAAACTGTAATTAATTAAATTCGTCAATTTTTTTGGAAAAAAAGTACAATAACAACAAAGTTTTGGCAATAATAGTTGCAAAATTCTCCACAAAGTGGCCTTTTGCCTTTCATTTTCCTGAAATTTTATTGATTACTTTAAACTAATCTTGAAATCTGATTGGTTGTGTTGTTTTACTGTCCCATTTTCATTGGCTGAGAAAAAGATGCGATTTGGAGCAAAAAATAGTGCGATTCGTGAATAAATCGCACCACTTAGAGCCAATCAGATTGCAAGGATAACCAGTGATTTCAAAATGGATTTAATAAATCATGATATTATCACTAAAAACTGCTAGAAATGTATGACAATAAATTTGATATATCAAAAGTGATAGCAATGCTTGATATAATGATATTCTGCAATATCGCACCTCACTCTATCTTTTGCCCACCTCTCGCCATCTTTCGACATGCTATGTAAACGACTGAAAGACCGTTTACCTGTGAAACTGCCAATTTTTCCGGTTATTAGCGGAACAAGTGACAAGTGTATGATAATTACTGACCTCAAATGAATGAAAAAGATTGTGGACTCCCGATTTACGGGATAATTCAAACGATTTTAATGTAGTCGATTGGCTCTCAAAGACTGGCCTGTGAAATAGCCGCCTCTCCCCGGAAAAAAAATCGGAGAGAGACGTCCTCTCTCTCCGACTTTTTTTCCGGGGAGAGGCGGCTGTGACCCGCTTTACGGGATAATTCAAACGATTTTAGTCTAGTCGATCGGCTCTCAACAGTGACTTCCGGTAGAATTGGGCCGCTACCGCTCAGTTAATATTGGGAAGATGTAAACATTCAAAACAGTCGATTTATCTCTCACAGAATGACTTCTTGATCTCCTAACCTTAGTTTGATGTCAAATAAATCCATCTTTCATGACTAAAAGTTGAGTTTGACCAAAAAGAAGTCCGTTGTGCTTACATTTTGACGTAGCATGTCGAAAGTTTCAACGCGGGTAACACTGAAAGCGGGTGTAAAATATCATGACATAACTCCCTATGATTACATGCGTGTCTCAAGATACGAAAGCACCAAACTGAATAGACGCGAATGTGCTCGCATACGGCTCTTTGTATTTGTTACATATTGTAAAAGTCAGAGTGTATTGCCACTGAAAACCTTTCGAGACGAAATCCGATAGGAGATCGAGTAATATTGGTTTTCCGTGGACAAAAACCTAGTACCAGAATAATTTTAAGTATATTAAAAACCTTTTCGCATTTTCCAAAATTTAACGTTATAAATAGTAGCCTGAAATTACAGCAAAGACAATTTTCCCATGGAATCTCCAGAAAATAAATTTTAAAAATCCGAGAAATTGTACAACCACAAGTCAAATTTCAACATCAGTTTCATTTCACCAGTACTTTCAAGTGTTTCTTATGAAATTTGTTTTCGACATTTGATGTTGTTAGAAATGATTTCTTTGGAGAGGATATTTAATACAGTCACATAGAAGTTTGCAATACGGTGTAAGTAATCGTGGTGCAAAGATTTTGTCCACTTGTTTATAGTCGAACTTCTGGTGGATTCCTTCTTAAAAATATAACGACGATGATTATTTGGAACTTCACATAATTTAAAAAACTCACAGCATTACAGAATGATCAGTGACGATTTTTTAAAGCCATTCTATAGCATTTCAGTTTTCCCAACGAAAACAAATTATAACAAAAATGATTGTTACAAATACTGAGATTGCCATAACTTGGAGCATGAAAATTAAAGTGACGATGGTCAGTTACGCGATACCATAGCATTTCAGTTTTCCCAGTGTGTGGTAACCTTTGGCACTACCGTTTGTATCCCCAAACCTGAGCTGTTTAACTGGCAGATGTGTCTTGTCAGTAAGGAGACCGCTGTCTTCACGCCATACTTGGTCATTCTTATCACAGTTACAGCCATATCTGGGATCTGCACATGAGTTGGTCATCCCGCATACGCACTTACCACTGCCAGGTGATGCTCCACCCCAGTACGTCATCTTACTAGAATCACGTGACACCCACCAGGCATATGCTCCGTACCTATGAAGCATCACTGAATCATAGCACTCGTACTTGATAAACTGCTCACAGTGTGTTGAGACTCTGGTGAGACTCGCCAGCTGAGAGAGACTCGCTCCTGTGTAATGAATGTCACGTGAGTAACTACCACGACCGCTATACCCATTCACGTACGTTCTGCTCTCACTGTCGTGACTGATAACTGTCACGCCAACTCCATTCTTGTCACTCATGTCACAATAAACTGTAAATGGTGTCAGGCCTCCCGCGGCATCTGAGTCAATGGCGTAATTGCCGCTTACACTGCTGACGTATTTTCTTATTAAAGAGCAACTGGAAGGTGTAATAACTGGAGAATTGACATTGACTTTAGCTTCTATGGTTGTCAAAGCATTAGTCGCTCTACAGGTGTAAGATCCTTCGTCTGATTTCTTGATGTTCCTTATAAGCAGTGTTCCATTCTGTAGAACATTGGACTCTACAGGAAGTGAAAACTTACCATCCTTGGCCCAGGCGATTGTTGTTCTCAGGTCACTCTCGGCCACACATGGTAGATGAACACTTGAACCAAACGCAGAGGGCGTCACTTCAAGAGGAGGACGAACTTTGAATTTCAGGGGAGGAAATATCACGAGTTGAGCCGTGTCTGTTGCTGATCCCAGAATATTCTCCGCCTTACAAATGTATGTTCCACCGTCTTTTCTTGTCACACTGTGTATTGTCATGGTTCCATTCAAAACTTCAGTTCTGTTTTCAGCCAAACTACCAACTGACTTCGACCACGTGATACGGGGAAGCGGCTGAGCAGTCGCAGTGCAGGCGATGGTGACGTTTTGTTTTTCTTCAGCCATCAATCCATTCGATGAAAATAAAAGTTGAGGAGGAACTGTCGAGAAATGAAAAGTTATGATTATTCGGTCAAGGTATAGGTTATGTTACGTTTTTTGTCTCCGGTTTAGTATTCAAGAATGAGACTGACTAAAGTCTGACTTTAGAAAAAAAGGCTCAGTTGTTCAAAGTGTTGATAACGCTAACCAGTTGATAAATGGTGATCCAGTAGATAAATGTTGACAAAAGAATCTACGCTTCCACTAAGTAGCGATTTATCCGATAAATAACAGATATCCTCATATTATTTTTATTATCAATCTTAAGATTTATCTTTCCAATGTGCCTGTTAGACAGCATCAGATTCTGCCTCTAAACAGCCAAATCATAAAATAAATCTACTTACACTGAACATTTAATTTCGCCGAGGCATTGACTTCTCCCAGCAAATTCTCCGCTCTGCAGCTATAAACACCGTCGTCTCCAGGTCTAACGTCCTTCACAATCAGAGCACCACTGGACTCTACCACGTGACGAGCCACAGGAAGCAATGAATTCAGCTTAGACCACGTGACTTTTGGTGTTGGATTACCATCGGCTGTACATTTCAAGATGGCCGTCTGACTTTCATTGACTGTCATTCCAACAGGACCCTGCAGTAGAGATGGAGCCGAGATGGACTGGCCCGGGTCACCTTTGTCGCCTTTCATACCCGGCGGGCCTCTAGGTCCCACAGGACCGGGGTCTCCCGGAATTCCACCATCTCCCTTTATACCCATGGGTCCTTGACCTCCTATTGGTCCATGTTTACCGGGAGGTCCGTTCGAGCCGGGTCTCCCTGGGGGTCCGGGTCTCCCTCGAATTCCCGGTCTTCCTCGTTTTCCCGTATTCCCTTTTGGTCCTGCACGGCAGAGGGTGTGATCTTTAGCACAGACTTGGTTTTGCAGCAGACTAAGTTCTTGTTTGATCAACACTTGTACTTCAGAGGCTGTTAGGGTCCATTTCTGTTGTGATTCATCTCGTGAAGAACGTCTTTTTCTTGACAGCGTTTCTTGTTCATATGAAAAATGCAAATCATTTTAAAATCGTACACTCGAAGCCATATGGTATTCACCGGTTTTTGTGATGCAATAATCAGACAAGCTAGTGGACAAGAGATCTCCTTTTCTATCAGATTGGGTTTCAGCAATATGTCGTTAGCCTCCATATTTCGTATTCATTTGCGTTGGGAACAAAACAGTATCCCGTTCATTTTTTTCTAAATATCTTGAATCGAGAAAATCCCTGTCGATGGTGAAGACGACGCTCACCACAATAATTAAGGACTGAAGATTTTTAATGAGTTACATGGTATGAAACTTACCTTTGGTCGGTTGCCAATGGCGGCCTGAAACCTTAACTTGCCATTGTTCATAACTTTGTTGAACTTTTCGAAGGATTTCTGTCTCCATGTTATCACAGAATGTTACTGAGTGTGATATCAGTCGATGATGTTCTTGTATTCTGAATTCCACATGAATTAGCGCGATACAACACACAACAGACAACAGCAAGCCTGACCCGGAACACAAGCGGTCCAGTGTTTGTCTTCTGTTCGCCTGCTTCTCTTCGTTGTCTTGTTTTGATTGTTTCATTACTGCAACGGTAAAACAAACAAACTGATCGAGATATCAAACCGATACTGAGTCTGTTTTCCTTGCTTTTGAGCTGGTTACAGACCAGTTCACTGTGGGTTTTAATGGTGTATGTGAAGACGATAAAAAGCTTTTGATGTTTGAACTGATGAAAGTGTAACCTGAATCTTGATGTTGGCTGAATGAGATAAAAATAGCAGAACTTATCTACGCTTGTAATGGAGATTCAGTATCACAGGAAGTACCTATCATCATGTAATTAGACACATTTATAATCTGTTCCGTCATTCTAGGAGAACTTGAGACTTCTCGAATTTAGTATGTCTTTTTTGTCCATTTCCTGAAAGCCGGCCTTAATTCTTTGTCTTTCCGAAAATAATAACTGACAATTTTCTGGTACTCAAAACGACATTTTTATTAATCCGAAACAACGGGCATTATGAACGTCTCATAACACGATTAAAGTTCCAGGTGACAACCAGTCTTTAGAAAATCGGAGGGATTAAAGGGCTTCCTGACAGATACCTTACCAGGTGTTTAACGCCGGAAACGATCCGTTTGTATTCTTGGCTGCGTCAGTTTTAATTTTGCGCTTATAATGTTCATGTTTTCTATTTTTTCTAAAATCTGCGTGGAAAACTTGAGGAGGAGGAGGAGGAGGAGGAGGAAGAGTTTATAGGTTGTATATGCCATCGACATTTGTTTATTTTTTAATTGAGGGAAGCGGCCGGGAGGGGTAACTGTGTATGATAGGTATGAAGCTTATGTCACGTGGTCTCTCTATTGCTGATGTACGCTATTCATCTGAAAAGGAGTTATTTCCTTTACGTGCCCATCTTGTGGCTGGTTTGGTCACTTTTTTTTGCAACCGTGTCATGAGAATATCACAGTGCGAAGAAAAAAAGAGTGAGCTGATCTTAAGAATTAGACTGCCTCCGTACAAAGACCAAGTCAACCTAAACATCGGAAACCGGAGTAAATGATCCATTAATGTTTAGAACTCAGCTGACGTACAATGCAAAAGTGAACTACCCAAAAAACCTGATTGCTGCGCAATTCTGGATTATATGTGCTTAATATCAAGTGCCACCACTGATTACAGAGACTAGCTGTACTGTAATTATAAAACGGCTTACTGTATAGCTATACCGTCCGTCACTGAAAATTGCTCTTCATTTCGTCACGCATCATCTCGCTTCCTGTAAAGGGATTTCGTGTCATTCTTGTGGCCTATGTGTGCTCTCACAGGATGCCACTAGTTTCATGGGGAGAGGGGAAATAGATAGGGGAGTTCAGATCAAGGGAGGAGGTCCAAATCTTCTGGGAGCCTGCAACGAACGTTTCAAAGGCATCTACAACACGATAGACACACAAGCAAAGCATCAGCTACTTCTTTATTAACTTATAGGTTCTCGAAATAGTCGTGGGCAAAGCACGCTTACAGTTAAAAGCGCAAAAGCTTGTTTTTCAGCCATAATATGAGAACAGCACACCTTAACTTTTAATCTCACGGTGCACTCGCGCGTCCTTATTTCATAAGTTGCGGATATTTCAGGGATCACTCATCTTGAAAAAAATTTTTTTGCTTTAAGTTGATCTGTCGTATCTGTTTTGACATCAGTGGTTACCAGCTCTGCTTACAGGAAAATGATTTAAAATATCTTGACATAGCTCCTTGTGATTACACGCGTGTCTTAAGATAGGAAAACGCCAAACTGAATTAACCCGAATGTGCCTGTAGTTATGAAGGTTATTACTTTAACATACGTCACGATCTGCGCATCTTGAAAAGTTTAGCCTAAATTTTTCAAGTTCGTCGTTTGTAATCCTTTTAAATCTTTTCCATCCTTGTTCCTTGATAGTTTATTATTATCTCTTTGATGTTTTTCTATCTTAGCAAACGACTATTTTCAGGTTTCCTTCAGTTTCAAAGGTAATTTTGTCCATCATGACAAAAATAACTCATCGTGGTGCTGAACTATGGAATTCTCTTCCAAATCCGATGAAAACAGTACAGTCTCCTAAGTCATTTCGTAAATCTCTTTTTACATTCAGTCTCCACAATAGTGTAGTAATTTTCTTCTATCGTGAAATTTTGAAATTCTTTTAAGTAATTTGTTAGCACGGCTTTCTTGGAAACCAATACTTTGTAACTGAAGAGATACCGTGTTGAAATAAATTTTCTGTCTGTCTGTCAAACTCAAAATGGCGTGACTGAGCTCCTTTAAGTGACACAATTTTATGCTCTCGTATGGCTCTTTGTGTTTGTTACATATTAGAAAAGTCAGAATGCATTGCCACTGAAAAATAATAATTGCCATTTCCGAACTTCCCATGTATAACTTAAACAGCTTAAAGCAATATAAACTGATGAGGAGTTTTTACGCTATGCCATAGCATTTTAGTTTTCCCAGTGTGTGGTAACCTTGAGCAGGACCGCTTGCATCCCCAAACCTGAGCTGTTTAACTGGCAGATGTGTCTTGTCCGTGAGGAGGCCGCTGTCTTCACGCCATACAGCATCATTCTTATCACAGTTACAACCATATCCACCTGCACATGAGTTGGTCATCCCGCATGCGCACTTACCACTGCTAGGTGATGCTCCACCCCAGTACGTCATCTTACTAGAATCACGCGACACCCACCAGGCATATACTCTGTACCTAGTAAACATCACGGAGTAATAACACTCGTACTTGATAAACTGCTCACAGTGTGATGAGACTCTGGTGAGACTCGTCAGCTGAGAGAGACTCGCTGCTGTGTAACGAATGTTACGTGAATAAGTACCAGGGTTGACATACCCATTGCCATTCACATGCGTTCTGCTCTCACTGTCGTGACTTATGACTGTCACGCCAACTCCATTCTTGTCACTCATGTCACAATAAACTGTAAATGGTGCCAGGCCTCCCGAGCCATCCGGATCAATGACGTAATTACCGCTTACACTGCTGATGTATTTTCTTATCAAAGAACAAGAGGTCGCAATAATTGGAGAATTGACTTTGACTTTCGCTTCTATTGTTGTCAGCGCATTAGTCGCTCTGCATGTGTAAGATCCTTCGTGTGATTTCCCAACTTTCTGAATGTTCAATGTTTTATTCCGTAGAACCTTGGACCCTACGGGAAGTAAAGAGTTGCCTTCCTTAGTCCAATCGATTGTCGGTTTCAGATCACTCTCGGCCACACACGGCAGATGAATGCTGTAACCAATCACAGGTGTCACTTCCTGAGGAGGACGGACTCTAAACCGAAGACGAGAAAATATCACTACTAACGAAGTATCTGTTGCTGATCCCAGAAGATTGCCTGCCTTACAAATGTAAGTTCCACCGTCAATTCTTGTCACACTGTGTATTGTCAGGGTTCCATCCAACACTTCAGTTCTGTTTTCAGGTAAACTACCAACTGCTTTGGACCACGTGATGCTGGGAAGTGGCTGACCGGTGGCACTGCAGGCGATGGTGATGTTTTGTGTTTCTTGAGCCATCTTTCTATTGGATGACAATGAAAGTTGAGGAGCGACTGTCGAGAAATGGGAAAATTATGATTTATTCGGTATAGTTTTTGTTACATTTTTTGTCTCCGGTTTAGTACTCAAGGAAGAGACCAAGTCTGACTTTAGAGCAATAGGGTCAGTTGTTCAAAGGGTTGATAACGCTAACCACGTGATAAATCGTGATCCAGGAGATAAGCGTCGACGAAAGAAACCATGCTTCCACTGAGTGGCGATTTAGCGCCCGGTGTATAAAATATGATAAATGATATCCTGATGTTATTTTTATTATCACTGTAAACGTTTATCTTTCGAATGTGACTGTTCGACAGTTGTTTCTGCCTCTAAACAGCCAAATACATAAAATAAAGCTACTTACACTGCACAGTTAATTTCGCCGAGGCATTCACTTGTCCCAGCAAATTCTCCGCTCTGCAGCTATAAACACCGTCGTCTCCAGGTCTAACGTCCTTCACAATCAGAGCGCCACTGGACTTTACCACGTGACGACCAACGGGAAGCGATGAATTCAGTTTAGACCACGCGACTTTTGGTCTTGGATTACCATCGGCTGTACATTTCAAGATGGCCGTCTGACTTTCATTGACTGTCATTCCAACAGGACTCTGCAACAGAGATGGAGCCGAGATGGACTGGCCCGGGTCACCTTTGTCGCCTTTCATACCCGGCGGGCCTCTAGGTCCCGCGGGACCGGGGTCTCCCGGAATTCCAACATCCCCCTTTACACCCATGGGTCCTTGACTTCCTATTGGTCCATGTTTACCAGGAGGTCCGTTTGAGCCGGGTCTCCCTCGAGTTCCCGGTCTTCCTCGTCTTCCCGTGTTCCCTTTTGGTCCTTCACGACAGAGCGTGTCATCTTTAGCACAGACTTGGTTTTGCAGCAGACCAAGTTCTTGTTTGATCAACACTTGTACTTCAGAGGCTGTTAGGGTCGATTTTTGTTTTGAATCATCTGTTAAAGAGCGTCTTTTTCTTGAGAGGGTTTCTTGTTCACCTGGAAAATAAGAACTTTTTCAAATCGTACACTGTCATACAGTTGAGACCTACTATTTGGAACTCTCAAGGGAAACGAAAAATCGTTCGATATAGCGGGAGTTCGAAATAGTCGATGGTAAAAGAATGAAGGGCAAATCCAAGGGAAATGGTTATGAGTTCGAAATAACGGGGAATTCCCAATAACCGAGTTCAAATTAGCGTGGTAGAACTGTATAAGAATTTGGTATTCAACGGTTTCTGTGATCCAATAATCAGACAAGCTAGTAGAAAAATATGGGAAAAGAGATTTCCGCCTCTATTAGATTGGGTTTCAGCAACATACCGTAAGCCTCTTTATTTGGTGTTCATTTTTGTTGAGGACAAATTCTATTGGAAAAAAATATCTATGGTGGGTGAAGAGGACGCGCACCATAATAATTCAGGAGATATGAAACTTGCCTTTGGTCGGTTGCCAATGGCGGCCTGGAACCGTAAATTGCCATCGTTTATAATTTTGTCGCACTTTTCGAAGGATTTCTGTCTCCATGTTGTCACAGAATGTTACTGAGTGTAATATCAGTCGATGATGTTCTTGTATTCTGAATTCCACGTGAATAAGCGCGATACAACACACAACCGACAACAGCAAGCCCGACCCGGAAAACAAGCAGTCCAGTGTTTGTCTTCCGGACCTGTTCGTCTGCTTCTCTTCTTTGTCTTGTTTTAAATGTTTCATTACTGCAACTGTAAAACAAACAGACTGATCGAGATATCAAACCGATACTGAGGTTGTTTTTCTTGCTCTTGAGCTGCTTACAGACCAGTTCACTGTGGGTTTTCTTGGTGTAGCTTGGTGTACGTGCTTGAAGGCAATAGACTGCTATTGTTGTTAGACGTTCACTGATAAAAGTGTAACCTGAATCTTGATGTTAGCAGAAATAAGATAAAAATAGCTGGATTTGTCTGTGCTTGTAATGGAGATTCAGTATCACAGGAAGTACATTTCATCATCTTATTAAATGACAGTATTGGCGAACATGCTGTCAGCGCTTTCTCTAAATGCTTTAAAGTGCTGTTTCATGCGCTATCTGGAGTGCTTTTAATGCTCTATAGGCTATATTTTTAGGCTTGCACGTAGTATTTTTATCTGTTCGGTCATTCTAGGGAAACTCGAGTCTCCGAATTTATTAGGGCTTTTTTTTCTACAATAAAAACCCGCGAGTAAGAACCTGCATTTTCCCAAGTTAGGCTAAACGGGTTCTTACATAAATTGTATCTAAGGCCCAGTTCAGACGTCAAACGTTTCATGAGCCGAACCAGGAGCCATAATCGGGGACGGAGACCGTAAGTCTCGGGATTCGCGCGCACCCATGATATGGGACAATTTTTCTATTTTTAGAACAAATTGCGCCATCCTGACGTCATATATCCGCGCGGATTCACGCACATGTCAGGGGCTTTCGCGTGGATGTTGTCACGTTGCGTGATCAAATGGTGAGAGTTGAGAGATTCTCTTGCGTATTTTTCACAGCGATGGCAGGGAATAAGGCAGGGAATACAAACCAGGGCGCTTATATGTAGTTTTATGCTCTGAGCTAACGGAAAAGGTGGGTTTTTCAGGGTTGAAAACAAGACTTCAATCTCGCGCTGGGAATGAATAATAAGATCTGCTCACACCAGTCGTAAGCTTACGCGTATGCTTAAAAATATAGCAAGAAAACTCTCTACTCTGGTATCGAGTTAATTTGTGAGTTTCTCAGACAATTTTTAATCATAACCAAAACCTGTTTTGATGGTTTCTTATTGTCTCTGCTTGTTTGGTGAGTTTGCAAAAGTTTTTGAAAGGAAAGTCTGACACGTACAATTAGCTCATTTGGACAGTGCATGCTGCTCGTGCACTTTCAAGTCCGAGTCGGTGTTTTCATTTGTCAACAAATCTTGACAAAGATTTCTTTCGTTATCTTTTGTGCTGAGATGCTGCAACAAATTTCACGAATGCAAAAAGGCTACTTACATCATGTGTGTTTCTTCAACATAAGCATAGTGAAGTTTTACACTGCGAAAATGAAAATAGACAAGGAGTTTTGATAACTCGATCATGTAAATCGAAATTGTTATTCCAAGTTGATTAAAGAAAGCGTCATGGTAACTTCGCTGATTGTTTCTGCTTTATTCACATAATTTCAGCTTAGCTTTTAATATGGTGTCAAACATTTATCAATCTTAAACATATTTAAAAACTATAGAGCTATTGTTTGAGTTCGATGTACGCTTTCACACGAAAGTGCGGCGGAAGTACAATTTGTCATGTTTACCATAGGCGGCCCAAGCTCTCAATTTTATCCTTTTTTTTGTCCTTTTTATGCGAACGTTCAGGCTAACGTGACATATGGCATGTACTATTACATAACGACCGAATTTGACCACGCGAAACATGACTCTCGCCTTGCAGCATATGGAGGTGTTGTGTTACAACGGTTTGAATTTATAAAAGTTTGCATGGGAATGCAACGGCTTTGCTTGAAAAGCCAATTATTCTTATATTTTGTGAATAAAGTCCACTTACCCAGTTGCTGTGTTGTATTCTTTGTTGTTTGCCAGCTCCTCGGGCCGATCTAACGCGATTTCGGCGAGTTATCGTTCTGTGGGTTTCCACTAGTAGTGGAATACAACACAGCAACTGGGTAAGTAGACTTTATTCACAAAATATAAGAATAATTGGCTTTTCAAGCAAAGCCGTTGCATTCCCATACAAACCTTTATAAATTCAAACCGTTGTAACACAACACCTCCATATGCTGCAAGGCGAGAGTCATGTTTCGCGTGGTCAAATTCGGTCGTTATATAATAGTACATACCATATGTCACGTTAGCCTGAACGTTCGCATAAAAAGGACAAAAAAAGGATAAAGTTGAGAGCTTGGGCCGCCTGTGTGTTTACTGACTGTACAAAACACGCATCGGTGGGCGCTCTCATTCATCGAAAACAGAGAATTTACTGGATTTTTACACGAATAAAACTGAGCAGTATCTACGGACGTAAAGTTATTAAGCCTTGATGAAACATCAAGCGTTGCTTACAATTCAAGCGAAACTCAAACTAGCAATTATTTTGTTTTACTTTCCGGTCGCGATAGACTGACAAATTCCTCGCAAGCGTGTGGCAAGAGGAGCCAGGAAACTATGAAGTCCTGAAGCTCTGCTTTATCTAAATATATCCAGCTAGTTTTTTGCTGTGTAATGGAAAAGCTGTTAATCTTCAACATATGTGAAATTTAAAGTGGAGTAATGTACAGCTCATGTAAACGAAGCATCAGTCGGAACACAACTTGGTCAGCGATATATACAAGCTTACAGCGGAACATACCTAAATTCGACACTGTCTTACTTCACTCAAACTGGAGCAGCTTACGACGAAAATACTTAAGCAAAATTCCAACCGACGTAAACGCGTTGAGTTGCGGGGCAAAAGCATGAAACATTTCGGGAATTTCGGACGCCATTTCCCCCGCGCGACATCCGCAAAATCCTCGCAGCATGTACGCGCGTGTGCCGCATGTGATGGCGCAATTTGTTCTAAAAATAGAATTATTGTCCCATATCATGGGGACAACCCCAATACTTGAAATGGCGCGCGCTTACGGTCTCCGTCCCCGATTATGGCTCCTGGCCGAACTTAATTCGAATTTGGACCGACTCAAATTATTAAAAGTACACCCGTTGATTCGACTTAATTCGCCGGACTTATTTAGTTTGAACCAAATCACATCGAAATGTCAGCGATTTTCAGGCAAAGTGTAAACTGCTTGTAAAATACGTTATAATACTGTAATTTATGCATTAGGTTCGGTACATGAAAAGGTCGACGGCTGAATCAAAGCCGTTCCAAAGCCGAAATTCCCGGCTGAGCTAGCCGGGAAGAACGGCTCAGAGTTCCAAATTCAAATAGCCTTTCTCAATTGATTCAGACGCCGAACTTTTCATGTACTTAATTCAACGTATTAGGTTCGGCTTATGAAAAGTTCGGCGTCTGAACTGGGCCTGAGAAACATTTAGGCCGCTTAGGCCCAGTTCAGACGTCGAACTTTTCATGAGCCGAACTTAATTAGAATTTGGACCGTCCCAAATTATCAAAACTACACCTGTTGATTCAGACGTCGAACTTAATTCGCCGAACTTTATTTAGTTTAAACCAAATTACATCGAAAATGTCAGCGATTTTCAGGCAAAGTAAAAACTGCTTGTAAAATGCGTTATGATAATTTATACATTAGGTTCGGCTCATGAAAAGTTCGACGTCTGAATCAAAGCCGTTCCAAAGCCGAAATTTCTGGCTGAGCTAGGCGGGAAGAACGGCTGGGCCGTTCCAAATTCAAAAAGCCGTTCTTAACTGATTCAAACGCCGAACTTTTCATGTACTTAATTCAATTTATTTGGTTCGGCTCATGAAAAGTTCGACGTCTGAATCAAAGCCGTTCCAAAGCCGAAATTTCTGGCTGAGCTAGGCGGGAAGAACGGCTGGGCCGTTCCAAATTCAAAAAGCCGTTCTTAACTGATTCAAACGCCGAACTTTTCATGCACTTAATTCAATGTATTTGGTTCGGCTCATGAAAAGTTCGACGTCTGAATCAAAGCCGTTCCAAAGCCGAAATTTCTGGCTGAGCTAGGCGGGAAGAACGGCTGGGCCGTTCCAAATTCAAAAAGCCGTTCTTAACTGATTCAAACGCCGAACTTTTCATGTACTTAATTCAATGTATTTGGTTCGGCTCATGAAAAGTTCGACGTCTGAATCAAAGCTGTTCCAAAGCCGAAATTTCTGGCTGAGCTAGGCGGGAAGAACGGCTGGGCCGTTCCAAATTTAAAAAGCCGTTCTTAACTGATTCAAACGCCGAACTTTTCATGTACTTAATTCAATGTATTTGTGTTCGGCTCATGGAAAGTTCGGCGTCTGAACCGGGCCTTAGGTTCTCAAATGGGTTCTTATTTTCTTAAGAAAATAATTTTAGTTAAGCTGTCAAATTTAGTGGTTTTCAACCTATCCCTTACATAAAATTAGCATAAAAAGTATTTTATTTATGCAATAACGACTTTTATTGAAAAAAGAAGTGCTTACCACTCAAGTGGTCATGTGGAAGTCTTACCTTTGTACATAACATGATTCAGAAAATAAAAGCCTGTTTGAAATTTTAGGCTAAACAGGTTCTTGTACAGAGGGGGTCTAACTGGCAAATTTTAGCCTAGCAGCTTCTTAAAAGTTAAATCTTACTCGTGGGTGGCTACTGTATTTCCCAAAAATGGGGCTTAGGTCTTTGTCGTTCCGAAAATCATAGCTGACCATTTTCTGTTTTCGTTTTAATTAATCCGAAAACAACGAGCATTATAAATTTCTCATATCATGATTAAAGGTCCAGGTGACAGTTCTAGCTAATTCTCTTTAGAAAATCGGAGGGATCAAAGGTCTTCCTGTCAGATAACTTACCAGGTGTAGATTTCGGGCTTATAGTGAGTTTTAATTCTTGGGCTGACAATGTACATGTTTTCTGTGTTTTCTAAAATCTGCCGGGAAAATGTGTCGGAGTTTATAGGTTTTATATGCCATCGGCATTTGTCATTTGTCGGGAAGGGGTAGAAGTGTATCATTAGTATGAAGCTTATGTCACGTGGTCTCTCTATTGCTGATGTAATCTATACTCATCTGAAAAGGAGGTTATTTCGGCTTACGCGCTCATCCTGTGGCTGGTTTTGTCACTTTCTTTGGCAAACACGTCATGAGAATATCACATCTCGACGAAAAAAAGAGTGAACTGATCTTAAGAATTAGACTACCTCCGTACAAACACTAGCCTGCGTAGCAGCCGTTTCCTTTCCTTTTCCTGGCGGAGAGCGAGCAGGTGGGCGAGCAAAGGAGCACGCCTGGGGTGAGCAAAGTACGCCTAGGGAGAGGTGGGGAGGGGGTCAGCTGCTCCTTATTTTTCCCCCTTATTTTTCGCATCCACTCACAGTTTCGTTCCCTGGCTCTGAACCCCATGTACAGAATTTTTTTAAACTTTGCCAAAAGTTGCGTCTTATCATGCTTATCAAAAATTGATAATATAAAAAATTTCACCGTGCCGTTTTTGAATTATAAGCCCCTAAAGCAGTAATTAAGGGTGTTTTTTGGACGTCATACTGTTGCTATGGTAACCTATTGTGTGACGAAAATGATAACAACGTGTTCACCAATGATTAAGCAGTGTTTTGATATCATGATTATTGCATCAAGTGATAAAGAGTGGTTATAACGACCCATCCAAATATAAGTGCTAGAAACTCTTTTGAGCCACCTTAAATGAAAGAAAAGGAGCCGTCATGCAGGTAATGTATAATTTTTCGAACGATTTTTTTTTTCAGAAATAATTGCCTGAGTCATTCCAATTTCTGAATTTCCGTACCCATTCTGATGTTCCAGCCTAGTAATCAACATATATGGAAATGATGACCATATTTGTATACTACCTTGCACAGCAGAAGGTCATCAACAAAGAGGATTAGAGTGGAGGTCATGTTGATCCGATCTTCCACTGTTTACGATTAGCTGAATTGATATAATATGCCCGTTATGCTAGATACTGTTATGAATTTGTAAGCCAGTTACTTGACATGTCTGCAAGACCGAAGGGAAAGGTGCTTTTGCGCGCCAAATCACTGGTGGAACCTGATGTGCAAAATCCGTTCTCGTATCGGCTGCAGCTCCCTGCTTGGGATAAAGTGAAGGTGAGTTACATGTAACTTAGTTTAAAATTTACTCAAGGTTAGAAACAATTTCTCTGTTCTTGATCTCACAAAGATCTGCAAAGCAGTAAAAGTGTCGAAAATGCACTATAAGGAGAAATAAACGAAGCGTTTACAAATTGTGTTGTGTAATATGCAACAACTACCAAGTTTACTTCGTCAGCAGTGCCCTAAACAAACAAACAAATTTCATGTGCGATTTGCACTTTGCATCGACTGCGTTAGTTTTCATAAGCTCAATTTCAATTGATTGTTAGCCCCATTGGTTTTACAATTCTCATTTTTACATGGAATTGATACTATTGGCAGGGGATCCCAGTAAGTTTTTACAAAAGAACCATTCTTAGTTAATCAACAAAGCTGAGCAGTTATTAAATTTAATTCGAAAATTAAAATTAAATTACGATAAGGTCAGTTTTACACCAATTTAATACTAGCTCCTCAGGATGTTATTCAGGGTATACTGGGGAGACATTTTGCCAGGTTTGGATGTGTTCTACTTAGTATCTAGAAATTAGTCCATCAACAGATTTATACTTCTTTTGCAACTCAGCTTTCTCCAAAGAAAATATGCAGGTCAATGCAATAATCTCACATGGACGACCTGGCGTGGCTGTACCAAATTTAAGAGAATTGATTAGATATCAGGAATATTCTTCCTCTTCTCTGATTATCAAACACAACTTTGAACAAGTGCAGAGATGCGAAACTAAAAAAAATTGAAATCCGGGAGATTCTACATTCTAATGTTCCCCAGAAATGATTTTTAAAGTAGAGCTCAGCCAATTCAACCACAAAAATGAACTAATTTCCAGACATAATCCCCCATACAGACGCCAAAAATTGGCCAAAATATGTCACTCTTAAAAATGTATTTTGTATACTTTGTCGCGTATTGTCCCGGAAAATTGGTGACCGGTATGGGAGACTGGGAGATTTGGTCTGTATCTATTAGACTTGGCATAGACGCAAGTGATAGATAGTGTGTCACGAATCGTAGAGAGTGTGTTCATTGTCACGCAGTAAAAAATAAAAAAAAATAAAAAAAACTAAAGAGCCACTAAAGGTTTTATCCTGATCAGGCATAAGAGGTACTTTAATAATAATCTTTAATAATAATAATAATAATAATAATAATAATAATAATAATAATAATAATAATAATAATAATAATAATGATATGCCCCTTACCAAGATGTATACATGTAGCTTTTCACTGTCGCATTTCTGAGCCAAGTTCTCGTGGAGTAGCGGGCTGAAGTTCACATGCTTCAACTAGTTCAAGACCTTCAGTAATCAGATTAATATAATCTTATACTGTCCAAGAAAACACATTGTCAAAACGTGTTCAAATAAAAGTTTGTGGTTGAGCGCAGCGAACTCTGGGCCAATACTCCTCAAGAACTCGCCTTGGGAATGCAATGGTGAAAAGTGCCAATTAATAAATTCAATATAGCAGATGTCTTGGGCCTAGACCTTACAAAAACATTTAAAAGAAAAGAAAAATTGAAAACTGTTAACTAAGATAGAAAAATTTAAGTGTCATCTTGTGGAAAATCACAAACGTTTCGGGCATAGCCCTTCTTCAGTGGGAAGAAGTTGAATGGGACATGTCATCGAAGAAATACATTAATTTTATATTAAACAATATTTTTTTACATGTGACTCTAACACGTGTAGGTACATGTAAGAGCATGCAGTCACTTCGAGCTCTTTAAAAAGTGAATAGGTCCTTTGCAGCTGGGGTCACGTGACCAAATTTTCCTGGAAAAAATCTATATTATGGGCTATAAGGTAAAGAGTGCCAGAAATGGAAAGAGCAAATCAAAAATACCAAAATGACCAAGTTTGAAGCCCCTGGCATTAAAGAGTAAGTTTATACGACAGTTTGAATTTTTGGAAAATTTAGAGGATTTGGATGAAGAAGTTTGCTGGAGAGCAAGGTCTTGCTCTCCAATAACTTTTTCCATACAAATTTTCTTATTTTTTGAAAAATTCAGACCGTCAAAAAATCTCATTGTTTAATGCCAGGGGCCTCAAACTTGGCCATTTTGATATTTGCGACATGCTTTTTCCATTTCTGACATTTGTTAAGTTATAGCCCATAGTTTTATGAAAAGTAGGTCATGTGATGGCGTAGTTGCAAAGGTCCTATTCCATGTTTAATCCATGCTGCCTAAGGGTGCCAAGGTGAAAAATTAGGTGCATTTCGTCAAGACATCTGGCGTTGTTTGTACCCCCGCACTGTTTTATGCAGCGAACCTCCAACTTTATGGGAAAAGAAGCCCAAAGGCTGGACACAAGATTATGGCACAGCTGAGGACTTTATTACTAACATAAAGTCGAACTAAAGGTTTTACATCTCTTGGGATAATTTCTCAGAACTAATGTTCAAGGTTGTCATAAATTTTTGAAGTAACGTGCAGTGGCTCTATTGTTGGAGTATATCAGCATATTATTATTATCATTATCATTAACATTATCATTATTATTATTATTTATTATTATCCCAGCAGGTTGCTAATATTAATAATAATAATAATAATATGATAATGATAATGATAATGATAATAATAATAAATTAATATTTTAAGAGGAGGCCTCCAATCACTTACAGGTGTTTTTCAAGAGGGTCCCCTAAAAAAATAAAAGTCTAGATCAAGCATGGTGATTTTTGTTGGCAGCTGGTTACTTTTGAAAAAGCTGCTTTTAATATTACATTTTTTCCCTGTTTGCTGCACATGTCAAAGTAGTTTGTTTCTCGAGGTTTATTGCAAATGATTGCCTTACATGTATGATAAGTAAAATGTAAAAAACATATCGACAACCAGGTTTATTAATTTTATAATTTTCATTGTCATTTCAGGTTGCAGTTCTTAGTATCACACTATTTCCAATCAGACTTCTCTGCTTGTTCCTTCTTGTCCTGTTGGCCAGTTTAATAGCAACTCTCACAACCATGTGCATGAAGAAAGAGGAAGAGCCTCAACCTCTGTCCAGATACCGAAGGTATTAACTATGAATGACAAATAAACATCAGGAGGGCCACAATACATGTATTCCAATTTGGACCTCATATACAGGGGACTATCATTCGAGCAGGGGGACTTAAAACAAAATCTGAAACAGAGTGAAAGAAAACATATTTTGTTTTTACATCATTTAACATTTTAGAACTGGAGTTAGATAAGAAAGTACTGAAGAACAACAGGTTTTTGCAGGTTACGTGTAGATATAATTCCCTTACTGACAACCCTGCTTACACCTCTAGTGACCATTATTTTAATGTTTCTTACTTGCAGTTAATAATAAATTATTGTGCAATGCAATTACATTTAATGTAGGTTAGTTCTACTATTTTTAAATGTCTCTTTTGTGGGAAACTTTGGCTATTTGTCTGACTATACCAACTAGCATCTTACAGGAATTTTTGTAAACTTTACTCTCTGTCCTCTACCAACTTTAATCTCAGAAAACCCTGTATGTCTGTCTTTCATCAGGATAATGAGAAAGCCATTACGGGGCATTGGCCGTGCAATGCTCTTCTGCATGGGTTTTCATTGGATTAAAGTAAAAGGCAAACTCAGCAGTTCAGCAGAGGCTCCTATACTTGCTGTAGCTCCACATTCATCATTTGTTGATGCCTTAGCCTTAAGTGCCATTTGCATACCTTCCGGAGTTTCCAGGAAAGAAAATGATTCAATACCACTTATAGGAGGTTTGCTTTTAATCATCAAACATTTAAATATAATCTTATGTATTTTGGAATTGAAATCCAGACTTACATGGGCCAGTAGTATCTGAAAAACGTTTAGTTGCATTGAAAAGTAGCCCCCTTCAGTATTCTCCTTAAATATTTTGAAGTTTATTACATCCATTTTGAAATCACTAGTGATCCTTGCAATCTGATTGGCTCTCAGCAGTGCAATTTATTCTGGAATCGCATCATTTTTGCGTTCTAAATCGCACCTTTTTCCCAGCCATTGAGAGTGGAAAACAAAAGAAATAAACAAACCAGTCAGATTTCAAGGCTAGAAATCAAATTATGGGAAAGCCAGAGCAAATTATTCAAGAACCATCTTATTTTTTGCCCTAAGTACCATCTTTTTCCTTGTTTCGCCTGCAAAATGAGATGTAAATTAAAGAGTTTCTGGTTCTGCTTTTAACAAACTGCATACTGGATCTATAAAATATTGGTGCTGGTCTGAAATCATACTAGTCTTGTATAATTTCAAATTGAACTTGTGCTGTGCCCTTGTTCAATTTTGAAATCACGCATATGATTTCAGACCAAATTTATTGATTGTACACTCTTATTTGTACTAATGAGGTACTGATATTTTTTCACAGCTTGCATCCGTGCCACTCAACCTGTGTATGTGTCAAGAACAGATCCAAATTCACGGAAAAAGACAATTTCTGAAATCAAAAGGCGTGCGAGTTCTGGTGGAAAGTGGCCTCACATTGTGATATTTCCAGAAGGTAACTAGTTAAAATGTTTTTCTTCCTTTGCTGATGATCAATGTGCACAGTCCCAAGGTTACAAAATTGTATGTTTCTTTCCTTCAGTTTATTTAACACTGAAAGAGAAAATATCCATAGACCATACCCCTCCCACACAACGGTTTTGGTCTAAGTCTCCTCCCCTCACCCCTTTGGGAATTCTGTTTTGGTTTCATAAATTCTGTTAACCTCACTCCACCCTATTGTACACTTGAGTTTCAGGAACCAGTTTCAAGGACTTTAGCTGAAGTTCAATATAGACATTTTCCAATCCAAGTCAATAACAATGTACAGTATTCAAAGCTCTTAGACTGCCTTCAAGGAAGCAGTACTGACAGCAGAACACCTCAAATCATTCAACTTATCTTATTTTAGTTAGAAATGATTATAGACTGTGGATACTGTCTTGCAGAGTTTCATATTTTTAAAGTAAGTTAGTATACATGATTGTACTTGTATGTTGCAGCCTGACAGGCAATCAGTGAATTTTCGAGTGCAAGTTCTGCAATAATATTGTCTGCTCTGCAAAATTTATTTAAAACTAAAATTAATGCAGAGTTCTTGCAAAACAGAAGTTGACTTGTGAATCGCATAATATTAATTTAAAATATTTTCATTAAAGTGCCTATGAAGTAAAAAATAATTCCTGCTTATTTGAAAGGCTTTTTAAAGTAAAGAAGAATGGCGTATTCCTTTTTGGAATATCTTTTTTCGTTTTAGAGATATTCATGTTTTTGTATTATGCAAATGAAGAAAGTGATGGCGTCATAGGTGGTTCCTCTAAAATGGCACAACACTCAATCGAGAGTAACTCTAGAAATATTAAAGCAGTGTTCTTTAAACTTGGCACCAGATATGTACATCACAAAAGAAACAGAATGACATCTACTATGTTGTTGCCATGGCAACACTATTGGCTCCAGTCTCTTTCTGTGAAAAACCAAATATCCCCATTTTGCAACCTTTTAAAGTGGGACAGAGGGTCTTGCTCGGAACACACATGGTTCCCATATTGTCTTAACTCTCCCCATTTGATTGGTGGGAGTGAATGATCCTTGTTTAAGATAAAATCTGGGAATTTTAGTGTTGATTAAAACAGAACCAGGGGCATAACTGTTGTCATGGCAATGGCATGACAGGTGTCATTCTGTTTCTTTTGTGATGTACATTTCTGGTGCCAAGTTTAAAGAACACTGCTTTAATATTTCTAGAGTTATTCTCGATTGAGTGTTGTGCTGTTTTAGTGGAACCACCTATGACGTCATCACTTTCGTTACTAAAATAGAAATATCTCTAAAAGGAAAAAGACATTCCAAAAAGGAAACCGCCATTCTTCTTTACTTTGAAAAGCCTTTCAAATAAGCAGCAATTATTTTTTACTTCATAGGCACGCAAAAAGAGTACTTTTTTTGGACATACATGTATACATATATTATGTTTTTCCATTTAATAATTAATGCACTAGTCCCATCTAATACTGTGTAAAGGTAATTATTGTCTTAAATTGCAGAGCTAATTGCAAGTATTTTGCAGTCAAATTCATTTAGTGGTAATTTATAGAGCATATTGACAGTATTGTAAGAATAGATTGTCAACTGATTGTAACGAATTTGTAAATTCTATATTATCTTTGTAGGCACCTGTACAAATAGAAAATGCTTGATCACCTTCAAACCAGGTTGGTATTTTAAATATATTAAAGATGTAGTTTACGTACAAATCCCTGGTGAAAGCCTCAGAAGGATGTTCATGAGGTCCTTATCATCATAGGCATATGTCCAGGCACCTTCGGACTTGGGTAGGGGGTGGGGGTGACCTTATGGCCTGGATAAAAAAATTGCACAATGCCCGAAAGCGTGAGTGTTGTTCAAATTCACTCAAATTGCAGTAAAAACAAAAACATTCGCATTAATCCCTGGCGTCACATCTAATGAAACTCCAAAATAGTTATTTTGAAACCTTGCATACTCTGTGACATCGATTGACAGCCTGGTAAAATAAGAAAGTTATAAAAGGAACAGTTAAGTAATTCTTCCTCGTATGAAAAGTTCAAGAAAATTTTGAAATCATATGGTTCTTTCCTTTGAGTCTCTTTCTCCCTCTCTCTTTGATAGGGGCATTTTATGCAGGCTGTGCTGTCCAACCAATTGCCTTGAAATATCCTAACAGATTGGTAAGTAATGGAAACTATATGTCTGATAATAAGTCTGCAACATATTTGATATGAGACAGCTATAAGTTTATTGAAGGTTCTGCCGCCTTCTTGTCGTCACCTTTATCTCAAAGTGATTTATAGTGTATTAGGCAGTATAACAGGAATAAAGGGCTATGTTTCCTGGCCTACTTACATGTGCTGCAGATGTATTATAAGGGGGTTATAGAGAAATTCAGTCTACAGCTACATGCACAAATAATAAAAATGGAAATACACCTGTAGGGGACAAAATACCTTGGTGTTGTTGCATTAAGAGAGGGATGCCTGTCATACTTCACCCTAGACTAGTGACCCAGTTTGGAGCCTTTTTGACGTTGGCCATTACAGAGCTCGAGAAAAGTGCTGTCCAGTCATCCAGGACAAGTAGATTTTCCTTCTGGGCAAGTAACTTTTCATTCCTACCAATGGGCAACGAATCAGGCAAGTCATCTGCGAACTAAATCATTAAAAGAGCAAACTAAGACTTGCCTAGGGCAAGCAAAATGTGAGAGCTACTTGTCCTAAGGTTAAGCTGGGATCATTTCAAGTTTGTTTTTTTCAAGCCTCTGCTGAATTAAATATCTTTTTGACAATTGTGTTGAAATTATTCCTTTATTTAACTATACAAAAGCTATGTTAAGGAGTCTATAAAATAATCTGTATAGCATGTATAGTGTACTATGTTTATGTTGTTTGCATTTTTGCAGGACACTTTGACATGGACTTGGTCTGGCCCAAGTGCGTAAGTGAGTTTTTATACATGCAATCCTAATAGTAACTTAATATACAATGAAGTGGTTTTCAATTGACTGTATCAATCATAAAAAAAAATTCATTAATGACTGTGATCAATCATAAAGCATGCAGTCAACCAAAGTAATGACTGTGGCCAATCATAAAGCATGCAGTCAATCACTGCGAACCAATTGAAACTCAAATGAAATACTTTATACAGATTTTATTAAAAGTGCAGGAAAGTGTCTGAATGAGTTGCATTTGGCTTTGCTTTTATTTCTTATTAGATATGAAAGTGGCAGAAGATTTTTTAAACAGTCATAAAGCTTAGTACTGCAAAACTAAACCAAATGTGAATTACATATAAATCGTCTCAGTGGCGGATCTGGGGAGGGCCCCCCTTATTTTGGGGAAAAAAAAGAAAATCGCAGAAGGAAGAAAAGTCAGCAGGGCAAGCAAAACAAATTGCCCCCCTCCCCCCCCCCCCCCCCTTAGCTTAAGGTCTGGATCTGCCACTACATACTGTTCATAATCAAGTGAAAAAGACTGCAATGTAGTTGACAGTTTTCTTGTCACATAATCGTTATTACAGGACATGTCTGCAGGTGAGTGTTAAGCCAAAATATGTGATAATTTTCTTTTGTAGACTCACCCTCCTGTGGTTGACATTATGCCAGTTTCACAACAAGATGGAAATAGAGGCAAGGATATTTCATTTATGATTTTAAATGATTATTTTGTTAAAGTTGGAACCTTTTTAAGAGCATGTCCACCAGAGGACCAGGCAGAGGTGATACATGCCATCTCACCGATTTCAGTGAAACTTGGCCAGATTGAAGGGCATACCCAATAACTCAAAAAGCCAAAACGGTTTCAAAATTGCAATTTTCCGGGGGGAATTACACCACCCCCCTACTTTTTTCACATAAATTTCTTTAAATACTACACTAAATGAGGGTAAAAGTAGGGGGCTCTTAAACCTGAGCAATTCATCCAATTCAATTGTGGCTATACATGAGTGTAGATTAGTCCTACATGAGTTATGTACGGGAGTTTCATGTAATTTGATTGATTACCTGTCAATCAATGTAAGCTAATAACTACCCATGTAAATTGGCATAGCAAAGTATGGTGATTTTGAGGCCAAATATCTCCTGTGGCCAAGTCCCTCCCAAAGAGATATCTATACCACGGTTCAGTTCCACCTTTGGTCTGTACGAATTATCAAAAAAATTTTTGGGACCTGCCATTTTTTGTTCGCAGATCGAGCTCAAACCCTGCACATCTTGCACAAGATTTCAGTTTAATGACTGACATCGTAAAAGTTCCTGCATAAACCGCACCCGTAGATTAGCCATAACCCCAAGATGGAAGCTCAAATATTGAAAAGCAACGTAAAGACAATAAAGTTTGAAGTTCCAGTGAAGTTTTAATTGGTATAAAAACAAAGACACCCAAGTGCGGTTTCAGAACACTGATACAGCGGCTGTTGCGAGCCTTCAAATGCATTTAAAAGTCTTTAGATAACAAATTTTCACTTGTTATACCTTCTCGTCTTCCTAATTCACTCTTCTTAAACTTGAGATTTTCTCTTGATAACATTATCGCTTCGCCGGAACACTCCATGACATTAAACTTCGTACACCATATCGAAACGATACGAATTAGTGCTTAGTAGCCAAGCTTTGAAATGTGGAGCCGGGAATCTGGGCATCACAACGCGTAATAGAGGGGCTATGACAAAACACTGACCCCTGGTCAACTGACTCCCTACTTACCCCCCTTACCGACCCCCTCTAAAATTCACTGGAAATAATAATTAAAGAAAAATATACATTAAGGCCGAGTTACCCAAGGAAAAAATTATTTTTCAATACCACACAGTGTTATTACGCATACATAACGTGTATGAGCCGAGCGATAATATTCACGTGCGTTATATCGTTTGCACGTTCACTGAGAGACTTGAGAACATCACAGCATAAAACAAAAAAAAATGTTAGCATTTCCCCAAAACATTTGCGTTTCTGACGGGCAAAAAAATTGATTGAAAGGGGGAAATAAATGACTATTCCTACTGTAAACATTTTCACTGATGCGCCGAGGTTTCTTGCTTTGTTTACTTTTTGGCGCAAAGATAATTATCTGGCGTCACGAAATATCCCAGTTCATGTGTCACCGAGGTTTTTGAATAGTAAGTTCAAGAACAATTTCATGACCCTGAACTTGGAAAAAAGAAATTAACCCGACATTCCCTGAAAAAATTCAGAAAACTATTACTCCAATAAGCCGAGACAGAAAATTACGGACATTCATAGTTACTGTCCATTTTCAGCTTAAATAAAACACTTCCTCTCCTTGTTTATTTCAAAGTACCTTTCCTTTTTCTTTTTAACAGCATTTCTTAACGACTATTATTAAATATATTTTTGTGAAATTGTTCTTGAACTTATTGTTTAAAAACTTCAGCGAAACATGAACTGTGATGTTTCGTGCGTCAAATAATAACGTCTACACTCAAAAGTAAACAACTTTGTCTGCGATTGTAAGTGGGACCTTGGCACAACAAAGTCATTTTCTTCGTGACCTTTACGTTGTGAAAACAATGTCTAATCTTTCCTGTTCCTTTGCCTCGCACTGTGACTCTCACTGCGATATTTCATCCCAAGGAAACGAGCTTCTTCCTCTGAGCTCTTGCTAGAGATATAAGTGCTCATCTTCGACAAATCTCTGTACCCAAACAAGTGTCTCTTCTGAGAAAGAACTAATTCTTGCACGCGTGGGGTTGTTTGATGAAGGCGGCCGTGACTTCACAATTTGTCCAAAACACCGGGATCAGTTAGGCGTCAAGCTCAAGGCCTCGATAAAATGTCAGCATCCACTCCATGGAAATCGTAAGGGTAAGAGGGAGAGGGGTGTTAACCTGCGAATGTCAAAGGAAATCAAGACTAAATGGAATGTTGTTGTCCCCGTTGGAGCAGGTAAACTGCTTTGTCTCTTTATCTTCGAATCCAACTTAAGTACGAATTCCTACCTTGATTTGTTTTCAAGAATTATAAGCTCGATTACCAGTCGGTGTTCGAGAAAGCGGAGAAAATCTGGCCTTACAAATAAATGATGTCATATTCTATGAACACAGGTATTTCTAGAATTTGTCGTGGGAAACATCAAGCTGCCATGAAATTCGTAGCAAATGCTTCACCGCCCCAGGAGCAGAGAGAGGAACAAAGTTCAGCAGACCTACCCATGGAGAAGGCTGACAGCACCATTGTTGATCCACAAGCGCACATGCGATTCATGTTACCACCAGAAGAACCATCAAGTGAGGTATTACACATGTGTACTCAGTTATCTATTAGTTTGTTATGGTAACACAAGAGTATTTTATACGTAGATACGGTTCCAAGAGATTTTCGAGTCGATTTTTGAAAGGAGAGTTTTGAAGAGGCAGATGGGGAATACATGCCTTTGGTTACACAGTTCATTAACTGCAGAAGAGATGAGTATATGCCCAATTAGCGTTAAAATATTTAATATTTGAGAATTATAATGCACTGTTGATGCTTTTTGATAAAATTATTAGCATTGTAAATAATTATCATTATTAGTTCTTCTAGTTTAGCTGCGACTGCTATCACTTTTACAGCAACATTTATCCATTGGATTATCCAACTACTCGTCTGTGTGAAGTTTTTCTCCTGCTGTTTTTTGAAGTTTTTCTCTTGATGGTACGTAGTATCCCTCTAAAGTAAATAAGTGTCCTCTTGTGTATTGTGATGCCCAGACTCCTCTCCACATTTCAAAGCTTGGCTACTAAGCACTAATTCGTATCGTTTCGATATGGTGTACGAAGTTTAATGTCATGGAGTGTTCCGGCGAAGCGATAATGTTATCAAGAGAAAATCTCAAGTTTAAGAAGAGTGAATTAGGAAGACGAGAAGGTATAACAAGTGAAAATTTGTTATCTAAAGACTTTTAAATGCATTTGAAGGCTCGCAACAGCCGCTGTATCAGTGTTCTGAAACCGCACTTGGGTGTCTTTGTTTTTATACCAATTAAAACTTCACTGGAACTTCAAACTTTATTGTCTTTACGTTGCTTTTCAATATTTGAGCTTCCATCTTGGGGTTATGGCTAATCTACGGGTGCGGTTTATGCAGGAACTTTTACGATGTCAGTCATTAAACTGAAATCTTGTGCAAGATGTGCAGGGTTTGAGCTCGATCTGCGAACAAAAAATGGCAGGTCCCAAAAATTTTTTTGATAATTCGTACAGACCAAAGGTGGAACTGAACCGTGGTATAGATATCTCTTTGGGAGGGACTTGGCCACAGGAGATATTTGGCCTCAAAATCACCATACTTTGCTATGCCATTTTACATGGGTAGTTATTAGCTTACATTGATTGACAGGTAATCAATCAAATTACATGAAACTCCCGTACATAACTCATGTAGGACTAATCTACACTCATGTATAGCCACAATTGAATTGGATGAATTGCTCAGGTTTAAGAGCCCCCTACTTTTACCCTCATTTAGTGTAGTAAAGAAATTTATGTGAAAAAAATAGGGGGGTGGTGTAATTCCCCCCGGAAAATTGCAATTTTGAAACCGTTTTGGCTTTTTGAGTTATTGGGTATGCCCTTCAATCTGGCCAAGTTTCACTGAAATCGGTGAGATGGCATGTATCACCTCTGCCTGGTCCTCTGGTGGACATGCTCTTAACACCAATATTTATTTTATTTGTTTTGGGTTTAACTCAGTCCAATGGCTTGGAATGTGTAATCTAGAACCAGTTTTCTTTCAGCTTATTCTCACTCTCTCTCTTACATCAGATTCTACCGGTATACAAGCCTGACACAGAGGTAACATTAGTATTTAATATCGATCTTCAATTTCAATTCTAAATAGGCCAATTTTTTATAATAAATTCTAATTTGGCTCTGAGGCTTAGGGGAATCAAAATTTCTTTTATTCCCCTAAACCTTGCAGCTAAGTTAGAGTTTTATACATTAAAATTGAACTATTAGTTTTTAATAGTTTTGTGGGTCTATTGAAGACTATATGAGGCTGTTGACCACTACATCAATAAGGCTATATGTAGTACTATGAAGGTGTAATTAGAGGTCCTTAAGCATCTGCAGTTTATAAACTTTCCGCCTCATTGTTTTATGGATGAAGGGCAGCTAATTGTTGTTTTATTTTTTAGGAAATCCATGATGGAAAACTTTTTGCAAGAAATGTGCGGGAACAAGTAGCAAGGTTTCATTTATAGAATTTAATATTTGTTGTGTCTGTCTGCAAACATTATAATCCATTAAGTTTCAGTCAATTCAGCTTCTCTCATCTTGAAAAATCTTCTTTTTGTATCATAGCAGATTTGAGAAATTATTTTACGTGTAATCAGATTCTATTCAGTATGTGTGAGATATTGAAGATGATTTCCAGTCCGTACTACACAGTCTCTGCACCCCAATGTTTGTGAGTCTCACTCGATAGACTGAAGCAAATCGATGTTATTCTTACCTTATCTTTGAGGCATTTGAAATTCTTTTTACAGCAGTTTCTTTGATTTGTACAGCTATGAAGTTGTTTCATCAAGTGATGTCAGAAAGAACGAAGCAGAAAGCATCGCATCCATAATGGCGGTTGACATGAAACGTCGAATTTACTTCATGAAAACAAAAAACGTAAACATACTCTCGAGAGTGCGCAGTACAGACTGAAATCATCTTTAATATCTAGTTAGTAAGAGTAAGTTTTAAGAAGAATTAATTACCCAGTCCTATTTAATAAATAGGAATTAAGAGTTCTTATGTATGTGAGTCGAATTACATTTACCAAATATTAGTTAAGTTGAGTCATGTATTAGGGTTGCTTTCTGTTCAACCGAAAATGCCTGAAATTCTGGGAAGAAAATCAAATAAAACGGAAATTCCCAGTAAGAAATTGTCAAAAATTTGAGTATACCTCCGGAAATTCTCGAAAATGATGTTCCATTCACCACCGGAAACTTCTGAAACTTAAAACCGGAATTTTCTTGTCGAATGGAAAGCATCCTAGGGTTCTATGGGAAAAGGGCTGTCAAGCAAAAGACTTTTTCCATGTGGTAGTAGGTTGGTTTTGGCTGCTCTCTCAAGTCCAGCTTGTTTCCCGAATAGCGGGCGAGCCTAATGTGGTAGCTACCACGGAGCATTAAATTTGATGTTGCCTTTGTCTAGTGAGTAAAGTTATACCCACAGATTTCGACATTACTTAAGTAATCTGAGTCATCATGAAAAAATTCTCTCTTTTTTTTGTAGATTTCTGAATGTTCCTGTCACTGAACACACATATGAGGACACACGGCTGATGGTCCAAGCCTCCAAACAGAACTTACCATCCATGGCAGGCCTGGTGGAATACCAGAAAATAAGTACCAAACTCAGGTGATTACATTTTACGCTGTATATTTCACTGTTCATGGGGAATAGGTCATTTTCGAATGTACCATAAGTTAAGCCTCTTTCTCAAAGCGAGTCTTGGTGCCCATCCTTTCATATTAAAATGAGATTCCATTCACTTACAGGTTAAACTCATTTTCATGTGAGTGGTTGTGCACCAGGCCTCACTTTGATGGAGAGGCTAAGGCCAACTCCGAAATGGGCGATTGGTGTTAGTCCGTGAGTTTAACTCATTGATTTATAAGAGCATCTGGATGGTGTGACATTCTGTCACTTGCAACTGACAAATAGAGGTGGCAAAATGGAGAAATGGACCCCACCAAAATTGTAGTTGACAAGTAACAAAACCCCTCATGTTTTATTTAAAAAAAAATGTATTCTCTCAACATACGGACTATCATTGGTGCTTGTTGCATTTTTTCTTCGAACTCATCTCTAGGCTTAGAGAATGTCACAGCGAAAAAGCTTGTCACCAACCTACGCATGTAGATGTAATTGCATTTTGCTCAAAGTTGTCATCATTGTGGACAGCCGTGAACTTTACTAGAGTTCTACCTGCTGAATTGGTGCTATTTTTTCTACAGCATCAGACTAGAAAGTATGAAAGAGTTGCTGGACAAATTTGCTGAGATAGATACCAACAGAGACGGTCTGGTGGATCTGAACGAGTTTGCCGAGTACCTAAATTTACCAGTTACGCGTCATATCAGACATCTTTTCTCACTGTATGACAGGGTAAGTTTTTTTTTTTTTGTGGAAAATTTGTGATCACTTCAAATTGACTCCAAACGTTTATTAAAAGAACTTGTGAAACTTGGTAATTGGCAGAATTTGGGGCTCTTGTGATATTCGAGAAGAAATAGAGGTTTTGCCTGGCAGGAACAATGAAAATGTTTTGGATTAGAAAGAACATTTTTTCCCATAGGAAAAAGAATCTAAAGTTCCTGCCATGCAACATGGCTGCCGTGCAAAACCATTATTGGTTTTTGATGGATAATTTCTGGGTGGTAAAAGTCCTAATGACTCGTATTCTTTGTAAACGTTTTAAAAATATATAAATACATTGGGCTCAAGTTCCGTGGCACAGTTGATCATGCTATGTCCTTTCAATATTCAGAAGTGATATTTTTGCAGCTTGATCACAAACTGAATCGCTTATGCTAATGAAGCAAATATGTTTACAAGAGATTACAAGAGATAGTCTCCACTATGTTTTTGTCATCTTGTCCGTGTATGAGGGAGCCCTCAGAACAGGTAGTTTAATGACTGAATGCAGAGTCCCAGCAAGAAGAGACGAGAAATTAAACCTAAATTGCGAGGGTGCGTTTACGCTAGCCCAGTAGTTCGGTAAAATTGTGTCAAGTTTCCCGTTGGGCTAGCAGAAAATGTATTGATTTTACTTTAATCAGTTTTGGATTAAAAGAAAAAACATAACTTAAAATTGCGATGCCATTGTACTTCATTCATGTGTAGGTTCTAAACACGGAGGAAGAAAAAGCCTGACGAGGTTGGGCCATTGACTTGTGTTGCTCAGGGCTGATAAATTTGAAAGATTACTGACCGCTGAATCGTTGTATCACCTCTCTCTTTTCAGGATGACTCGGGTCACATAAACTTTCGTGAATACCTGATTGGTTTGGCGCTTGTGTCTCAGCCAGCTAATAGTGAAGAGGCCATGCAGTTAGCTTTTCAGGTTAGAAATTATACAGGCCACTGTTAGGGTTGCTATATGTCAGAAAATGGGCAGGAAAAAAATTCTTCAGGTCAGGGAAAAGTCAGGGAGTTATGTTTTGGGTCAGGGAAAATGGGCCGGCCGTATGCATGATTATGTCACATGCTGAACATTCACCACCAAGCCTCGTTTGCGAGAAATTTTCTCAAGTCCCTTGCGCCTTCGCGATGTTTTCACGAAGATATTCTTTTCATCTTAGCTGCTTTGGGAATTTGTCCACGTTAAAATTTGCAATTTGCAGTTTGAAAGGGAGGCTTGGTGGTGAAATTCAGTGCTTGTCTGATGTCATCATGCATAAGGACTATTGACATTTTGAAGAAATTTCAGGGAAAATCATTGATATTGTAACACCGCTGATTTAATACCACTGAGGGCTGGAGATTTCATTCGGGTGGTCTAAACGTTGTTTTCCTTACTCACCAAAGAAGGCGAATTTAAGCAAAGCTTTTCAGTCTTAAAAGCTTTTGTTTTAGAACGACTGTTGGGGGGTACAGGTATATGCCTCTGCTACTACTCCAAATAAGGAACTTAATCAACCAATCTGAATTTGAAGCTAAAGACGTAATCAACGGCAAGCGCGAGAAAACGCGAATAAACCAAATTACGTGGGTTTGGTTTGGCACCTAGAACGCTCTGCTGTGATTGGTTATTGTGTGTTGAACATAGGCTTGCCCAGCAAAAGCCAAACCAAATTTCTTTCGATTTCATTGTACCAAAAATTCCGGATACGTGGGCTAATGGGTAGGAAAAGGCTAGAGAAAGTTTCCAGAAAATCCAAAAACTACTGAATTTCTGAAATGCGGTTCAAATAACCAAAAGTTCCAAAATTTCTGGGAGCAAAATGGAATGCAAATATTTGGTTATTTTCAAAGATTTAGTTATTCATACTTCGCGAGGTTGGCCTTGATTTCCGAAATTGCGGAAACAATTCAGGCTCGATGTGGTAAACCGGAGAGTATTGGTCCGTTCGCTAATAGAAGTTTCCGGAAAAAAAGTGGAATTTTTGGTCCAATGGAAAAAGCGTCTCTCTATTAGTATAGGGCGGCAATGAAACTTTCCATTCAACCAAAAAACGTCGCAACTTTGGAAAACGGGGGTAAATGGTACGAAATTGGCCTGGGGACGTTTCTGGAAATTCCGAAAATTGTGAAATTTCCGATATGCTAATCATTCAACCGAAAATTCCGGACAATCGGGGCGGAAAATCAGATGGGAAGGAAATTTTCCAGTTAATAGAAATTTTGGATGTACCTTGCGAGGTTATCCTCCATTGCCGAAAATGCTGTTCCATTCGAATTCGCCACTGTAAATTTCCGGAATTCCGAACCGGAATTTTTTTTTTTTTTGTCGAATGGAAAGCGCCCTTGGTGACACGTGTGCTTGATTCTTTTGAAGGCTTTTGATATGAACGGTGATGGAAGAGTTGATGAGTCTGAGCTGCGTCACATTCTTCAGAGTGCGTACCCGTCCATTACGGACCTGAATGTCAACTGTTTGTTCAATCAGGTGGATGTGAATCGCAGAGGATCTGTTACGTATGGTAAGTGAAGTCAAGTTTTCTGATAGCCCTTGTCACTGTTGGCTTTTCTTATATGCAATACAATAGGCCATTTCCGAGTCACATTGTGCCTCCGTTTCAAAACGAGTCTTTGCGCAAAACCTTTCTTATGGAAATGAGTTTGATTTGCATAAAAATGAACCTGTAGGCTGAACTCATTTTCATATGAATGGTTTCGCACAAGACTCGCTTTGACACAGAGGCAAAAGGCAACTCGGAAGTGGCCTATTTAATCCAACGTGGACGCGAGGCAATTTTGGGTAGAAACTACCAAATTGCCCGAATACATGTTCATTCACATTGTAATGCAAGTGGGAGTTAACCGTGAAAAAGACAATTAAGCTCAGCTGGAAATAGGCCACGTTCGATATATCAATATTCTGACATGGCTCCAAGGCTTTCAGGTCAAAATTGCAAATTTTTGTAAGGTTCACTTCTTTTGTCCCTCGATCCCCAAAAGACACTTGGATACAAAGAAAACAACGGTAAATAGAGACTATGTTCCGAAAGCCTCGGAGTCATGTTAGAATATTGGTATATCGAACGTGGCCTATTAGAAAGTTGTCTCCTAAGTGATTCGTAAAGGGTATGAGCCCTAAAAAGGAAATTGGGCATCACAAGAGGCAAAGAAATATTTCTTGTGGCCGGTCGAGTTTCGAACCCGTGATTTCCGGATTACATCGCCATTACCAAAGCGACTGAGATGCGAAGTCAGACGGCAGCAAGACGTGCGTTATTAAGGGGTAATTGCTGGCAAGGTAGATATTAAGGGTGTAATTGAACCCCAAAACACTGCTGTTAGATAATTAGATTGTTACTCGTGGTATGGATTCTAATTTCTTTTGCCAGTTCAGTCTAAGTGTGTAAGATTACCCTGCATGATGAAAATTTCGGAGAGAAATTTTGTCGTGATCAATTATAGCCACTTGGAATGACTTAGAACTATCTTAATTTCCATCCCCAGGACGCAGTGTCTCAACAAACGAGACAATACAAAATTGTCAAAATTCAAACTTGAAAAAAAAAAATTAAACTTGAGTCAGCACATTAAATAATAATAATGGAAAGATGAACATAACTGGTTTGAGTGGCTGTGTAAATGGTTTTCTTATGAGAAAATGTATTGGCGTTTCGCTGGGACCAAAATGTGGACATAGTAACGAGGTGACCGTATTAACGAGGTGACCGTGAGCCGGGGTTCCCGTGTATTTTTATTTGGCCGTTCAGGGGAAATGTTTGAAGAAGACTATTCTGCAATCTTTTTTTTTTTTTTTTCCTGCGCTGTGGGTTATTATTCGTCATATCGAACGGAGCCCAGTAGAAAATGATACATGTAGAAATTTGGTGAAAACCGAGCCGTTATTTGTACATTAATTTCGTTCGTCTACATCTTGTCAACAGAGGAGTTTCGGGATTTCTCCGTGTCTCACCCAGAGTACGCTTTTTTATTCGCACATTACAAGAAAGACCAAACAGAGACAAAGGGCGCCAGTAATCAGGATCAAGAACACTTTCAAATGGAAGCTCATGCTTGAAAAACGCATGGAAATTGTAGGCCTGCATTGCGTGCAGACAGATATTTTATTTAACTAGTTTTTGTACTGAAAGCAAAATGTGTTACACAATCATTATTTTTTTGCACTCCATGTGTGTCATCATTGAAGTGTTTTAAGCCGGCCAAAAAAGTTAATCTATTTAGACTATTTATCTGCTTCTAAGTACAAGTGTATGTTAATTTTGGTCGACATTCCTGAAGCACAACAATGGTGAGTGAATTGACTTGTATTACTAGTGGTGTGGTGTTTTAGGAAAGGCTTTTGATAAAGCGGCGTCAGAAGTCAAATTAACGGCCAGGCTTTAACCAGATAAAAACATTTTGGTCAACATGGATTAGACCATTGGTCATTATTTCACCTAGAAATGTCTGTTGTATGTAATCTTTTCTTAATGCTACCCCTACGCCCTATTCTAAGCTCGTAAGCATCTTTGTCCTGATAGTGTTCAGCAATTTCTCTCCTCGGTCTGTTTGCTGGTCTCTGCCAGTTAATTATTGTACAGAAAACAGGAACGGTAAAATTTAGCATTGAAGTCAGCATCAAACTACAATGCTAAACCCGTTTCAAAACGTACAGTCTAGTAAGACAAATTCCGTCATGTTTTCGCTTTTCTTTGTAAAAAGGAATTTACGCAAGTTATGCATCTTAAGGTATTTATCATTCAAATTATATTTATTTCGCTGCTTATACATATCATTGTAAAACACTTTTATAGCTTGTAAAGCATTCTTAGTATTTCTTCATATTTTTTAACCATTTTAAAGCATATTGGTGTCCAAGCAATGCAGTGGGAGTTTTTAAAGGGGCTATGTCACGGAGTGCGCAGCCTACCTCTAAAAAGAAATTAACCCTGTCTAAAATTGCCGCTCCGTTCCAGTCTTTCCTGGCCTACATCTTCCTTATTCATTTTTTGTCTTTTCGATCAACCATTTGATGTGTTTCTCTTCCCCGGTCAACTGACATCATGATGTTTCCTTCGCATCTAAACGTGTTACAGTACATCTTTTTTAAAACAACCAGTTTATTTATGGCACGCGGCATAGTTCCTATAAGCATTAAACTGTTTTAGGGTTCATTAAAATACTAACTTATACTTGAGCAAACAACTGGTGTGGTTTTTCTTGTTTAAAGGACTGTTTTGGCGATTGTTTGTGTGTTTTTTAAAATCGCATCATGGTCTTCATTTCGTTGATTATCAACTTTATAAAGGCAAATAATTGAGGCCAGGAGCATATCACTAGGAGCGTGCAACTCCCATGCTAAGCCTATATCACAGCATCTTTTCAGACCGGTCTATTTTTAGCCCTCTTTTCCCGCGAAATAGGTCAGTTCTGGTCTACATGAGCGCTCATCGGTAAGGAAAAAAATGGCGGCCTCAGATGGACATGTCGACATAATCTTCCGACGATATGATGACGTCAATGAAAAATTAAATCCGTGCTTGTGATTGGTCACTGGGGTTCCTGCGGGGGTCTGAATTCGCGTTAAGTTCAAACTAAAAATAGATCGGTCTGTGAAAACGCCGTGACAGGAATATATGAGGTAGTTGCACGCTCCTAGTGATGGGCTCCTGATGAGGCCCTATAGGGGGTTTTCGGAATACGGGATATTTAGGTCAAAAATTAACGGGATACAGCTAGGATATCTGGGGGAAAAATTAATGGGATATGGGACATTTGCTGCGGGGCGAGCATAGCGAGCGAGCAGCAACATAATCAGGATTTAAGAAAAATATATAGAAGGGGGTACGAATTCTCGAATTCGTCACTTTTTACCAGAATGCAGTGCATTTAATCAGAGTGCACTGCGCCACTTCTTACCGGAGTGCAACACGAGGATGTTACACCGTCGAGCCGTCGTCATTTTTCGCGTGGATTCAAGGAGATCGTGCTTGACTTTCACAAATCTTGCTTTTGTTCTTAATGGAGTATGTGAAAGTTTGTAAATGTAGCTGGACGATTAATTGTGACATCTTAATTTTAAACTTAGTATGTCATTTCTTAGCAGTCGCGCCTCCCTGGTCAGATTCTAGACTGTTTCTGTGCCACCCCCATCCAGTCAAGTGAAGCACACTGCTAATCCGGAAGATGCTGCTCCTGCCCTACACCAATCTGGCCAAGTGAAGGACAGTGTCATCCGGGAAGATACCCCTTTACAAGACACACAAACCAGAGCTTCTTTAGGCCCCCGGACTGACATTGCTTCACCAAGTGTACCTACTGCTCACTTGAAGAAAGGAAGCGTTCCCGAATCATGTCCAACGTTACCTTTGCAACTTCGTCGGGTTGAGAGGTCTCGCACTCCTCTTAAATGATATGGAGATTGGGCACTAAACCCCTCAGATGATGTCACTGATGTTTACTTTACACAGTGACACTTAGTTACCCCAAGCCCCTTACATTTTTTGTAAATTTTGGTTAGAAAACTGCTATTTCCCGTGGGGGGGGGGGGGGGGGGGAAGAGTGTGACAGTCGAGAGTGACGCGGCAATTATGTCACTCCCATGAGGGAGAGACTGAGTTCGAGTTGAGGACTTGACGCCTCGTGGAGAGAACTTTGTGTTAGTTATCTTAGGTTTTCGGCCCTTTAGTAACGTTTACACTCTTATCCATGTAGGACGATTTACATCAAAGATTTATGTCGAGGATGGAGGGAGAAGAATAAACATGTGAAATCCAATTTCTATGGGTGTCCTCATTCCAGATGTAACAGATCCAGTTGGTACTTTGGAACCCGTGACAAGTTCCTTTTTCGCTACCTAGCTAATTTATCCGCGCTAATTTCCAGTCGAGTTAATTTTCTAGAGCCAAGCGCACAACTTTCCATCGAGTAGGCCTCTCGACGTCCATTTCCCTAATTTAGAATTCAGAGTGACGAAATCCGTTGCCACATATTTTGGTTGAACATCATCTAAAGCTAAGAAAAACTGCACAGAAAAACAGGAACAGAACCCGACATTCTGTAAGGGACAGCAAAGGAGAACAGCCTTGTTGAGAGTTACCCTCAGATGGACCCCTGATGGCCGCAGAAAGAGAGACCGACCGAAAGATGTTTACAGTGTGATGGCGTACGTGATTGCGATGGAGTGATCTTATCCACAGCAAATCCTATCTAGCTCAAGAGTATTCTGTCGCCAGAGTATCCAGAGATTCATTCATGGTATAAAGCAAGAACAAATTCGGTAAAGAAACATAGAATAAGACGAGCTACCTGTCGTGTAAATCAAATTTGAGGCCGCAACATTGCAACATAGGCAATGGGACAACATGGGCCACAGGGCAACATGAGATAACAAGGGTAACTGGGCAACAGATCACCGTGGGCAACAAAGGCAATAAGGATAACGAGGTAAGAAGGGTAACTAGGCAACAGAGCAAGGTGAGCAACAGGGTAAATTTTCATCTTTACTTTATCTTTGCATGAAGCATCTTTCATTTCAAAAAAGTAACAAAGAACTGCAAGCCTAAACTAACTTAAATCAACCTACGCATTCTTTCTATGTTCGTAATATCCTTTCCCATCAAAATCTTAATATATCTCCTGCTATGTATATTTGTTTTGGTATTCATTTCTTAATATATATTTTTAATTAATCCAATTCTTGTTGAATTTCTTTGTAATCCTAACACCACGTCGACCAATCAGAGCGAACCTTGTAAGAGTTGCCTACAAGCTGCACGTGCTTTGCGATTATGTAATTTGTTTTCGCCCGGCCCAAAAAGATTCACTCCAGTCTGCATTGGGACTGCATTCCCTTTTTTGTCGAATGCAATCAGAGTGAAAACCAGTTCAAAGAAAACTTCAAAACGTCGAAAACAACGATAGAAGCCAGAAAAGCGAATAAGAATGAAGCAGCAGATGGGCACGAAATGTACAGCACATGGTTTGGTGATGACGTCATTTGTTTTCGCCCCTGCTGCGGGGCGGCCAAATCGGTGTCGCAAGATCCCACCAACCTTGACCCGCCGTCTCCTAAAACCTCGGTCAAGTCTGCATTAGGACTGCATTCTCCGAACGCAATTAGCTTATTCTTCTGTTTCCGACTCCAACAATTAAGTTTTCACTAGATCATAAGGGACGGAGGAGTCATAAGCGAAATCCGTACTCTGGTTCCGACTTCGTCGGTTTGATTTTAATTAGATTATATCACTCTGCGCTTCTGATTACGACTCCAACTACGGACTCATCGTTAGAGAAAACCAGCCTAAAGCGGTGAACTAATTTTCAACGTTCTTTAAGAGTTTTTTGTGATCCGAGCTTTTCTTTTCTGAATTTTCGGTGGACTCTGCCCACCTTAATTAGAGTTGCAATTTTCAACAAATGAATATTTCAGAGTTTCCTAGATAAAAGGGACCATTTCAACATGTTTGAAAATATACTGACTATCCAAATATTCCTCCCAATGTTATTTATCGACTGTCGTAACGATATAAAAGCTATTTGATATCCGTGTAATCAACGTGGATCAAGAGGTCTGACATACAGACCTCCCCCGCAGTTGATAAAAGCATGGTGTTGGAAAACAGCCCGTAAAGAATGTGCTGAAAGCTGCATATATGTGCGGGCAGTAATATCTATAACTCGATTGAAACACAGAGAAAACCTTTTTCTTGAATGAAAAGAATAAATCAAATGTTAGAATCGTAATAGGATTTTGTGTACAATGCTCAGTGACAATTTTTAAGATTGACTGACGCCTTGATCTAAGGACAAACGAAACAACGCAGTTTTAATGCTTTTAATGGTTCCGGCTGTGATTGACAGGCTGCAGTCCTTGACTGACGATGGCTGAAACAACAAATGAAAGGGAAGTTCCGCAACTGTCCAAACAATGTTTTGACTAATGATGTGCGGGCTGTATCGATGAAAAAAAAAATCACATTGCGGCGGCGTGTATTTATTGTGAAGGAAAGTAGAGAGAAAAGTGCGATTGTAAGCCTTGAGAGACGGCTAGAAACTGACAGAACCTACTGAAAGACGAAGCTTTTCTGTGCTTAAGTTCGATTAATCATACTTTCTCGGCCCCGTTAAACGCGACAGAAATGAAAAGCGTTGTTTTCACAGCCGCTGGAGTACTGGTCGTCACCCTGACCATCACAGTAACACTCATAGGCGACTGTTTGATCTTCGCTGCGTTCTACTCCAACACAACCATCCATACAAGAGCCAACCTTTTTTTCCTGTCCTTGATAACAGCAGACATTCTCCAAGCTCTGTTTGTCATGCCATTAGAGTTGGTGCGCATCGTCCACGAACCTTTATGGCCGATTGGCGATTCGACAACGAAACTCTGGAACTCCATGTTCGTTTGTTTCGGCACGGCATCTGCCTGCAACTTGGCGGCGATTAGCGTAGAACGCTACCTAGCCATAGCGCGACCCTTGACTCACCATTGCGCTATTATCTCCAGAAGAACGCTTGCAAGTATCTGCTTCGTTTGGATATACGCCGTGTTGAGTGGAATATACAGTTTTTTTGTTTGGGAAAACACAGACCACATGGAGTCTGGCTTCTCTATATCCTTCGCCCACGCTATTCCACTGCTTGTGTTAGACAGTCTGATACCGTTAAACATATGCGTTGTGTCATACACCCTTATATATCGAATCTCAGTAGATCACTCTTGTAGGATAGGCCTGTTATGTGGCGGGACGATTGACGGCCAGAAGACACGGATT